>NC_092817.1:94752990-95079240 GCF_023375885.2 Dermacentor andersoni | reverse complement strand
GGCTCGATGCCGCAGTATGTCCCTTGACTCCGGTATGGGAGAAGGCAGGGAAAGAACACCGCTTGAGATAATACTAGAGGCAGAGAGCGAGAGCGCCCTTATTAGCAGTGAGGCTCACCTCCTGGTGGCACGATAACGGGACAGTTAATTTCTTCTTTCTCTAATAATGAACTGATTTGAAAAATTTGATGGGTAAAACGCTCTTTAGACAATGTTTTACAGCTTCCAAGCTGTCTATAACCAAAACTTTCAATGGGGCCTGGTGAGAGGGCATTCAACTTTTCAAGCTAGACTATTTGTGGAAGTCTGCAAAATTTACACTGAAGCCAGACCTCCAAATAACGAAGTCATTCTTAATAAACTCTTGTTAAAAATAAATCAGTGGTATAGTAGGTGTTTGGCGTCTGCAAGTCTCGATAAAACAGATTTCAGAACCACACTACACGTGCAGTCACAAGAAATTTGTGCAATTGTAACAATGAAACTAGCTGTGTCAAGCAGACAAGTGCAAGTGTCTTGGCATCACTGTAATATTTAATGTTAGCTGAATAGCCCTCATGGAGAACACTATAGCAAAACTAACGATTACATAACAAGCTAAAGAAAGGAAAATGATAGTTGTAGTGTTGTTAAAGAGACAGAAAGACAGCACTATGAATTATAGACTGCTAGTTGAGATTAAAAGGTGAGAAAGTCATGCAACTTGCAGAGCTGATAGCCAGTGGTCTATTACAGTGACGGAAGTTCAGGATGGCAGGGGATTAAGTATTGGGATTATGTCAGGAATTTTCAAGCAGAAGGAGGAGCCAGCTGATGCAAGACAGGGTTAACTGGAGATTTTTGAAAGAGGCATTCATTCTGCTGTGGACATAAATTAGGATGATGAAGCAGAAACTAATTTAAAGGGGCCCTGCACCACTAGAAACCACCAGAAATGTATTTGAGATTCAATTACACTACTTCAGAAATCTTTGCCACAGAAACTACTTAAATACATTCAGCAGAAGCAGAGTTATTGGCAATCAAACATCCCCGTCGTGTTGTTTCCACTCCTTCTTTAATGACTTCCACTATGAAGATTACGGCGGAGCAGGCGTGCCCACAATGCTCCACCTACTGAACGTCACCATGGTGTGCAGTTCAAAATTGATTTTGGACGTTCACGCAGACGCCACTGCTCCCAATTTTGGCACCTACGACGCGTCAAATGCAGGTGTCCTCAGCGATCCCCAGTGCACTCAGCCAGCGGACTTGTCACGGCACCTTGCGGTGGCCGCGATATCTATGCTATGTAGCAGACCATGCCTGCATGCAACTGCAGTGTGTGTGTGCAGTGTATGCTGTGAGCACAACAGGGCTTGAGTGTGTGCTCGAGCTTATATGCTCCAGTCTGGCCATGCTACGCAGCGCGGACCAGCTTCTTCTTGCACCAGCTTGACTGACGTATAGTAGCCACATCCAACTTGCGCCTTTTGAAGCACTGTCAATAGCTCAACATGAAGCGAAGTCTGCCAAGGCATCTAGCCAGGAGCGGACAGGAGTGAGTGCTCACGCACTGACAAGCTTACATGTGGTCTGACCTTAAGTTTCGTGTGGCTCAAGGCTAGATGCGAGTGTTCAAAATTAGTTGAAATTAGCGAGATCTGACAGCTACAACACCGATAAGCAGGGTGGCCACAGTTTAATTCCTACACGGGCCACAGCAGCCGAGCGGGAGCAGACGAAAATTGGCTTCTTCTGGAAGTATGCAATTATTATTAAATTTTGAAAGCAGATTTTCCCTTACTTCAGCCTTTTTATTAAACTGCGTCAATAAATACACACAGTAACAATAGGAAGAAGCACACTGATCCAAACACCGTTCTTGATTGATGTCAGCTGGTGGCCCATAGCAGCCACATATGGGAATCTTCTATATTACAAAATAAAGCTTCCAGAAAAGAGTGAGGAGCAGGCTTCTGTTGAAAAGCGAGCGTTGTTGAAAAGGGAAGTGCTGACATGTTCACAGCAGTGTATGCTATCAGTGGACTGTGTTTTTTCACCAAGCCCAAAGGGTGGTTCAGGACCACTTTAACCTTTTATTGGCAAGTGTTGCCAAAAGGCAACATACCAAAAAAAATTTTTTTTCTTACTGAGTTTCAGGATTAAGTACGAAGTTTCTGGCTAAACATCTTTAGCAAATATTGACTGACAGGCAGCAAGTGTTGTTTGTTGGTTTGGAGCAGGAACATTGGACAAGGAAAAAGTTTGGCATGCAACTCACTGTTTTTTGAAAGCAAGGTCAGAGGAGAGAGGCCAATGCAAGATATCCAGCTGCAGTGGTGCAACACATGTGATGTAAAGGAAATGAAACGTACATCTATGGTTCACATATGATGAGAGCTGTCTATAAAAATTGAAAACGAAGCCTTAGGCAGCTCGGAGTGAAGCCCACTTCCAGTTTTCTGACTGTGGTTTTCCCCCTATTGCTGAAAAAATTTCTGAAACATCTTTTTTTTGTTGTTGTTGATTATGCTTAATCTTGATGTGTTTTGCACATTTAAATAGAAAATAAATATTTTTTCTGGGCATTTACATGTCTCATCCTTAAAGGGTTAAGCATGTAAAGATATGCTAACATCTCTGGAGATAAAGCTAACTGCGCTGTACTTGCTCCCAATGTTGGTGCATGCGTGCGAGGTATGACATTCATATAAAAGACATTTGTTTGCAAAGCTATAAGAGCTGCAGACACATACATAGCTTTTTTATTCCGATAGCAATTATATGCATGCTTGAGGTGTGTTCACACCATCGCCACAGCTGCTGTCATTGGTGTACGCACTGTCATGCTGTCCCGGCACAGCACATGCACTACTCATTCACTTAGTGTTAGAGGTCTCCAGAGATGCAGACTGCATTTGGCTGCAAAAACGACAAGGCGAAGTGGATGAACCACCTGTGCTTCTCTCAATTGGCTTGATGGCAGAGGAAGAACAGTATTCTGCGTTTCACTGCTGGCAAGAACATTGTGTGCACGCACACAACTTTTGAGTTGCTGTGTGTATGCACCACTGAATTAACAGTATACGTAAAGCTAACATTATCTAATATTTTAGTGGGTGCTGACTAATGCCAATGGTTTCCGGTTGGTCTCATCTTGTGCACTTTCGAGGCGCAACGCATCCAACACCACTGGTGACGATGCCCGTCACACCAGTGTTGTATGCGAGGACGATGGTCTTTGTGCCCAGCAACACTTGCCCTGCGTGCTGTATTACACCAACACGCCACACCCACTTACGGTTAGAACATTGTCTGAGGAGTTGGAGAGCAGTGCTAACCCTTGCAAACACTGTCGATGCTTTGCCCTTTGGGTGAAACTGCCCATTTTTTTTAACCCACTACTAAAGGAAAACGCAGTGACACCATTTTATATGAAAGCAAGGGGACTTCTACTTCTTCAAACAGAAAAAAAAAAAAACGACCGGCTACTATAGAGCAATGACAGGATTAGTGCTTGTGGACAAGATTATATATAAATGAAAATTACACAGGCATAACCAATAACAGGCATAAGAGAAGTGTGAATGAGCTACAGCGTAACAAAAAATTGCTTGAAGCACTCATATTTTACAGCGTAAACTGTTATGGGCTCATTCTAACAGGCGTTTCAGTTGGCGATGGTGTCTGACCGACCGAATTTTTCTTCAACTGCGAGGCTTTTCTTTCGAGGAACCCGTATGGGTTTCCTTTGTAGCAATTGCTACGATTGGGTGGATGTCTCATTTTCCCTTTATTATATAAGGAGATATTGTGCCAGCACACAGTAGTTTACTCAGGTGACTAAATTTTAAAAAAATATTGGACAAAAATTTGCTGTGTACAGCGTAGCTTTTATGAAAAGGTATAGTTGAAAGTTTTACCACATTTCACATGCTTTGAATCTAAGTCTCCTGCAAAATTTGGCCATAAGCAATATGTAAGACTAAGAAAGACCCTGGAGTGCTCTGCATACTGCACAAAACGCAGGGAAGTAGCAACTGAGCAGTCATTTTGTGCCTTCCAGGACACACAAAGACGTGTGCAGGGTTGCACCGACAAGTGTGACAGCGTACATAATTGAGCCTTCTGTATTTCGTGATGTGCGGTGGTAACTCTGTGCATGTGTCCTAAATCATTTGTGCTGACTAAAGGCCACGTGTGCCACAACCCTTAAAAGGGTACTGTAACATATTTTGGAAGCATCCTAACCTTTACCACACCCTTCCTCACATGTCCAAGGATGACACTTAGTATGAAGGTTGGAAAGCTCAAGATATTTTGATTTAATGCAATAGCTGGCCTTTATGTGCCACACCTGCATTCTGAACATGATCATGACCCCATGACCATGAGCAAAATTTGGTGACGACACGTATCAATAAGGATGACTATGATGAGATTGCTCATTAAATATTTGAAAAGTGTGGCACAATTTTTTTCCGGCTGTGCTAATGTGTGGCGGCTGCAGTGATCACAGGAATGCAGTGCATCATTATGTTGTGACACATCCATCTCCTTAGTAGCGAAACTAGTTCACGAAACAAAGCATTAGTAAATTATTGATGACACTTTTGACAGCTGCCATTTATTATATTTGCTGTATTTATTATAGGGTTTACAGTGCTGGGACCTTTATTTAATGCAAAAATAAGACAAGTAAAAAATGTTATGTCAGAAGTACTTTATGTATATGCTTCCATGGCTCTGCAGCGATACTATATTTGTAATGGAACAACTACAGCTCTGAGCACATCCAAACATGTTAACAGCCCATAACAGCTATTGCTGCAAAGAAAGGGGCTATTAGGCTCACAAAGCGTATTATGCTGCAATATGCAAAGGTGTTTAAACATTTTCCAATATCTTAGGATTTGTTAATTGGACATTCCCATGACTTGGCAAATTAGCTCTCAGGAACAATGTGAGGAGAATAACTTTCTTTGTACGCCTGAAAAACATTCCCAAGTTTGCAATAGTTTTCAAATTCGACAGAGCACCTGAGATTAGTATAGTGCTCAGCAATTCAAATGCAATAATTTGACCGCATGGTGGCTGGCACATTTAGCACCACTGGTGAGCGCTGCGTGGTCACTGGAAAGCCAGATGCAGTTACAATGCATCACAAAGGCCCTCGCTTTTACACTATACCATAATGCATTAGCTCAGTGTCCCCAGCACCCACAAGTGATGCAAAAAGCAATAGCAGCATCTGAGCATTGCATTTGAATTGCTGAGCAACATCAAGCAAAACAAGTAAAAGCTCGTAATGGGCAAGTCTTTTAATGCATGCCTCAGTGTTAATCTGCTATGTCCTAACATGCAGAAACATTACAAGCACATAAGCACTGGTGAAAAGAAAGCAGGAGAAATTCTCATGTTAGTCTTTAAAGTGACTATTTTGTCATAAGATAATAAACCAACTTGTTTGTTTGGTTTCAGCATCTAAGTGGCCTTAGCATTAAGAAGAAAAGCTCTCCTAACAATCAAGAAACTAGAGGCTTCCTTATTTCCAATAGTTGTAGGAGCTTGATGTGGGTGAGTTGGTGTAACATACTTGAAGAAAAAACAGCGCAAAGAAGACGAGGACGAAAAGAAGACAGGTACAGCGGACAGGTGCTATTATTTGTGAAGACAGGTTTTATTTCCAATAGCATGTCATTTACTTAAAAGGTATGCACGCTGACTTCTTAGTAATACTACTATTGAATTGTGCCATTGCAACTCATTGATGCATCACACAATGCCTTCTGAGAGTTACTCATGTACTTCGTTCTCCTCCTACGATCTCCCCATGGACATAAATTGTATATTTCCTTTTCACTTCCGCCTACCATGTCACGATTTTATGCATACATCTACAGAAGTGCTTCATTTTCTCAGATGTTCCAATGCTTACTACCTGTTTATTGATAGGGTTTATTAAGCTGTGCAACTGCTATATGTGTTTATATGTCACGTTTCTTATGCTTCTAATTTTTGTGTATTACCTTTCATGGTATTGTGCGCACTTTAAGCAAGCTGATAAATGTGTAAAAAGTAAAACGTAATTAAGTTGTATTTAAAAGAGGTCAAGGCCTCGTCAGGCAGTTTAGCCTTTAGCCTTGAGCTTCTCTTAGACACCATCTAGGGAACCAAATAAACGAAACTTGATATAGCTGGCTCTTTGGAGGAAAACAACATCCCATTGCTCTAATGTACCAAGAAGTTTCTCACTTGACTACTGAGGTTGCGAAGCCCACTCAAACAACTACATCATCTACTTCACTGGGTGGTATCCTGGAGCTGATGTGCTCTCATGTGTCTGTTCCATTGACCGCGCTGCACAAACGCCTTGGAGCAGATTGTGCAGCGATATGGTCGCTCACCAGTGTGGAGGCGCATATGTGACTTGAGGTTGTACCTTACAGAGAAGCTCTGAAAGCAGACCTTGCATTGAAACGGTCGCTCGCCTGTGTGGAGACGCAGGTGTGACTTGAGGTGGGGGCTTTGTGAAAAGGTCTGAGGGCAGAAGTGGCAATGAAACGGTCGCTCGCCTGTGTGGATCCGGTAATGTACTTTAAGATTAAACAGCTTTTCAGTCACATAGTCACAGAGATGACAACGGTGAAGGCGTCCCTGCTGAGACTTCTCGTTCTCAGTAGCTGCTGGACGGCTCGAACGCCCCGATACTGCATAAAGAGAATGAGACAACTACCTGAGTATCACATTTCATTTGAAAGTGAAATTGGTATTATGAAATACTACAGAAATGAAAACACAGATACTAGGGCTAATGATGAGCTTTTCGTTCACTCAGGAGGTCATGTACAAAGTAAGAATTGCATGCCTCGCTGCCTTTGCGTGGATGCATGCCTATTCTTCTGTCCCTGCCCTTCTCCCCTTTCCTCCTTCTGTGGGATGGACAGCTGGGCTGTCACTCGGACATCCCTCTGTACTGCAAGACCTAGTAATTAGTTTACATTAAGCCTTTGTTGATCGGAATTGTGCCCTCGCTATTCAAAGTGCATGTGGTGCCAGGGGCTCCAGAACAGAAACAAGGAAGGGGGGGGGGGGGAGACCTCCCTCTAATAAGTTGACCAATGGTTTGACAATAACCAAAAAAAAAAAAAAAAGGTTGTATTGGTGAAATGAATTCCAGTTTCTGCCCCCATACTCAAAATGCACTTCTGGAGCCCCTGCACAGGGCAACAAGCACAATTTTGTGGGTGAATGCAATGAAACCTTTCTGGGAGAATCAGGGTGTGCACACACTTTTCTTTCTTGTGATGGCCCCTTTGGAAACTGCTCAAACTTGAGTTTATCTACAGTGACTAGTACCTACACTGAGTGCATACATTGTATTGTTCCTCTCTGAATTCTAAGCTGAAGAGGAGCACAGAGCTCATGTGGTGTTGTACTATGCTGGGCTGCACTCATCCAAGGCTAACAGTGATGGAGATGGCCCTATGCTCTTGCGACCAGGTGCTTAGTTACTGTGAGGGTATGCAACTTAGCTGTTGTCTCCTGTATGTTGCAGGGGGCTCTTCTCTCACAGTGACAAGCTAGAAGTGCTCATTCTGATATTCGCTCCTGGCCTGGGGGGGGGGGGGGCTCCGCTTCTCATGCTGCCCATGACGGGCGTTCGGGTTCGGACAGTTGGGTGGTGGCGGAGGCAAAAAAAAAAAAAATTGTCCTTCATTAACTTGCGAAACTACTATGTCATACCATGGCACTATGTTCCCTTTGAAGGCTAAGTGCATGCGCTCAGCCACAGACCAGATCATGTGCTGAGCTGCACACACTGCTGATATGCTCCTGCAGCTTGCTAAGCTTGAACCTGTGGAGGTTGCTACACTTGTGAGTACTAAGAATCACCACATGTTCATGCAACTGAACACATTCACGCGCCAAAACGTCAATATATATGTTTTATTGTAATTGGTAGGTGTACGCTTCCTCCCGCTACTTAAACTGCAAGAGCTAGTTTAATACAACCAGTGTACTCAGTCTAATGTGGAAAAAGCAAGTAATAATGTGACACAGCAATGCAATTACAACACAGAAGAGTACAATACAAATGGTGCAACATAGAATGAATAAAATTGTGATGTATCCATCTAGTACACTGTGCTATATCTAAATGGGCAACTGGAATTATAGTGCACATACGCTCACATGTTCTAATTTCACTTGAACAGGCTTGTTACTGCAACATACAATATGAGCAAGGCACAGCAAATATTTGGATTTTATGAATACGAAAACACATGCAGGATACCAATATGGTTCTACAGATCTGCTATCAGAGACTGGCACAAGTGCTATTCAGAAAAGCCTTTTTTGAGAACTGAAAAACATGACTGGCCAATTCTCAAGCTGCTTGTACAAAAACATACAGCTGTCATTACTTGATTCAGTCAACATGCAATTTTATACAAATATTTTTAGAGAAATATGTTGTGCCAATGCCTGCAGAATCAGTACAGTAGTTACAATTAACTTGTAGAATGAAATCAGCACATGGACATTAACGCATAGGTCAATATTTAAATTACCGATTAATATTTGTCATAAGTACGTTCAATATCAATATTACATGAACTTCCAACTTCCATCAATGAAGAACATACAACACAATAAAGCTCGAATAATAGTGATAGAAAGACAGGAAGAAATCAACCTTATTCACAAGCAATTACAATAGTTAAATGCCATGAGCCAAATAATTAAATTATGAATTAGAATTAACAATGCATGTCCACTAATCACATAATTCAACTAGCACTCTGAAATGGAAATGGACAGAAAAAACTGAATTCCTACTGAACATTCACCCTAATCTCTGTAAAAGAACAGAATGAAAAGATTCAGAAAGAACAATAACAAAGAAAGCTTCAAAATTAACTATATGTACTAGAATCCAGGGAAAAAGAAACATGAGCCTCACAGATAAATATAACATATCTTTTATTGCCCATGTAAAAACAACACTGAAAGCTCAAGTCACACAGATGCAGAAAAATTTCATGCAATGAACTAAAACTAGCATCACACATTCTAAATGTAGTACATGGTGGTAATAAGCATATTACATTAAAAAAATTATGGGATTTTACATGCCAAAACCACTTTCTGATTATCAGGCACACTGTACTGGAGGCCTCCAGAAATTTCGACCACCTGTGGTTCTTTAATGTGCACTTAAATCTAAGTACACAGGTGTTTTCGCATTTCGCCTCCATCGAAATACGACCGCCGTGGCCGCGATTCGACCCCACGCCCTCGTGCGCAGTAGCCCAACACCATAGCCATTGAGCAACCACGATGGGTATATAACATTCCCATCTACCAGTGACAAACATGTAGGGGGAGGAAGTGGGGAACAAAGGTCATAACAATGAACTTCTCAGGCCAGCATCAATACCATATGCACAGCTTTTGTCAAAAGAAACAAAGTTGCTGTGTTAGTCACAGCAGCTGAGTATGAGACATCTTGTCAGCCACCAGCTGCAGTGGAATGGTGAAAGCTCCTGAATGGTATATGAACACTATTCACCATTTTTCACAGTTTTCAAGCTTCTAGAGTTCCTCAGAACTAAGAAAACGCACTTGTATACTAATATTGGCCTTGTTTCTTTTGACTGAAGCTGTACACATCATACAATACATACTCGTACACAGTTTTACGCAGCAAATGTCCAGCTGGTACCACAATGTCCTGACACATTTCACGAAAAAAAATGGAGAGAGAGGGGTGGGGGTGGGGGGCAAGATGTGGCAGAATATCTAAATGGATTAAAGCATGCGCCAACTGAACAACACCAGGTTTACAGATGCACCTGAAGGAAAAGTGATATGGAAGGTATTCAAGCTGTAAAAAGTCTACCACATAATGAAATCATTGCAGAGAATGAACACCTAGAATGAACCTTCAAATCGTCAAGCCAGCACAAGTCTGCTGCAAATGGCTTGGATGAAAGCACTGGTATTCATTTTATCCAGGAATGAAGCATGGAATAATTGCTATGAACAAAGTGAACTGAGGTGTTAATTGTGCAGATAAGAATTATTGTGCACTACAGCATCACCAGATTATTTTCTGTGGTGTGGTGTGAGCTTAGCCAGATTTATTCACTTGTGTTTCAAGAGGGACTCTACAGTCAAGATAAAGCAATGAATTAAGTGTTCCAAGGTTGCTTTTACAGCAAAATTGTTCATAAATGAGAAGATGACGTAAACATAGGACAGGAGTGATGGACACTTTTCCCCTTCTCAACTACTGTATAGCAAAGGATTGATTAATGCGGAAGAAAAAGATTCTGACAAAGCAATGAAATAAGTTCTCGCATGACTGCGTTCACCAGTAGTGCTCTTCACAGCTTAGCAATAACCTTAAAAAAACATCCACATACTAGTTGTTCCTCAGCACATGAGATATTTTTACACGTCACAACATTATTAATTTATTTAAAGTGTACAATTAGCATTCTTCTGCATACATAAGCATTTCTTCACTCATAAATATGCTGAAATATGTAGCCGAATACTTGCAGAACAGCAACATAACCGTAAAACACCTAACGTTCAAGATTAATCATGGCTGAGCATTTTGCTGCACAAAGATCCTTAATAAGAAAAGAAGTCCTCAGATGAAGGAATTTTATGTGAACATCGCCACGGTAATGTGGTCAACTCATCGGAATGTGCATCCCTGTATTATTCAATAAAAATGGCCACACCTCTGTCCTAATGTGATGGAACAACTTTTAATTTCAGAATCTGTTTTTTCCAATATATCTACAGACATGACTTGTAACCTACTTTGGTGTAAGATCAGGATGTTGTGTGATTATGTGTTTCCTCGGTTCAGTGTTCCATGTAAATGATTTGGAGCAGAGAGGGCAGCAGCGTGGTTGCTCACCTCTATAAACGGGCACATGTGAATTCAGTGTGGACCTTTGTGAGAAGCTTTGAGGACATAAATGGCATTGAAATGGCCACTCACCAGAGCAAGTGCGCAGGTATTGCAAAAGGGTGGGCATTACTGAGAAGCTCCAAGCTCATAGGTGGCAGTGAAATGGTTGCTGACCTGTAGGACCCTGATTTGTACTTTAGGATTAAAGAGTTTGTCAGTATTATAGTCACAGAAGTTACACCGGTGTAGGCATTTCTGCTGTGAATTCTCACCCTTGGCAGTTGCTGGATCGCTTGAATGCCTTGATGCTGCACAAGTAAAACGTCACAGGTTATCGGTGTTCCTTTAAAAATAAAACTGTAATTATGATATGAAGAAATGAAGCAACATAATACTAATGCTACTGATGACCTTTTTCCTAATTCAATAAATTTTAGTGATTCCAGATCATATCAAACACAACATGGCTGGTCAATCACATTGATTTGCTCAATAATTTCACATGTAATTGATAAATGACATAGTTTATGAAGTTCACACATATTTTCACTAAGAAAAGCTTTTCTGAATTGTAAACAAACATAAAGTGACAGAATGTGAAGAGAATGCTTGTTTGCAAGAAGACAACAAAGGGGCTCAAACGTAACATTATCAATAAAAAAAAAAGGAAGGTCTATATATACTAGAACCAAGATGCAATAAAAATGTGAGCCTAACATGAAAGGATCACATTATATCATGCACCAAACAGCAATACTGAAGGCACCTTTCACACAGAACCACATATTGTCAGCAGTCAGCAAATGTACATCTAAGGAATGGTGGTCAGAACAGATCACCATTTAACATTGGGCAAGCACACAATGCCGTTTCTAAAAAATTTTGGTTATAAACTCAAAGTTGTAAGGCTACTTCTAGGGAGCATTCTACCAATAGCCATTTTCAAATTAGTTCGTTACTGGGGGACATAAAATAAATTGAACTGTTTTGTTACCACAGTGTCAGGAGGCGAGCATCAGTCAACAGAGACGCTTTCTCCCTTTGCCTCGACTAGCATGTTCCTTCCTTGCCTCCTCACACACCGGAGCCAAGGGACCATGTCAAGTTCATGTCATGAGCCCACATCCTTTTTCTTCTTTTATTACTATTTTGCTGCATGGTACATTTCCACTAGTGGCATTGCACTTTCCGCATTGGATGATTAACCGAAGTCACATGCCATGGTCAGTGACATTGCAAGCAGTGAGTCTTGCATAGAGGCCTTTGTGCATGTGAACTTGACTCTCTCACTCAAAGCGCAGCTCCACTCAAGAGGAAGCCTGCGGCACCTTCTGGTTGAAATTTAAAGAATTTCCGCGCCACACAGCTATTTCATACTTCACAGACATGACCATTACTATGTGACCTGTGCTTCTCACTTGTTTGCTTGCAATACCCAAACCTGGTGAGGGCCTCTTAAAGGGACACTAAAGGAGTATATAGCCAAGCTAGCTTGATAAATTATTCTTCTAGAAGTCTACAATAACTTTAAATTTTCTGTGTGACAACATATCACTTCGTTGCATAGAGAAGTGCCACTTCTCAATTTGAACTGCCTGTGTCAAAATGGACTAGATGACTTAATCTGCACATGACCTTAATCTGTGCTGCTTTGTGTGAACCAGCCAGTGCCAATGTCATGCGAGGGGAACCATAGTTCACTAAAAGTGGCACCAATCTGAATTTTATTTTTTGTCCCTTTCTCACCTCCAAAAGCTATGTTCTCATCAAGAAGCCTAATCTTTCAGTTGAGCTACTTATTTTCCTTCAGCGTCCTTTATGACAACATTAGTAGCTTGTCAAGCATAAAGACATGTAATCGAAAAAAGAAGTTCATGTCAAGCATATAGTGTAATAAAAAAGTGATCTTATACTTTTGCGAAACATTAAATGAAAGCAGATGTAACTCAGTAAACAGGATGTTACTTGAATGCCGGCTGAAAAAAAAAACTTATTAGGCATTCTCAGATGTCATTCTCGCAGTAGATAAATGTGTCAATTAAATTATTTACTTTAATTCTAGGGCGAGTTTTCAACAACACTGCATGATTTTAGTTTTTATAAGAATATGAAACTGCAAATCCTATCAAATCACTTTATGACGCCTAAAAAAATTGAAACTACAGTATTCTACGTATTAATGGAAGAATTGATTACTTGAGAAGGAGTCAAAATGGCAATGCTTGTAGATTTACGTGCAATGAAACCATGTTGCCGGGACGCAATATGTTATTATGCAAGAAAAATGTATTTAAATGTATTGCGATAGGTTTTTGGAAAAAGGTCTTAATACTACAGATTAATATAGATCTATGCTTTGTAGATAGGAGTCACCTTAGTACCTCCTAGTGCATCTGGCAAATCAGTTCTGCGGTAACCCACAACGTGTGGAAAAGTTCACAAAGAGGAAAAATAGCCGTACAGCCGACTGTAGCATGAAGCTTCAAAGGAAACCCAGAAAGCTTTGTAGTTGAAGGAAAATTCATCATGGCCCGGGATCAAGCCTGGGACCAATGCCTTCCCGGTGCAGGAGGCTGAGCATATCCGAGTTTTAATAGCAGAGTACATAAATAATCAGTACTCCTTTTAACTACACTAGAATAGATTCCATCATGTCCAGGAACTATGTTTACCAATAGTTCCACAACAGGAGACGTAATTTTTTCTATTGTTGTGTCCTGAACAGACAAATTAATATCGGCAACTCTCTGGCCCTAGCACTGACATCAGCTGAGCATTGCTTCTACTTAACAATGTTTAAAATGTAAACAATGAAATCACTCAACATCTGTGTGGATTAACTATAAGGAGTAATGCTAATCTTTTTCTTGAGTCCTATTGCAACATTTACTATTTTTCATAATGGCTTCTCATCTCCACCTTGACACTTCATTAAATTTATATAATATCAATTTATCTATTTGTGAATCATTGCAATGGATTTATTAATGCAATTAGCATTCTTTGGGAACTTCACCCAGCTTGCAGTATGTATGTTTGTCCTCGGCTAATCGTTTTCTCGCAAATCTCTGTCACTGGTAGTCCATGGTCAAATGGGTAGAGCATCGGGCTGCTGTGCTGAGGTTTACTGGCTTCGAAACAAACCACTGGACAAACTTGGGTCACTGAGTACGTGAAACTGGGTATGTGCTGCATTTGAATAAACCTCATTCATGCCAAGGTCACCGGTTATGTGCCAATGGGTGCGCTGTGTGTATTCTGCTCTTCGATTAACCTCTTTCACGTAAACATTGGCCACAAGGTATGACACAGGGTAAGTGAGACAGGGTATGTGCCACATTGCAATGGACTACCACTCTGATGCCAGTTTCGGTTAATGGGTACAAACTTCTCTTCAATGGGCCTGCCAAGGTGTCTACCAAGTTTTTATGTTCAAATTCCCTGAGTTTTCTAGGTTTTGAGTTTTCGAGCTTTTCCCTGAGTGCCTATGCAAAATTTCCTGAGTGACACAGAAATTTGTTATATGTCGAGACGGACTGACACCATGTCGACTGATGCTGTCACTCTTCAGTAAGCATGTTAAAATATAAAAACTATTAAATCCAGTTTTAATAGTAAAGAGTAGTGTTTATATTATTCAAAAGATAAAACTGATGAGAGGGTTAAAAAAATGCACAGCAAATAAAATATTTTCGAAAAAAAAAAATGTAATGCCTAATGGAAATCGAGTCGAATATATTGACATACGAATAAAAAGAGGTGCATACAGAAGCAAATATTTTCAAAAATGAGCTATTTCTATCAACTGATAGCAAGCTACTAGGCCCAAACTTTTAACTGTCACAAGTGAGATTCTCTCAGCAGCTGGAAAGTCAACATCAACTGTCCTGACATACTCTCAGCCCACGCACAATGCATCATTGTTGTGTTTCACTGCTTTAAAGAGCTTGGTCTGGATAAGGGTCACCTGCACCTCGGCGTCAGCCAACGCTTTGCTTTGAGATCAAGCTCCTTCAAGGAAGAGGTGGCACAGTTCCTTTCTCGATTATTCCTCAATGCGACAGTCCTTTTTATTCTCGTCCTCGTTCCACTGCGCATTCGCCCCACGGACCATTTGTAGCATCCTTTTGGTCAGTTGTACAGACACCGTCCAATTTTTCTGACTCCTTAGGGGCCGTGAGAACGTCCAAAAAATCAGGCAGTCTGAAAAAATGAATGCATGTCTTTTACTACCCTTAAGCTCAAATCACCATAGGCACGTCTGAAAAAGCTCTAAGACCTGCCAGTACACTCTTTAGGCACATCAGCACTCATACTGTGACAGGAGACAGCTGGTGCACGCGTGTATAATTAGGGAATACATACTGTGTCCTGTGACAATTGCCCCTTCCAACGCTTGTTAAGCTTCACCGCAATGGATCACGTAAGCTTCAGCGTAAGATTGCTGTGCTGAGGCAGAGCTGCCTTTTGGGAACCGGCATTATAAAACGCGCCGTGCTTCGTAAGCTTTGAAGCCAATCGGATTACAGAGGCGGAGTCGATGCCATTGCTGACAGCGGTGAATTCTTTCAGTGAGAAACACAGCACCGAACGGCAAGAACCTTAACAGCAAACGGGAAAGCAGCTAGGCTTCGCATTGCCGCAGTGGTGGCTATGGCTGCCAGCGTATCTGCATGTGAGAGTGCCAGTTCGAGGTTTCGAGATCATCAAAACGGCAATGTTGGCTTTGATTAATGCCGTTTCAAACCTGCAGTCATGGCAAAAAGTCTGGAAAACCGGACAGCGAAGGGTCCTTGCGTCTGAAATTTCAGTCATCCTTATCCATTGACTCTATGGTGTACGTGGTGGTGCCGCGAAGCCGTCCGTATGATCGGGCATGACCCAAAAATCGGGCGTCCTGAAAATCAGTCGTAGACTGTACACTGGCAACTCCTCCAGCTGATGACACGTCGTCAAGGAAAATTCGTTACGATTACACTCCTCTTCTACTCAAGCTAGCATTAGGGCGACTTTCCTTCCCTTTCGATAAAATAACAGCTAATTTTTCCTGATAGAAGCACAAGTTCCTTGAGTTTTCCCCGAGTATTTCCAGACTAATCAAAATCCCTGAGAATTCCCAGTTTTCCCGGCTTTCCCGGTGCAGAGATACAAAGTCCAGGACGAATATCATTTAATAGGCTAGTGGCTAGTAGTCAGCTGCACATCTGTTGCATTCAAGACAGTTCACATGCTAGTGCCTTTTAACATCTCTTTATCATTAGCGGTCTGGCAGCACAATGCCTGCTACAAGGTTCCCTCGCTAGTGAGGAGGGCATATTTTCTGGCCGATTCTTGTGAGTGAGCTCATGTAGGTGACAGCCGTAAGGCTATTGGGTTGGCTGGATGGTGGTGTCAGTGCCAAGGTGAGCTGGCTTCAAATGATCCTCAGAAACAATATCTTCACATCGATTAACTGGAAGGATGAAGTGGCTCGGGTCGCGTTTGAGTTTCTTCAAAAGAAGGAATGTTGTATGGCACTTGTACGAGACGCAGAGGAGGCGCAGAAGTGGTGATGACTTGGACAGACAGGCGAGTCGTGGAGTCAAGAAGGTGCCTGTGGTGAAGATCGACAACAAGGTTAAGGTTCCACAGAAAGTAATCTTCAATAATTGGGCTGGGGATGTCAGCAACAAGGCATAGCCATCGAAAAGGGTGCCGCAGACTGAAGTCGAGGGTGACTTGTTTTTGCTCACACATTTTAATCTTCGAATCATTCACAGCAGTGAGGAAAGATGCATCATGGAGATGGCGTCTACAGTCCTCGCAGGTAGGGGGGAAGGACACAAATTTTTGTATCAGTGCCTACAAGGTAGCGAATTTCCATGACATAAAATAAACGGCTTGTCGTAGGGCTGGTGCACTTGCTGTCATCAGTGACTGGCCCGGCCATTTTGCAAAAAGTTGTAAGGCAGGCAGCACTGACAAGCACAAGAGCTATGTTTGGTGCGGTACCAACACATAAATGGAGCTGGAGAGCGGGTCTTATTTCGTTGTGAATGATGAGCCCAGTAACAATGCTGCCTGCAGCTACCCGCATCACAGCATAGGGTAGCAAACTCCGCTGTCAGCGTATGCACTTGATCAACAAGCCACGCATTCAAAACAACATCGTCTAGGTGCTACTGAAACTGTGGCTGATCAGAAGCTGGTACGTTAAAGCGTCGGTGATGGACATCATGGGTATCAAGGCATCCATGATATGGTCCGCCATCATTGCCAACGATTCTATAGACATCGTATCTGGCAAGGTGCTTAAAATCATACGTACTTGAAGTAATAGGCATTGCAGAAACAGCTCTCGTCAGATTTTCAAGTTGGGTGATGATGGACTGACTCCTACTGGATGGAGGAGCTGTGCCACATGGCAAAGCAACTCCGTAGGCTTTCTGTCGAGTTCCTCCATTGATAGGAGCTACTGAATCTGACACGACTCGAAGTCAGTGGTGCACTGTAGAAGCTTTTGCTTTTGTTGTCGTATGGGTTCATCAGTAGAGGACCTCGCAGAATCTCGCAAACCAGAGGTGCGACAAACGGGTCGAGTGCACTCATGGAGTAGCCATATTTAGCAGTCTGCGATTTGCCTTAGGGGCAGTGGAATTGGGCCTCAATATGAATGAAGCACAGCTCGCAGTCCACGAGCCAGAATTCGGGAAGCCTGAGCGGGGTGACTGAAGTTGGTGCACCTTCGTCGGGGTGAAGTTTTGATGGCACTTAGTTGCTATGTGTGGGTCATCCGGTGTAACAAACTCGTAGAAACACAAGGCCCAGGGTGAACATCATTTAAAGGGCCCTTGAAATGGTTCAAATTTTGCAGACACTTAGGGTACAGCTAAAGTTAATCATTCGCATCACAATTTGTGTGAAGCTTCTCATATTAAGAGAGCTACAGATGATTACAAGTTACCCTCCTCCATAGCCACACATTTTCTCCTAAACTCGTTCGCCGCGTGATTGGGCCTAAGCTCTGCCTTCACTGGCTCTGCGTCATTATGGTACATTGTGTCGTCTACTTCCGGTTCTCTAGGAGTGAGCGCATGAAGCCTCTCCAACCTCTCCGCCAGCTACTTATCAGTTGACCTTAAGCGAGAACTATCGAAGCTGTGTGCGTTGCGAGCATTCTGTTGCAGCACCGAACATGTCTGGTATTCCGGTAACCATAGGTGAGCTGGGAGTTTCGATGGATGGGTGGAGGCATAAACTCAAGCTGACGAAGCAACTTTAGCATAGACGTAGGTGAGCGGCCTGATCGGTCTGTACGGTCCAGCCAGCTGTTGGCGCAGAGCTTAACCAGCCAAACACAGAGCTAATATTGCTCTATCTAAGGGTAAAACATTTTAAACATTTACAAGAACAGCATGTTAATCATTACGCTTCTGCAAAAAATTTACACACCAGTAGCAAAGAAGAATACACTTCATTACTGCTACTGTGTTTGGTTGAGCTCTGTGCCACCAGGTGGCTGCACCATGCAGATAATTCACATTTGCACTTCTGCTCATACCGTGAAACGGTATGTTCAAGCGGCTAGGCCCCGTCCACTTGCCTGCATTTACCCGAACATCGGACTCGTGAAACGCTATTGTGGTAGTAATCTTCCGGTGTAAAGTGGTGGCCGAAAACGCACAAATCCTGGCACCGACCGAATAACGATAGTCCGATGCACTGCAGCCACGTCTGCGGCCTTACAGAGGGACACGCTATCGCAACTTGACATATTGCCAGTCACTACGTTTGCAGCCCACAATGCAACAAAGGCGATTCATGGTGCTCACAAAAAGACAGACTGAGACTGACCGCGGAGCTCTCGTCAAGACGGAGCATGTTGTAACACAAGCAGACGACATTTGCTGCGTGCCGGAAGAGCTTAAGTTTATTCAGAAATTGTTCTTGTGCATTCTCTTTCTGTTACTTTCTTTTTATAGAAACAAATTGACTAACATTCCGACTATTACGAACAACATTTGTTCACCATTAAGTTGGAAAAATTATCGGACGCACCCTGGGCAGCCAATTTGATAGCTCGCCCTACTGGTGTCATCAGGGCAATTTACGTCGAATGGGTAGGGGCAGCTGAAAATTCAGCTGAGCAGTGTGATGCAATTGGCAGCGATGTAAGTTTTTAAAACCTTATAATAAATTACATGCCTTACGCGGACGAGAAGAAAGGGGGTTAACCGAGCGGCCCGGTTAACCGAGAAGCCAACAAAGACACTAAGGAAAACATAGGGGAAATTTTTGTACTTACTAATTAAATTAATGATAAATTAATGGCCATGAAAGTGGATGAAAAAACAACTTGCTGCAGGTGGGGAACGATCCCACATCTTCACATTACACGTGCGATGCTCTAACCAATTGAGCTACTGCGGCGCAGTTTCCCCACCCACTTTCTTGGGGAATTTATGTGTTACTACTATAACTAACCTTGGGAGTGCTAGCCAGCGCCACCACTCACAAACCTTGGCGGCAGATGTGGAACATCCTTTCTGCAGCAGGTGTCACGAGAACGTCACGAGTACGCTTTACGCTGAGCACTTAGATGCGTCAATTAATGATCAGAAGGACCTACTCTAACGACTCCGTATGCTTGTACAAAATTGTCAAAATCATTTCAGGGTCCCTTTAGTAGGCTTGCGGCTAGTAGCAAGTCACATGTCAGTGGCACTTGACAGTTTGCATGCAAGAACCTTTTAAACTTTCTTCTTCATCGTCACCAGTCTGACAGTTACAATGTCCGCTACAAACCTCTTTCACACCAACTTGTGTCACTGGGTATGTGCCACTCGGTATGCTAATCTCATCAACATCAACATTTGTGAGATGGATTCTGCCAAAATTTGAATGTGATTAGCACTCTGTGGGAGTTTCACGCTCTTTCATGGGACTGTAGTGCACTACTACATGCCACAATGGTTTGGTCACAAAAGACCACAACATGCCCAGCACACCAACGGTGCACGAGCAGTGGAATCAGCAGAATCAGGTTTCTGCCTGAGTGAGTGGGCTCGGCTAAAATATAATTTTTGGACACCAGGCACCAGTGTCTGTCTGGTTTTTCTTCACCCACAAATTGGTGACTCTGGACTTCATGTTATCACTCTCAGCTCCGGGTACATCAGCCATTTCACTGGGCGTACCGCCGCAAGGAGCTCGAGCCCAGCTGTCTTCGCAGTCCGTCTTCTATCCAGTCAGCCATGGCCTCGGCTTCCCCCGATCAATTACTACCATCAGCGCCACTACCCTGCGATCCTGAGGTCTCCGCTCTCAAGTTCCCGGAGTTCTGGTCGTCGGAACTTTGGTTCATTACCATTAAATTTTACCTCACATTTTTAGCTCTCATGTATAAGTTTTCTCTTGTCATTTGTTCAACGACACCCTCCTTACTCAATGCTCTCTTGGGGCTTGTAAGGTACTTTGAAATAAAATAAAATCCTTGTTCCATCGCCGCCGCCCCAGTTCACAGTTGACCATGTTCGACCATGTCGTTGGAGCGCTTCCACCTATTACTGCTGCAATTGTTCACATTGTATTTCACTTGCCGCTTGTCGACCACCCCTATGATCATCTTAAGGTGACGCTTATCCAGCACAATACTGAAATGGAGCAGCATCAATTACAGCAACTTCTTAATTGGAGGAGCTCGGCAACCGCAAACATACCAACTTGTTGCGTCACATGCAAGACTTGGCTGGAGACCTGGCTCCTTCAACTGACAGCACACTTCTCAGGGAACTTTTCCTGCAGCGCCTTCCACCGCAGTTGCGCATGATCCTAACCACACCTT
Organism: Dermacentor andersoni; assembly: GCF_023375885.2. Taxonomy (NCBI): domain Eukaryota; kingdom Metazoa; phylum Arthropoda; class Arachnida; order Ixodida; family Ixodidae; genus Dermacentor; species Dermacentor andersoni. The sequence goes on along the minus strand of NC_092817.1, from coordinate 95,058,499 downwards.
CATTCTCGACGTTGGAATCTCTGGCCCAGTTGGGCGACAAGATTGCTGGAGCCACGGGTGCAGGCTGCGATGACGGTGTACTGTCTTCAACCATGGAGGTGGGAGAAACGTGGCGTCCGCTCAGAAGATCCAGGGCCGGGAATAATAGAGCCCGCAACCTCCCCCAAAAATATGTTATGGGGAGTATTTACTCAACAGTAAATGGGTAGCACTTGGCTAGTCAAGACTGCACAGGGCACACAGGTTTTAGCAGGTCTTTCACTCTGACAGGAGCGACTCTGACCCAGCCCCACTACGTCTTTGTCTTCGCCACTGTTCGTGACAATATTCATAGCAATTGTCTTTAGATAGGTTAATGTTCATGTTGACACAAATTGCAATTTGACTGAACCGGCATAGATGGACTCACAATGGTTTCCACAGCAGATATAAAGGTGTTCGCACATGAGCTACAAGATAGACCATTCCTTTTATTACACTGCAATCAAGGTTAACAAAGAGCATTTCAGCACTTAGTTTAGTACACTACTGCCACATGTAATACTTCCTTTGTGTTGAAATGACATAATGCAACCTGGATTATGCATATACTCATCTATTGGCGTAGTAGTTCTGCGGGTTTCCGTATGTGTTTCCTTTGTAGCAATTGCTACGAACGGGTGGATGTCTGATTTTCCCTTTATTCATACTGATCTATTATTTTATCATTTTTTCTTCCTGTTTTCTTTTTGCCACAGCTCAGTTGCTGCAATTACATCATAATGAAACATCTGCTGTGAAATGTGAAAAAGGAGACGGTGAAGTTTTTCTTATGCTTCTAATAACACATGGAAAAATTCATCCCTTGTGCCTGCTACGCTATTTCAATTTCCGCTCGTCTTCATTTCACCCTTTACTGCACTTGAACAAGATTAAATCAGTGTATCCCGTGTAGAATTCGTGATTTTTTTCTGTTTTACATATGAGGATTTTCCCATCTGATACCCGAGTGAATTTCCATGCCTTCTCTTTAGGCTAAGCGTTTTGTCCAGCAGTATTATGTCTGCTGGGCAAAGACGGTCATAAATAAAACCGGAGTGTTGTCCTTGAAATCTAAAAAAGACACATTTAATCTCTGCTTCTTGGCAGCCTTGAGAATCTTGCTACTGACTTCTGATGAGAGAAGAATCATGCCACAATATTCTGCTTTGCATTGTTTTTGATAAACATGTGAGAGATGGCTTTGATGCTAGCTTCCTGAATTTCAGTACCCAAAGAAGCAGTGATTGAGGTTGTTGCTGGATGTAAACTTTCACCTATGGTCTTGGGGATAACTTTGATATCAAGGTTATACTTATGGCTGTTCTGTTACACATCTACCAATTCTTCATTTGCTGCTTTTAGTTCATTGAAACAGCAAAGATTGTGTTTTTTGGTTTTCTATTCTTAGCTGACACATCTGCAACTTCTTGCCTAACTTCTGCCATTCCTGCTGTCAATACTTCAAACTTTACATCGCTAAAATCCATTCCCTATCCCACAGCTTCCATCTCAGATTCAGTGGCTCAAATTAGGTCTTTCTTCATATCAGCAAGCTTATATCAAGCCAGGCAGACAATTCTATTAGAGCTTTACACAATTCTTCACAATAAAACATGGTTTATCACCCACACTAGCGGCTATCGTTCCGAGCAATCCAGCAGCTACCGTATCATCCTAATGAAAAAGTAGGCTAGATTGTCACAATGTACCAGCATAAAACAAAAAAGCATTTATTTGCTGCCTGAGCTTGCAGCTGTCCAAATCACTTGCTATGCCACCTTCTTCCATCATAGCCCATTTGCCGCCGCCTTTTTAATTGTTTTAATTGTTTGAAACCTTTCCTTTCCTTTTTAGTTATACACCAAACAGCAGTGACCACTTGGTCATGCAGGGCATCTACAATGTCTGTGTCTTTCTCATTTAACAAATCTCTCTCCCAGATGACACCTTGCATACAATTTGGACTGCAGGGCGGCATAAGCGTCACTGTTTGTTCAGCAATTACATTCAGTTCCAGGAGATTTTAACTTTTAATTAGCACGTCCCCCAATGCCAGTTTCTTGGTTTCGAGCTCGGAAGTGACAGCACTCTTAATGCATCATGCTACGGCAAGGACAAATTTCGTGGTGACTGGCACTTTGTTACGGTTGAATGAACAAGAAATTTCGCAAACTATTGTGCGCTCCTTCAAAAGTCATTCTTAATAGAGCTGAAATTCGGGCAGGTTGGTTATTCATGATTGTCAAATAACACCGCATAAGAAACAAGGGACTAACATAGAAGCTGTGTATGTCTCTTCTATGTTCGTCCCCCCCCGCCCCCCCCCCCCCATTTTTTAATGTGTTGATATTTGACAATTTTAACTCTCAGTGTTGGCATGCAGCGCCCAAGCAAAGGGAGGGAAATTTCGCGAGTGTCACTAAATGGTGCAGCATGTCCTGAGGGAAGCACAAGTGGGGATCTCAGCTGCCATACACAGCTCACACTTAAGAGGAAGCTTTAGCTCGGGTGCTCCTATCTAAATACATGTAAAAGGAGAATTTGTTATTCTCCGCAACCACTGCACCAAATTTGGCAAGGTTTGTTGCATTTAAAAGAAAAGCTTTATATCTAGTGACTATTGGTATCGAAATTTTGATTTAGGTGATCAATTTTTTAGTAAAAATTGGCAAACATAGTAAATTTTCAGAAAACGAAACTACGAAGTTTACAACGTCGTAACTCAGCAATGAAAACTGATATCACAATTCTGTGAAGTTCGTCTCACAGTACATCTAAAGCAGACAAAATTGATAGGTTACACATGAATTTCAAAAATATAGCAATGTGTAACTACAGCTTTTGCAGAACCCTTGTACACAACATAACGAATTCACGTAATATATAAATTCATACATTGAATTTGCTCGCTTTGAATAATCTAATGGATGCATTTACAGAACCGCGATATCTGTTCCTGATGCAAAGCTATTAAGTTGTAAACTTCATGCTTCTATCTTTTTCAAGCTTGCAAATTTTTGAAAATATTTCAAACAAAATTCAGGCCCTAAATCGAAATTCTGCTTCCAACAGTCACTATAATTTACCTTTCTCTCTCAAATGCAACAAATTTCATTAAAAACTGTCCACGGGTTAGAAAAGCGTTTCTGCATTTTACATGTACTATTTGAATAGGCCGCGTCGGAGTTGGGGCCGAGCTAAAGCTTCCTCTTAATGCATTTCGGTGGTGGCTCTTGACAAGTCACCTATCTATGACCTTCCACCACCAAATTACATGTATACCACCACTTGAATGCTAATGTCGCTTTAATTACAATAAGCATTCCCAAAGAATGGGCTCTGTCTGAAATTTTTATGGATGCACAAAGATCCGAGAACATTAACCACCTTGAGAACATGGTTTTCAAATTTAGAAACTTCCAATTTTCTCAAAGAACTGCATGGACATTGTACAAGAAAAAAAAAAATGATACAAGTGACTTCGGAACCACTACAAACGTAACTGAACAATAGTAGGAACTAGAAAAGCACACAGATTAGAACATTTACAAAATAAATTAAATTCCCAATAAGAATCTGTTGTAACAATTGCATTTAATGGCAATAATAAATGAACTTGCTAGTGCTGTCACTCAATGTCTCTTAGAGCATTAAACACAATAAATCCTAATAACCTGAAAGATTACACTGAAGCATTGATCTATCAAGAAGAATTAACAATGCACAGTTAAAAAACACAGTCATTTATTTAGTCCCACTGAAACACTTACAGAACTGACCTCGTAATAAATGGTTAAGTGCTTAATTGCTGCAAATAAGCACTTATATGAAAGTGTGATAAGTAACCATGTCAAATTGCATGATGGTGCAACTGCCACTTCCTTAATTAACAGGCACAGCAAGTCAGTGAGATTAACACCCTCCACTACGATACATGTGGTCCCTGTCTATCTTGGCGTAAGTGCAGGGCTGATTGTTATAGAAAGACAACAAACAGCTGTAATATAATAACAAAGAAAGCTAAAAAAAAAAAGCTCCACCTACTTAAACACAACAGAACTATGAGCCTAACAGAAAAAGACCACATATAATTGCGCACCAAACAACGCTACTGCAGGCACCAGTCACAGAGATGCAGCAAAACTAACAAAGATACAGCCACTAACAAAAAGTAATGTCACACACTCTAGCCATGACACTTAGCTCGCGTGCGAATACAACATTAGCCATCTACCAGTGACATAATCAGGGTGCACAAGAAGGGGAACAAAAGTCTTGTCAACACAACTTCCCAACTTCCCAGGCCAGAATCAATACACAAGACTATTAACGTAATCCTTGTCAAAAAAAGAAAAAGGATACAGCCGCAGTGTGAATGATGGCAGCTGAATACGAGAAGGCTTGATTCATTGGCATCACTCAAGGCAACAATGAGGAAAATGAGCACCTTCCTTACTCTTAGCTGCTTTCCAGCTCCTAAAATTCTGCCTCTCTACAATGCAGATTCGTGTTGACTTGCTTTGCACACTTTCGCCAGAAGCCAATAAAACTCATGCTCCTACTGGCACAACTCATTTTGAGAAGACTGTATGTCCAAATTTCTGGCATTACGTAAAGGAATATCCCAAGGTTACAGCTGCAGTGATGTGCTGAAAATTAATCACAAGAAACATCCCTGCAGCATTCAATACAACTGGCCGCAGCTATGTCTTAACACGATGAAACGACCTTCTAATTCAGAATCTGTTCATTTCCGCCGTGTGCGTCTACACGAACCGTAACATATAGGGTGCTTTTCTTTTTTTAGCTGCACCAAATTCTTTAAAATTGCCTGACAGATAGCATATTTGTAACCCTTGGTCTAAATTACTTGATGAGGCGGCCATTACTTCTATGAGAAATCAAAGTCCTTAATTAAACAATTTACATAATTATACCAATTAATGCTTAAATCAATTTGTTCAAGGCACAAATATTAACCTAAAAATTGCAGCTAGGGAGTATGCAAGGCATATCAACTCAAAACAAATTCTGAGGGTGGCACCGGTTTGGTATATGTGCCATCAAACTTGCGGTAAAAATTCACTTACTCCACTCCACTCCACTCCAGTTGCTCCACTTACTTATTCAACAAAATGCTGTGTTATGCATTGAAGTACCAAGGTAAATAGAATCAATGCATTTTATTAAACATTTCAAAAATTAATATCTCAAAACTGGCGCAGTCTCGAAAATTCTCCAAGTCATGTGCCTTGCATACTCACTAACTACAATTAGCAGATGGAAATATGAATCATAATTAATTAAAATTAAATAAATGTATATATTAATCATTTATCTCATTAAAGTAATGGCTGCCTCATGAAGTCATCATGTTATCTGCCACAGGCAGTTTTTAAACATGAAGTGCAGCTAAAGAAAGCACTCTGTACTACACTGTATCATGGTGTTGTCTGCATATGTTTAACCTCAGCTCAGATTTCTGGGTTCCGCTGCATCTGTACTGTACTAAGAGCATACAATAATACTTTTGCATTCTTATACACTTGAATGCCATGCAGCATACTGCACACTTATATAGATTCCCAATTCAGACTTTACCTAAAACATAAAAGTACACCTACATGGCTGGTGCCCTGCTTGGTGGTATAAGAGTGCTGTGTCTTCAAATGTGTGTTCAAGTGAGTGGTTTGGCACAAAGGTTTCAAAGCAGATTATGCAGAGGTGTGGTCACTCGCCTGCGTGAATATGCAAGTTTTCCTTGAGGTTGTAAGTTATGGCACACTTGACTGGTCAGTTAGAAATGCTACATGGGAATGCTAAAAAGGTCATGTAGCATAGTCACTCAGTTTTACTGCATGAATAATAATACTCCAGTAGTGATGATGAAGCCATATTTAACTACTAAACCCATAGATCTATAGCTGTCTTACATGACCAGTCAAATGTGTTGTTACAAAAAAGCTCTGAGAGCAAAACTAGCATTGAAATCCTCACTTCTCATGGTCGCATATGCCTACAGAGCAGGCTTTAACGTGCAAAGGTCCTAGGGCAAAGTCTCACTGAAATGGCCCATCGCATGTGTGGATGTACAAGTGATCATTCAGGGTGGACTTTTGCAAGAAGTGCTGATGGCAGAAAGGGCACTGAAATGGCAGCTAACCTGTGTGAGTGTGCAGATGTTTCTTCAGATTACCCTTCAGTGAGAAGCTCTGCAGGCACAAAGGGCATTGAAATGGCCTTTTGCCTGTGTGAATGTGCAGGTGTGACTTAAGATTTACCTTTTGCGAGAAGCTCTGAGGGCATAAAGGGCACTGGAATGGCCGCTCGCCTGTGTGGGTACGCAGGTGCCGCTTCAGGTCGGACCTATAGGGGAAGCTACGATGGCACAAATGGCATTCAACTGACCGCTTGCCTGCATGGACCCTGGTGTGTGCTTTCAGACTAGACAGTTTGTCAGTCTCATAGTGACAGGAGTTACAGCGATGGAAGCATCCTTGATGTGACATCTCACCATCTGCAGTTGCTGGACAGCTGAAAGGCATCGATGCTGCACAAATAAAACAAGACAGGTTTCCTGAATAATGCTTTTCATTTGAAACATGAATAATTATAAAGTGCCAAAGAAATAAAGAAAACATAGGTACTAATAGTAAAGATCAGCTGTTTTTTCATTCAAGAAGTCTAGAGGGTAATTCCTGATCTGATCGGAGCCTGGCTAGTTGACGATCTTTTATTTGACAAATGTATATATATCTAATTGGTCAATGACCAAGTTTGTAAAATTCACATTTTCGCTAAGAAAAATATTTCAAATTGTAAAAAAAACTATAAAGTAAGAGGATTTGGACTGCAGTATTAGTGCAAGCTGCTGCTGCAGTCAAGTGTGGCAGCCTGAATCTTCAGCAATATCTTCACAGGACAATTAGTAAAATAATGCTACAAAAGAGGCTGAGCTCAGTGAGTAAATGAGGAAGAGGCGGCAGTGTCTCGTCTCAAGCTTGTATTCACCACATTGTGTGCTGTGGTGGACTATCACATACAATTACAATAAATATATTCCAACTTCTTCCTTCTTTGTTACAGTGTCTTGATGACATAAGCAATATTTTTCACTTAGAGGTTGCATACATAATGACATCGCAAAAAAAAAAAAAGATTAGGTTACTGTCAGCTGTAAAGAAATTTTTGAAAGTCACAAATGGCCCAACAGAAGCCATTGGTAATGGGTTAGATCTTTAAACCAGGAGAAGTTGTTTTTTTCACTACAAAGTTTTATATCTGAGAAATTTAAAGTGCAATGCAAGAGCATGCACTCTGCTGCAAAAAGCACAAGCCCCAAAGGGAAAAAAGAAAAAACGTTCCTGGCACAAGCATGTACACACGATGTCTTCCGTTTACACTGTATATGCAAGAGCAACTTCTTTTTAATGCAGGTTGCAATACGACACAGTTCCACATTTGAAGAGGAGCACACTTGCTCCAATGCAGGTATTTATTCTCTCAGCAATTTCGTGCATAACACTTGGTAAATTAAATTTCTGTGGGCAGCACATGTGCTCAAAATGGCACCTGTTCATTGCATCACAATTTCTTGTGAAGCATAAAAGACGTGAACAACTATAATAAGCAGATATATAAAAAACACACAATGAAGAAAATGATGGTTCTAACTTTGTAAAAAGCTGAACCAGATTATAGCACTGCATGGGCTTAATTTATCTGCCCAGGCCCGCTTTAGCTGTTAAAACAGCTCTTCTGCACTAAAGAATACAATAAATTTAAAATTGCAATCAAAGAAACAAAATAGGTAAACGAAAAGAAAAAAAAAAGGAATCAGCACACAAATTATTTGCTGCAATAATATATAAGTACACTGTATATATAATATGTTTTTATATAAACATGCATTATAAAAAACCAGAATACCAGATCATATGCAATTCTGTACAACAGAAAGTTGAATAACAACTGCCTTAATCCGCAATTACTGCTTGAGTGCTAAGGCTGAAGGAACAAGTGCTTCTTTTAAAGGCACCAAAGAAAGAAAGCTGTAAGAAAGAAAAAATGACAGAATTAAAAAAACAGCAAGCAGAATAACAGCCTAATTTTCCAATCTTCAGTGAATCCATTTTTTTTCTAGCAGTTTTACAATTACTATTTATTGGTAGTAATAAATGAACTTTCAAGTATGGTCATTCTGCTTCTCTTCGAGCACCGAACACAATAAAATGCTAATGACAACAAGGCTATATGCTACAAGTGCAAAAATTAATATATCAACAAGAATTAACAAGGCAGAAGCATTCATTAAACACCGTAATTTATGCGCTGAAACAGACTTAGCAAACTGGACTCGTAATGAAAGGTAAATGCTCAATTATGATAAAGGAAGGCTTACATGCAAAGATACTGAAAAGGCTGAAATGGAATAATAATGGGGGAAAAAGGCCTCCTAAGGAAGCGAGCGGTCTAGAAATTGGAGGGAACAAACACATGAGCTACGTTCTGTTGCAAACCTACCATTTAATGCACATACTTCAGAACTATTCGGTAAATATAATGTAATTAAATTAAATATGCTATATGAATACACTTTATTACTTTCCGTTAAATCTGATATTGTAAAAAATTGCAGTTGTATACACAGTGTAGCTAACTTGAAACTAAATCCTTCTTTGCACCTAAACAGACATTCGGAACAATGGTATGTGGCGCGGCCGTGCACAAACTATGACATTAAGTTAGTGCTTGACGAAGACATTAAATAAATTCAAGATTTCTTATGAAAATGTTCGCACACTCTCTAACACTTCTGTTTTAAGCATGCTGTGTTAAATATGTTCACAGATAAATTTCACTTTTTGTAAAATATGTTTTATGTGGATATCATGTTTTTTTTTATTTGACACCGACATTGAAATGTATTTTTCTTTTACTGCCATGCTGCCTTAGTGAACCGGGGACGTGGGGCTAGTCATGCTGTTTTTAATGCAGCTTTTATTCCCTCGTCCCAACCACTTATGTGAAACTCCATGCATGTGGTAAATAAATTAACTTGAGCATAGCAGAAAAAAAATGACATTATATTGTGCACATGCAAAAAAAAAAAAAAGAAAATTGACTACTGAATGGACCAGTTGCAAAGATGCAGGAAAATTTACAATGTACAGCCACTAACAAAAAGTCACATTGCACAAATTCTAAAGATTGTAGATAGTGGGGGCTCTGTAAAACAGAATCACACCATAGAGAAGAAAGTCAGCAAGATCTGTAGCACAGCTGGTCTGAAATGCATGAGTAATAGCCTACATGTTTTTTTTTTTTTTTTGTGCTGTGTTTCTGATGAGAACAGAAAGAATGAAAATGAACACAACCAATAGTATGAAGGCGTAGAATCCTTATGCGCTTTCACATTATCAGTAATGCCTCCACACTATCAATTGCATTGTTCCTTCTCATTTGTTCTGTTCTAGTCAAAAACATTGTGCAAGGAAATTATGAACATTAACTGGCCCCGTCCATTGCTTTTCTGCGAGTAATTGTGTAATGAGTAGTATAAGCTGTCGTGATGGCGACCCATTTGTTCATCGAGGCCAATATTAAGAGAGGGTCAAGCAAGCAGGTTGAGGCTGATATGGAAGGGCTCTATTGGAATGTCAATGGGCTGAAGAAGGCCAGTGGGAGGCATTGGTGGCCTCATGTCTCATTGGCACGGTTCATAGCTGCCAACATACTTCTGCACGAAATAAAGTCCAGGCCAAATGAAATAACACCGAAAGTAGTCAAAATTAAGTACATGTCACACCAAAAAGCGATGCAGTGGATATGTTATGAAGCTGCTGGAGGACACAGGAGCGCAGGCTCTCAGGGCCACTGACAAGAACACGGTGGTGTTCTAAAGTTCCACTGTACACAGTAAACCTCTGGAGCTGTGTGTCATGTGGCCTCTGAGCTGAGATGGTCTATTATGGGATTTTAGGCAGGATCCCAGTGCTGTTGATCATCACTGGAATGAAGGAAGTCTGTTATCGGCAGAGCATAGGCATCGTTGTTGATGTTGGTGGACAAGCATGCTGATGCAGGTGCCCAGACATACATTACACAAAACAAGTATTGCTTTAAACACTAAGCCCACCGTCCAAGGCAGCTTCTAAATGAACAGCCAAGAAGGTATGGAGAAAAGTTGGCAATTGCTCAGACAAAGGCAATGCATTCGTGCTTGGCAATCAAGCAGTTGCACTCTGGGGAGGACAGCAAATCGTATGCTATCATGCAGTCTTGACCATGCCAGTGCTGTCCAAGGACAGCATTCATTCTCTGGCTGCTGGTATCTGTAGCAATTATTGTAGGAGCCCATGGGTCAAAGTGCGCCAATATAAGAAAATTTGTGGAAAGGAGCATAAGGATAAAAAATGCACCATCTTTCCAAGGGCGCTATAAAAAAGGCTCATCTTTCTTGAGAAGGTTGGCAAATGGGTGCTTGATATCCGCCAAATTTAGCACGAAGTGACAAAATAGGAAAACATGCCAATGAAAAAGCAGATGTCTTTAGCACAGGAGTGCACAGGGTTTAGGTGGGGTGCTGGCATTGTGAACAAGGTGACCGCAAAGTGATTTTGCAACAACGAAAGTGACATCCGGACAACTTTAGCTGGAAACTGGCACTGCATACACGTGCAGAATTGGCGATATGTGATGAAAATACCTGGCAAACGTCGTTGAAAAAACAATGATGTCGTCAAAATAACATGACCAGGTTCAGGAATTTTCCGAGAATGGCACAAATGTAATTCAGGAAGAATGATTCCGAGAACTGAAAGATAAGACTGGCCCATTATCTAGCTGCTTCCACAAAAATGGTTTCTGCACTCATGTTGCCTAGCGTTACACTAGTGCCACTTAAAGCATGAGAAAGAGACCTAAACACCAGTTTTCGTTCTTTGCAGTTTTCCAGTAATTCACATATCTATTCTGGGCATATCCTGAATGAGCCCAAGTATTTGTTGGATAACAGTTCGAGCATGTCTAGTGACCGCAGTCACTTCTTTTGGCAAGACATTTGTTGCGGGACAAATGTAACTTTTGGTAAAAATTATGCCCAATTCGTGTTCTGGTTTTACAGGAAGTGGCGTACTTTAGTACTCAAGTGCCAGTACTGGCAGGATTCTAGATTTGCAGATGTATAGTATTTTCTGGACAGAACAGTGAGCCCTTTTGTAGCACCCAGCTTCCTCAACTATTAATGGTCATATCTGTTTGCTGTTCACATATTGACAGGCGACGTAAAGTATGGAAACTGAACACAGTTGACATATAAAGAGCACAACACACACCAATGCCATGCTGCCACATTGTATGATTGGCTTTCTGTAGGTTGAAAGCTAAAAGGCAGCCTTGTTTTTACACACAAAGTACTTGTATTTGTGTTTTCAGGTGGAGAAGGTAATCTATTGTAGAATGAACTTTCGTAAAACAACACTGCTATTTATCTACTGCTTTTCATTTTCCTAAGTGCATTGGGTACTTGTTAAACATCCATGTGAGGAGTTTGCAGATATAACTTGTTAGAGCTATTGGTTGGCGACTAAGTGGCAGACCTAGGCTATGTTTTACTTCACAATGGTAACAATTGCTGTTTTCCAGAACTCTGGAAACGGACCAGCGGTCCAGATTTTATTAAGTTCCAGGAGTATTAAAAGAGTGTTGTATGGGCGGTTGATTGACACAGCATTAGGTGAAATTTCTATATAACCAATCTCTGGTTATCACCGAAAATCATTCATATTTAAATATCGTTGTATTAAAAATATGCAAATTGATGTTAAGTAAATTCAGCAAGAGTAACCGGCTACGTTTATAAGCATTACACCGACAAATGCGTGTACGATAAAGCCCGTATTCGCACTTGCGAATTCACAGATGCATCAAATGGGCCGTCGGACCCTTCGTGCGTGCGACGATTTTTCGATGTTTGGAGTGCTGAACTTCGGAAAAGCGCACATGCGACAAGGACGGGGAACCAATCACAACGTGGATCGTAGACGCGTCACTGTGGCCTTCCTACTTAATTTTTGTTTTGATAATGCAGCGCACTCAAACACAAAGAACTTTCACGAAAACAGTTCCTAAGTTGCTTTACTGTGTTCTTACCGAAGCAAACTGACGCCAAGAATACTCCAGGCCTCTGCTTGGTGCTCGAAAATGCCAAAAATCGCAGCTGCAGCGCTGGGTGCATGTGAAATGGCAATGCGAAGTTCGCATTTGGGGAAATCGTAGCTGCGAAAAACGCAATGTAACATCGCACCATGTGAACCGGGCTTAATGATAGGAATGAGAACGCGCATTTATGTACCGCAAGTCTACACACCGTACCGACAGCGACTACGCGCAGTTCCGAGCGTGCGATAAAATCCATGCTGCAGAGCGACAGCGATCACGGCGCGGCGGTTCTTGAGCGCGCGCCGGCTGTCGCACATTATTCAGGAACCATGCAGCGATGCGTTTCTTCAGGCCACTGATACTGCGCATAGAGCCGTCGCGTTCGCTACTCCTATACTCTACAAAAAGCAATTTGTAAAACCAAGTTCATCTCTCTCTCGCTCGCTCGCAGATAACGCGGGCGGCTAGCAGTAAAGCGCACTCAGTAAATGTCTGACATCTTCACATGCTGCGCCACTGCGCACCGTCGTCAAACGTTACCAAAGCCTCTAAGCATCCACAAATTTTATATCTTTCCTTGTGTTCTTCGCAGACTTGCCAATCGACCTTGGGCTAAGGCAACGCTTTATGCAAGCCCCCCTTTCGCCGGCGATTTGTTTCCGCAATCTTTCACGACTAATCAGTGCGGTCTCGCAGTCTTCGCAGTCAAGTCGGTGCCGATTTGTGGACTCTATTTCTGCGGGCCGCCATTACTACAGACGATAGCGATAGGACTAGCTGGCGCTGATTTATAGGTGATGATGATGATGACCTTGAAGTCTTTGGTACACACCATGGCACACACCCACTCACGGGGCTTTGCCAAGAGTCGGGCAGATCTTACATGTGTGCTAAAAGCTTTACCTCGGGGCCTCCTATCTAAGTACATGGGAGATTACAAATCGGTTTGTTACATTTGAAAAATAAAAAAGGTAAGAATTAGTGACATTTGCAAGGTTGCGAATTGTTGATTTAGGTCGTCCATATTTTGATCACGTTTATAACTCTAAAACTCCGCAATGAAAAATTATATCAGTTGCACATAATAGTACATCTCAAGCGGACAAAATTGATATGTTATTCCTGGCTTTCAAATAGACCACTCATTTCTGAATTGAACTTTTGCAAAACCCTTGTAAACATGGTAACAAATCCACGTAGTATATAAATTAATTGACGTATCAAATTTATCCGCTTTGGATGCTCTAGTGGATGGATTTGACAAAAGTGCGATACCTGTTCTAGGTGTAGAAGTACGAATTTGTAAGCTTCGTGCTTCTATGTCTTTTCAAACGTAGCAATTTCTGAAAATTCCGTTGAAAAAAATTCAGGCCCTAAATCAAAATTCCGCTTCCAACAGACACCAGAATTTAACATTTCCTTTCAAATGCAACAAATTTCATTAAAATTGGTCCACTGGTTATCTCAGGAAAGCATTTCTGCGTTTTACATGTATTTGAATAGGCAGCATGTCGGAGTTGGGGCCGAGCTAAAGCTTCCTCTTAACTGAATAAATTTAGAAATCCATAATTTTGATGAATAAATTCAAATGAGTAAAATCCAATATGAATCAGCAAGCATCCATTATAATAAACCAGAGAAAAAGAAATTATATATATATAATATATATATATATATATATATATATATATATATATATATATATAGATTAATGAGGCAATAAAGGAAGAATGAAATGAATAATCCGATTAGCAATGAAATTGGACTGATTAAACATTGAGTTCCTCTATGGCGCGATTCACACATGCCTGTGTGAGTGTCCAAGCACACAAGCTCCGAAAGACAGAAGCACCGAAGAGTTCAATGGAAGGCCGAGCTGCAATGTCCTTTTTCTCATGGAGGAGAAACTGTAATCATAGCCATCTGCTGCTGCTGATGGAAGCACGCCTAATTTTATAGCATAGCTTTAGGTGGCTGTTCCTGCAGCGAGCGTTGACATTTCCAGCGTAACCTAATGAACAAGCACTGCTAGAGTTGGTAGCATATACAGTAACTCTAACCACAGTGAAAGATGAGAGAAAGATGAGAAAGATGAGAGCGAATGTGGCGCTTGCCCCATGAGTCACCTTCTCCACTGTCTGTTTGCACTTTCGCTGAAAATAGGAGCAGTTCCAGACGAATGGAAAGTTGCAAACGTTGTACCAGTTCATAAAGAAGGACCTAAAAATAATGTTGAACATTACCGCCCAATTTCTCTGTTATGTGAAGCATCAAAAATATTGGAGCATATTTTGTATAGCAACATAGCTAAACATCTCAGTGAGCACAGGTATTTTTTCCAGAACCAGCACGGATTTCAGCAGGGTTTCTCCTGTAACACACAACTGGTAGAACTCCATTTCGACCTTGTGTCTGCAACTGATAAAGGATTCGTGGCGGCTTGCGTTTTCTTAGACTTCAGGAAAGCGTTCGACCAAGTCAGTCGTCGTTGCTTATACTACAAGCTAGCCCACCTTGGTCTACCTGAAAATGTGTTTAAATGGCTGGAGAGCTACCTTTCTTCTCGTAGTCGGCTTACCATTGTCAACGGTTCGAAATCGTCATCATTTCCCGTTACGTCTGGCATACCGCAGGGATTGCAGGCCCTTTGACATTCTTAATCTTCATCAATGACATATCAAAAGGAATTATTTCATAAATCGGTTGTATGCAGATGACTGCATTGTTTAACGCCCAATTAACACTCCAGCTGATATCGAAATTCTTCAATTTGATCTGAATAAAATTTCTGAATAGTGTAGTACCTGGCACATGGCTCTAAACACAACTA
The DNA here is from genome assembly GCF_023375885.2 of Dermacentor andersoni. Classification (NCBI taxonomy): domain Eukaryota; kingdom Metazoa; phylum Arthropoda; class Arachnida; order Ixodida; family Ixodidae; genus Dermacentor; species Dermacentor andersoni. The sequence goes on along the minus strand of NC_092817.1, from coordinate 95,043,486 downwards.
AATGCAATTACGTTCATTTCTCTAGGAAAAAGCTAGACTCACCAAACTCCTATGTCAACAATGTCAGCTTACCACATGTAAAGGAGGCAAAGTACCTTGGTGTATACTTTACAGATACCCTTTCATAGAATGAACACATAAGAAAAACCGCAAATAAAGCCAACAGAACCCTTGCATTTTTGGCTCATGCTTTCCACGCGTGCCCTGAAGGCGTGAGAAAGGTGCTGTACACGTCATACGTTTGTCCTATTTTCGAGTATGTGAGTGTACTGTGGGATCCTCATCAAAAGAACATGATATATTTGCTAGAGCACGTACAAAATCAAGCAGCCAGGTACTTTGTCGGTGACTATCACCGCACAGTTGACCGGGGCAGTTGGAGAAGTATGGGAGAGGCCTTTGCCCTGCAGTGGGCGTAACAAAGCTGATGATGATGATGATGATGATGATGATGATCACCGCACAAGTAGCGCCCACCGCTACGAAGACTATATTGCAACTGCAGACTTTGCGCAATCCTAGGCGTTATCTTAGGCTGAAGTTCTATAATATTTTTCATGGGTTCTCTGGCACAGATAAAACGAGCTACATGCTCGCACCACATTACATTTTGAATCGCTTTGACCATGCTTTCAAAGTTCAGGAGACAACTTCCAGAGGCAATTTGCTGAAGTATTAACTTTTTCAGCGAACAGCATCGGAGTGGAACAAGCTTCCTGAAACCGTTGTAGGTATCGCATCGAATTCTCAGTTTTATATGTGTGTTCGAGCTCTGTAGTGCTGCTTTTACTTCATCCTGTACTTTTGTTTTCTGTACTGTACTTCTGTACTTATTTCGTTTTATACGGGTATGACACCTAGATACTAGCGATCTATTGCTTTTGTTTACCTGCTTATAAAGTCTTGTTTCACTTGTGTGGCACTGTGTTTTCTCTTTACATCTACACATGTGTAAATATGTGTATACGGCCCCACCCCCACTCTGAGCTGTAATGATCTTGGAGCGAATGCAGGTTTTTGTCATAAATAAATGAAAAAAGCGGCGAGTGAACCAAGGTGCAAGGATGAAAGCGAAGAGGAGGCTGCAGCAGAACCATGAGGTGAAAGGCGGGGGGAAAGCATGGCAAAAACGTGAGATTCGTCTCATGCTTTTACGATATGATTAATAAAAATTGAGCCCCTCAGTTAACCCCTTTTTTCTCATTCGTGTGTGTGTGCGTGTTTGCATGTGTGTTTTAGAGAATTATTCATATACTAAACGTATGAGTTTGAGGGTTCTGTAACAAAGTGTAACCTTTCAACTTAATGGCACACAGCGAATTAATTACAACTCATTTGATGTGGGAGCTCGGGGACTTTTCGACATGCCAATTCTTCAACTGCAGTGCAGTGTTAATTGTCACTTTCAAATCAACGATTACATTATTAGATTTTGGAGATTTTCGCTTTGTCTCTGACTGTGCTTTGAGTGGCATGTCACCCTATTTCAGTTTCTTGGCTTTGTACTCGGGGCCAACAGCAATCTTAGTGCATCTTGCTATGGCAGACAGATTTTGTGATAATTGGCACTTCGTCGCCATTGTTGGTGGCACCAAACACTAACATTTTGATCACTTCAGGGTTATAGTTCATGAAGTGAAAATTAGGGTATCTTTAAGGATGCATAACAATTGCATAACTTACAATCCTTGAGAATGTTGCTGTCAAATCAAATTATTTTCAAGGTTCTCAAAGGTTTGCATGACCCTTGTACTAGAAAAAAGAAAGTCATACCAGTGACTGCAGTACTGCCAGAACCATAGCATAACCATAAAAACACACATGAACTACACAATTTGGAATCATAATTTTAGTTTCTGATGAAATTTTGTCATAAAACTGCATTAAATGGCAATAATGAACTGGCACGTACTGTCACTCAACTTCTCTTGGAGCATCCAACAAAGTAAAATTATAATAATTTGAAAGATTATGTGCTACTAGTGCAAGCATCGAAATATTAACAAGAATTAAAAATGCACATACATAAAACACAGATATCTATTTAGTACACTGAAGCAGTTACTTACAGAATAATTTTGTAATAATCAGTTAAATGCTTCACTGTTACAAAGAAGCCCTTACAAGAAGACAATAAAAAGCTGACACAATATAATAATGAAAAAAGCTCTGAATACTTGCACATGTACAAAAGTCTAGGAGAAAAAAATGACCCCGACAGAAAAAGATCACATCTTATTGTATGCCAAACAATAGGGGTGTGCGAATAGTGATTTTTGAGACTGAATCGAATACAAATAGAACTGAATATTGAATAATGAACAGCCGTTATCACAATTAACATAAAATGATGTTCACATCCTAGTATATTAAAGTAAGCAAGTGCCTGTAATTACATAGCACATTATGTATTTCTTTTATATCCATTAGTTAATTATAACATGTTTTATTATAACAAGGTCTGGCTCTACTTACCTTAATACAAAAATATCAAAAGTTATTATGTACCAAAAAGCTATACTGAAGGCATCAGTCACACAGATGGAGCAAAATTCACAAAGGCACAGCCACTAACACAAGCTAACTTCACATTTTATAAAAATACTACATAGTTCGGGTGCCAATACAATGTTCACATAAATTATACTATGTAAAAAAAGAGGGAACAATATCTTCCAACATGTTATGCATTTGGGTCAGTTGGTGTGTAACTATGTGTGGTTGAACAGCATAAGGATGCAGCAGAAGCTTGATGTGGGTGAGTTGGTAGCGCCTCTCCGTCGTATATGTTCTTTCAGTCCGCATCATCCTTGTGCTGTTTACTCACACGTAAAGCCCCTCCCTACACGTTTACGCCAACCAGGGGCTTTACTCACACGTAGGGAGCAATAAAAAAGACGAGAATAATATTTGAGTGTTTAAGGTACTCTACAGCTCAGGTTCAGCAGATTCACATAAGCACCTGAAGAAAAAGTGACAGGCAGGATACTCAGGCATACTGCTCATGTATGTAGATTTACAATTCCATTTAATATATAATACACACCAGAGTGTGAAAACAAACATTTTTTTCATTCTAGTTTTTATTACGCTTCAGCAAAAACAGTTCATTTCCGGTTCAACTATAAGAACACTTCAAATGGTGTGAACAGGTTTATGTTCACTTGCATAACCAAGGACAATTACAAAAAAAAGTATAGATGAATTTTCACAAAACCTTGACAGTGCTTCTAAGATGCACAGAAAGCCTTAAGAAAGAAAATGCTAACACATGCTGTCATTCAGGTCGGAAGTATTTGCAGAAAAAATACGTTTATTATATTACATTTGGCTCTGCAGCAAAGAGTTAAAAATAAAGAAAGAAAAAATGATGGCTCTCCCGTAATCGAGAGTATATGTAAGCATGAAATGGCTACCGGCAAAGCAGATTGGTTGGAGATGATACTATAGTAGGATTAGAGTGTACTAGATTGGGAGAGTGGGTTGAATGAGGGCTCCGCGCTGAGGCATTTTTTATTGAAAATGCAGATGGCGCCACCGTCGCCTTCTTCTGGAGGCCACGCCCCCGCGTGCGGCGGAGGCCGCGGAGGCGCCAGTCGGTAGCGTCAGAGCGCGCCGAACAGAAGCACGGCCGCGGTCGAGCGCATGCAGCGTTGCAGTTGCGTTCGAGGATGACCATGCCTGGATTAGCCAGAGCCACGCAGTCAGATTGATCGCGTTTGCAGTTTGCTTTCCTTTTTAAACCTTATGTAGGTATTTCACTGTGTCAAAAGATAACTAAATGCAGAGCTCATATTACGAAGAAATGGGGATCATGTGCAGTAATGGGATGAGGTACAGGAATAAATGAACTGTGTGGCATAATTAGGGGTTAAATAAAAATTCGTGAACCTTTCTTTTCTTCCTTTCTCAAGGCGATATATTGAGAGAGAGAGAGAGAGGGCTCTTTATTAGAAAAACAGAGAATTTTGCCGGCGCGTATATAACCGCTGGCATGCTACTCTGTTTAGGGATGGGGAATGGGATTAAAAGATTCCAGAAAGGAGTGGGAGAAAAAAAGGATAAAAATAAATATGAAATGTCCGAGTGGACCTGATACTAATATTTACAGGTGACATGGCGGGTAAATTTAGGCTTTTGTATAGGAAGGATGCAATTTTTAAAGCTTTCCTATTTGACCAATTTCTGTCAGGTATTTGAACAATAAATCCAAAACCCGTAGCTGTTTTGAAGGGCCTGGCACTGGACCTAAGATATTCGGTAACGTTAACGGTTCGTGGCAAATCATGTCCATTTGGTGCTAAAAAAATTATCTCATCGCGGTACGCGGGGCATTCTAGTAATATGTGCTCAATTGTCTCTAAGTTGCGACAGTTATCACAGTATGGGTTAGTGGTAAGTCCTATGCGGTACAGATAATTGTTCGTGTATGCCACGTTCAGTCGAAGACGATGGTACAATGTCTCTAAGTGTCGAGGAAGTGGTCGTGGAATTTTCAGTCTCATTTCTGGGTCAATGTAACGTAGGAAGTTATCTTGGTGAAGCGGTAGATTCAGGCGATATATTGAATGCTAACAAAATTTCCCCGATGCCCTAATACCAGCAGCAATTAGACATTTAGGGAGCGTGTGGGTCACATTATTTGTTACGTGCAGCCTTCTGTTTTTGTGGGTTAATTGTGTATTTTGATATTTATGGAATAGCCATTTTCTTCCCTATTTCTATGCGTCATACACCTGAGATGTAGTTGGTTTTCCAGATCCCCCAGGTGAATAAAGCAAAGCACATATTGTTTATATTTGCTTGGATTAGGAAGCATGTTGTCGGTTGTCTATGTCTTCGAGCTCGCTCAGGTTTCCATTGTCACATGCCTGCAATCTCAATGATGGTTCGACTGGGAGCGGGAGCGTTCTCTTCAATGACCGGCCTTCATCTGTTGCATTTGAGGCCATTCTCTTTCACGTGGGCTACTTGGATGTGGGCTACTCGAAGATACTCCGGAAAATACGGCAAAAGATTGTGGGTGCCGCATCAGACCGAAGCGCGGGCTTTCCACGCTTTGTAGATACTTCCACAGGCAACTCTGTCTCAGTGCCAAAAAATGACAATCAAGTGTACAGTGCCCTGTATCTACCTTTTGAACCTTGCTAATGGAAATGACAAATGAAACTTCAGAGTACTAGAAGTTACAGCTTGAGTGATATTGTGAAGAAACATTTAAAAGAACTCGGAAGCAATATTTTTATAAATTGTTTGAGAAGTAACTAGTGTACGTAATGCGGCCTTGACTGGCTGCCCGGATGATCTAGTTTTTTTCTCGCAATTTGCCTGGATGGTTTCGTTTGAGTGCCCGCGCACCGGAAAACGGCTCTGGCTCCAAGTCACTTGAAGGTCGGCGACAACGGGAACTAAAAGCATTTCATGCTTAAAAACCGACAAGTCGCAGACTTCTGGCTATTGTTTCGTCTACAGAAACCCACTGGACTTCTCGTTTTGTGCCTTGCATTCTCAAAGGCACAAAACCTCCCAGGAAAGGGACTTAATTGTGCACCAGCCTCACCAGCCATTGCACCATAACATTCACAGTTCCTTCCCAACTTGCAAGCAAAGGTCACAATAGCATCTTTAGGAGAAAATCGCAGAGGCCATTCATGAGGGGTAGGTTTTTCGTGCTGTACCTTAGCATAAGACACTCATTTAAATCTGGCAAGAGGGCTAAGTGGAGAAGTTTACACAGGTTTCCTCTTTTCCCAACTGTGATGCATCTTATCACGTCACTGACAAAGTTGCATGTTAGCTTATAGAGCTTTGCTAACTCACTTTTAAGGAATCAAAAGTTTTTCATCATCTATTTTTTTTAATGAACTGCCACTGTATCGATACTGTCCAGAAACGTCTCTCCTCCCACATGGCACAAAGTGACGAACTCAGCATGAATGCCATAGTGGTAAAAAGCTCATACACATTGCAGTACACATTTTTGATCTGGCAATGTGCACAGTGTTTCATAGAGGTGTTTCGAATACTAGCACCACCTGCAAAAACATGGCCAGAACAGTAAACACAGCGCTCCCACCATTGCCCTGTCAGCTTGTGTGATTCAACAAGCTCTGCCTTGTGTGCTTTAATAGAGGTATTACTAACATACCTGCCTCCCAACAACCATTGAAAACCACTTTGAAACACGTGGGAAACTGCGATCACAGTACTGCCACTTTAACACTTTAAACATCATAGGAAGCTGGCAGGGATGGTCGATTAATTTTTTTTATTCTATTAATGATTAATCATTTATTGTATTAGCCTTTAATTGATTCATTGCTTTCGATGCAGGGTTTTTCATCAATTAATTGATAAACCAAAATTTTTGCCAGGCACTTTAAAAAGGTTGAAACACAGTTACCTACATTTTTAGACACCTATTTTAATGGTTGAGAGGTGGAACCATGTTAGAAATACGACAAGTGTATTAGCCCCGAGATCTTTGAGTGGTGCCCTCTCGTGTGTCACGTCAGAGGAGGACTGCAATACTGTGCCGCACACGCGCTTGCTACATGAAGGCAATTTGGCGCTGTTGGCTGACCTGCTCTGCTCAAGATCTTGAAATGCGAGTTTGCAGGTTTGTAGAACAGTACATACAACATGTTACAAGACACTATTGACTGTGAAATTGAGAGGAGTTGCTGTCATCACCTCGTTTAGTGTCGATTGCTGGTGGTGTCGTCTGCTTAGTCATCATTGTGTAGACCTGTGCGTATGGCGTTGGTTTCTCAACACTGCCGTTCATTTGTGGCGGCACACTCATAATGATTTGTCGACCCATTTTCAACGATGAACTGCAGCACTTAGCCTTTAGCTACTGCATCTGCACTGTAATACTGTGTTTGTCTGTCCAACGCGTGCGCATATTCAGTCACCCTCTCCTCTGGCCACAGACATTCCAATTTTGATGCTGCCCAGCGTGTTGAGCATATCACGAAAGATCTTTAACGCCATTCTCAGAAAACGAAGTGGTCACTGCTGTTCATTAATGAATATACTGTTTTCGCACCACTGACTTGAAAGTGTGGTCTGGAACATCTGATAGAAGGGCAGACAAAATTAGTGGGCAACACAAAGTTATCTAGCCATGTGTTGCTGTGCTGAACTTTGTAAGCAATGAGAAATAGCACCTAAAGAGGCAACAACCTTTGCTTAGATCACTGTTTTCAATATACTTTGTTCTGTAAAGGCGTCATATACGTTTAAAGCAATGAAGGTTTAGTAAACAAGAAACAAGACAAGTGCAGACTGGCTAGTAGCTGACCAAATAAGTTGCTGGAGCACTAAACACATTAGGAACAAAAAAGGGGGGGGGGTTAGGGCAGGGGGAGGAAGGGTAAACGTACACAGGCACAATAATATGTTCACAGGCGTTCCTGCATTCTTCTTTTTTTATAACAATATATTTATTTTTATGCTAATGAAGTGACGTCTTCCGAGTGGTCTCCAGCAGTCTCAAAGTGCATTGAACAGAGATAGTCCTATGCCAACCTAACAAACAATATTTTTGTATTTGAAAGTGGTAATGAGATTTACCTGCAAGAAAATAGTGTAAAGCATGCCTGATGATTGCAAAACATGATAGTGTGTGGTGCAACTAATGTTCGAGATAAAACACTTGTCAGTGAATAAAATTAGATTTTTCTGATCAGAAAAAGCTTTGTACATGCAACACCAAGTAACTAGAATTGTGAGTGAAATTTAAAATTCATACTCAACTACAATGCCACTTATCCTGGTGTTAACAGTGCAAAACGTAGACGAGACACGAGACGAGAAGACGACACCACAAGCGCTGGCTTTCAACAATGTTTATTTGAAAGAAACACGGCTTCTTATACCATTTGCCACATGTGTCGCAGTCACGTGATTGCATGTCATGTGAAACACGCATTTTTTTTTCTTGCACTCAAGATAGTGGTTGTACGTGCAAAAGCTCAAGTTATTTTTTTGTCAGTAACAAGGACGGTGTGCTAATGCATTGGTCACGAAGTCTGGAAATCTCGGCTGCCTCAATTATCTCCCGAACCAGGAGGTCATTGTGTTTTTTTTTTTCAGCACTTCACAGCATCTGAATTCTGCAGCGCAAGCTTTAGAGGGGCAATACCTGACATGGATATCTAGATTCCTGTTAGCCTGCTCAACGCTAAGTTTATGTTCCTTTAGTCTTTCGTTTGTGCATCTTGAAGTTTGCCCTATATACTTTTTTCCACATTTCAAAGGTATTGAATGCAGCATGGCTTCTGTGCAATCCACAAAACGGTTCTGGTGATTTATTGTGCACCCTTGCTGCTTTATCGGCTCTTCTGCATTGACGCGTCAGCAGAGGCTTTTGAGTTTTTTCGGGGCAGTAAGCATTACATTAACTTCAGAATGCCTGCAGGGTTTCAAATGGTGGGTTCCTGGAACTCCTTTCTGTATATTTGAAGTCCACTCGTGTTATGTGGGAGGAGAATGTGTACCTCCAGAAACGTGGCGTCTGTATGGGGTTATGTATTGCGTCAGCACTTAGTGATTTGTATCTTGCCCAGAAAGATAGATTACTTGAGAATGCCCTAACCAGAACAAGCGTCCGGAAAGTCTTTTGTTATGTTGATGATTACTTAGTTCTCTGTGATGGCTGTGGCACGAATTCAGATGACGCAGTTTTGGAGGCAGTAACGTGCTTTAGTCATGTGCTTCATCCGCTTTCTGTTACCCACGAGGTCCCCACGCAAGGGTCTTTGAGATTCCTTGATCTCAGACTCGAGCTCTCCAGGAGGAAGGTCTGCTGGGCCTATGAACCCAGAGGCAACAAGGCATGGCCCATAGCAGTAGCAGGACTAGCAGAGCACAGCACGAAGGAGAATTAATTGTCAACTCGAATATGGCAAATCAGTTCTGTGGAATTCTGCAAGGTGGAGGAAGGTTCATGAAATTGACATGTATGTATGTAGCATGTATGTATGTATGTAAATGTATGTAAATGTATGTATGTAAATGCATGTATGTAGCACAAAGCTACAAAGAAAGTCTATGTGGGTTTTCTTTGTAGCTTCGTGCTACATGCGGATGGATGTCAATTTTTTTTTTTTCATGATGGAACTTGTTATTCAATATCTCTTTCATCTACTATATCTGCCTGAAAGCATAGTGACCTACTTTGACATGGTATCATGGTGTCTTCTGATCATGTGTCTCGTCAGGTTAGGGTTTCGCGTAAATGACATGGAGCAAACAGCGCAGCGGTATGGTCGCTCACCTGTATGGATGCGCAGGTGTTGAACCAAATGGGCCTTTTGCGAAAAGCTGAGAGGACATGAAGGGCACTGAAATGGCCTCTCGCCTGAGTGAATGCGAAGGTGATCCTTCAGTTTGCACAGCTGCGTGAATTTTTGAGGGCACAAATGACATTCATATGGACGCTCGTCTGTGTGAAGCCTGTTGTGTGCTTTCAGATCACGCAGTCTTTCAGTCTTATAGTCACAGATGCGACAGCGATGGACGTGTGCCTGCTGCAACTTCTCACCCTCTGCAGTTTCTAGACAAGTGGGATGCCTCAATGCTGCAAAAGTAAGACAGGTTATTGGAGTAAAACTTTTCATTTCATACAAAACTGCACTTAAAAAATGCCAACAAAATGAGAGAACATGGTTGATGATGAACAGTGCTAATGATGAGCTGCTTCTTTATTCATGAAGTTTTGACAATGATTTCAGGGGAGACTGAACAAAGCATGGCTGGCTAAACATTTTCATATGCTCAATATCATTATGTGTGAGTCTTCAACATTCAATGGCAAGGCTTCAGAAATCTGAACATTTATTTACCAATAAAATTTTTTTAATTGAAAAAAATAGTAAATTGAGAGTAAATGCATGGTGTGTTGTGTTAGAAACTGCTGCCACTACAGCCAAATATGATAGCCCATACATTTACTAATATTTTGATTACAACCTTTATACTTGAACATAGAAGTATACATGTAGTAAACATTGCAACAAAAAATGTATGCTACTGTCACTTATCAGTTACTTAGAATATACATACATACGTGTGTTACACAATAATTTGTTAAAATTATCACTTTATAATTGTCAAAATCATTTGAAGCCTGAAGGACAAAGTTGTAGTATAGTGTCGCCCCCTGTCAGATCTCTGTGTCATCGTACATGTATGTTTTGTAGTTGTTTAGCTAGATGGCGCACCCCCCTTCTGTCATGTGACAAGCTTGGACCAATCGGGAGGTGTCATCTAGCGTGTAAAGCCTTTATAAGTAATAAACGGCCGCGGGTCGGTCGAGTCTTCGTTCCGGTTTTCATCGGGAGCAGTTAGCTCCGTGTCTCCTTCACTGCGCCGGCGCTAGCCGCGCGTTCGCCCGTCGGGGCCCCCCGCTTGCCTGCCGCTGCCGACACAACAAAAGTCTAGGCATATCCATGTGCTAACCATCATTCCCATGCTGGCGGAACTGCCATGCATGCGGCTCACACAGACACTGGTGCCACAGTTCACCCTAGTAATTTTTATGGGAAACACTGTGCACTGCAGGCTGAATTGGCTTTTCCCAGAGAACTCCAATTACCCCTGTCCTGTGCTAGCCGATTCCAAGTTGTGCTTGCAAATTTCCTAACTTCGTCACACCACCTAATTCTCTTCTGTACTCATCTGCGCTTCTCTTGCCTTGGCATCCATTCTGTAACTCTAATAGATCACCATTATCTGCCCAACGCATTACATGGCCTGCCCAGCTCCACTGCTTCCTCTTAATGTCAACTAGAATATTTCACTGTCCCTTAACCCCTTAAGTGCTGACGTGCACTCTCTAGTGCCGATGCCAATTTAACTTGTCATGCACCTTTTTCAATGTTTTTTCTGACTGTTTGTGTCATTCTTGGTATAATATTTTTTAGAAAATGCTCAGATCTAAAGAAATATATGCACTTCTCACAATATTTTTCATATTCATCACTGCAGCTAAGGGGTTAACGTTATGCATAAAATATTTTGTTTAATGCCTTGTTATGCGGTCCTTAGCTTCATCTAAGTTTCAATGTTAACCTGCAAGTTCCTGCCCCATATGTTAGTAAATGCCAATAGAATGGAATGGTTGTACACTTTTATTTTTAAGGGTAGTGGCAAGCTGCCAGTCATTATAGACAATTTTCGATTTTTCGGACTTCCTAGGGGCCGTGAAAACGTCCAAGTCGGGCAGTCGGGAAAAAAAAATGAATGCATGCCATTTACTGCCCCCAATGACTCAAATCGCCACAGGCACGTCCGAAATAGCTCTGACGGCCTACCAGTACACTTATTAGGCCTATTGGTGCTCGTACTGTGGCAGGAGACGGCGGGTTCACGCGTGTATATTTAAGGAATACGTGTCCTGTGACAATTGCTCCTTCCCATTCTTGGTATGCTTTACCGCAATACTTTTCATATGCTTCACCGTTTACCATTCCTGTATTGAGGCGAAGCTGACTTTCGAAAACCGGCATTGTTCAACGCATTGCGCTTTCCGAGCTTCGAAGCCATTGGAGAGAATTACAAAGGCGGTGTAAGCGCCATTGCTGACAGCGGCGAATTATTTTAATTAAAAACATGGCACTGAACAGCAAGAAGCTTGGTAGCGAACGTCAAAGCAGATGTGCCTAGCGTTGCCGCGGTGGTGGCTACGGCTACCCGCTAGCGGATCGGCGTGCGAGAGCGCCTGTTCGAAACGGCCAGATAATCAAAATGACGGCAATGGTGGCTTCGATAACGCCGTTTCGAACCTGCGGTCATGGCAGAAAGCCCGGAAAATTGGACGGCGAATGGTTTTGCATCCGAAATTTCAGACGTTCTTATACATCGTGGCGGTGCCGCAAATGCGTCCGAATTATCGGGCATGTCCGAAAAATCGAGCGTCCAGAAAATCGGTCGTTGCCCATTTGGTAATGCCTGCTGCTGTATGCGCTCCAACGTATTTTATTTTTCTCCAAGTTTCCTTCTCATTATCTGAGCCACATGTGAATAACTGGCCTAGATGTCTGTTTTCTCTCACCGAATTTAGAGGCTGATTGCAAATCACGAATTGTCATTCTCCTACTAGGTATTGAACTGTTGGCTATCCTGCTGTTGCACTTTGTTGGCTAAGATCCTCAATCATTTGTTGCAAGTAATTTCCATCATTGGCCGAACAGGGCAATGTCATCTTCAAACCACAGGTTGAACAGTTTTTGCCTTTGATCCTCACTCCTAATGCTTCCTAGTATGATTGTTCAAATACTTCCTCTATGCATACAACAAACAGCATTAGAGAGATTGCTTAATTATTTTTCTCCTCACCTGACCCATTTCATGATCAGTATTTTTCTGCTTTTTTGTGAATTAAGGTAGCAATGAGGTCTTCATAGATATATTTGCTAAGTTATTCATGTATACTTCCTGACTCCAGAACTGCTGATATCTCTGGTGAATCAAATGCCTTTTGATATTCTATGAAAGCCATAAAAAAAGGTTGGTTGTACTCTGCAGATTTTTCAATTACCTGGTTGACGACATGAATGTGATCAGTTGTAGAATACCCCTTCCTGAAGTCAGCCTCATGTGATGCCCTGATCCTAATGGAATTTTCTAGTACTCCATACAACATCTAAATAGGTAACCGGGATTATAGTGCTCATGTGCTTTTTGATTTCATCTGAGAGGCTCACTACTGTTTAGAACAAACATGGAATGTAATGAACAATGTATTAAAGTTGTAAAATGTTTAACTAAGCCAGAAATTAATGTATAGAACAAGCACCTTCAACAACCTGCTGAGAACTGTGTCAAATAGCAGATTTCAACCCAGCTCTCTCTCTCTCTCTCTCTCTCATTCTCAACGAGCACTCGAGGTACAAGTCCTGTGGCCACATGTGACACTCGAAAAATTTTCTGTGTGATTCGCTGGCACTAAGTCCATAACATATTTATCTCATATGAGACTTCATCAGTTCTTTTCCAATGTTGATAACATGCAGAAATTAGGCAATGTTTTCATAAGTTCAGATTGCTGAAGGCATCAGGGCATGGCTTTCCTTTGAGTGACATTGCAATATGAAGAAAATGAGTAACAGTGCTGAACAGTGGGATGTGACAGACAAAGTGCTGTCTTGAGACATGTACCAACCAGCCCAAGTTAACAAGTTATTGAGTGACATCTCACCACTTTTCATCAGAGAAAATCACTCACAGACCTGAGCTTTACTCAAAGTGTTGCCCTTACAGCTTGCCGAAGGATGACAAGTGTTTTCAGTTTCAGTTCTGCCCAAAAGAAAACAGAACTTGACAAACACTCTGCTCTTTTGTACTCTGCCATCACAACATCTTCGCAAATGTTTGCACGAAATGTAAAGAACTGGTCAAAACAAATCTCTCCATCTGCCAAGAGCAATGCAAATTAGCACACTATGGCATAAATGTTCAAATTACCATAACCTAAATAGATATATGCATAAGTAGTGAGTTAAGAGCACATGATGGTAAATTATGGTTACTTTTGGGACCACCATCCTACATGATCTTCTGAAGGCAGTGTTGGCAGATCACCACTAACCTTGTTGTGCCTTCAATGAAGGAATACCACACGAACGTGGCTGCTGGAATGGACTTCAATCTCATTAGAATAAATGACTCTGCAACCTCCAACATAGCTGACTGCATCTACATCTTAACATGATGCAAATCATGCTGGATATCCTGTAAGTTGAATGAACAGTTCAGTTTATAACGACACATGGTAGCACTTGTGCACCCTTATGTACCAGAATACCATCCAGGTAACTGCGCATGTAGACATGCAAGATTTCTAGATCCAATTCTGTTTAATTCGTCAGGTGCACTTAGATGGCTAGCAACATATTCTGCTGTGGTATTGTGGTTCCATGTTTTCATGCTTAAATTTACTCAAGTGGCCTGAACTGCTGTCCCTTAAGACCACTCTTGTGTGAAAACCTCTGATGGCAGTAGTGGCAAATGAAGTGGCTTCTTACCCATGTGTTTACGCTTGTGTATGATGAGAGTGGACAGCCTGGCAGTTGCATATTCACAACAGTCACAATGGTTGAGACAACTCTCCTGCAACTCCTCCTGTAACTCCTTGGGCAACTCCTCTTTCAACTCCCCCTGCAATTCCTCCTGCTTGACTGTTGCTGGGAATTCGTGGTACCTCCCTGTGACAGAAGCATAAAAAGTAATTGGCTTAACCAACTGTGCATCATTTTGTTTAAAAAAAAGTGAAGAAAAAGCCTACACAATTCTATAAGGCTCACTCTGAATCTATTACAAATAAGGAAGATTTACAGATGTATCAAGAAAATGAAATTTCTGTTTGCTAGAAGCATGGATGATAAGAAGACATAGCTGATGTGATATTCTTCTGTTAAGTCACACTGGTTAAATTGAGATACCAAGATGAAGTAAAATTTGGCTCTCACTGCACAGTAAACTTGTGCAGCACCACAGTCAGTGCTATTCATCTGCTTCCTTTAAATTAGTCTAGCTGCACTCCTCCTCTATGCCTTGCCTTGCTTAGTTTACTTAAGATTGGCAAACACTGTCTTTTTTTTCTTTCTAAAGCATTGGCTTTTAAAATATTTAAAAAGCCTTCCATTTTGGTACTACAAATACGCCTGTAATCAAATGCGTTTCTTCATCTTTTCCGTGTTCATTTTCACCCCTGCATGAGGACCTTCATCATGGGCGCATGCACAAATCACAAAACATAGCAGAGATGTCAAACACTGAGACATCATTTTTGTATACACTGTCCCCATAAGGAGCAAGGAAAGGAAGCTGGTTTCACTGGACTCCTAAAATATCTCCTATAACAAGAACAATGGGTATCAATAAAATGGGTATCTTTTGACATGCACGAGATAGTCTAGAGAGAACAGATGCTCCAGTACAGCCATGACCAAGAGTCCCATTCAGGTCCCCAGGTGGTCAGATTACATGCGGTAGCTAAGGCTTGTTTTTGCATGTGAATTGGCTTTGAGGGCAGATGTTTTATGGAGAATGTCTGCTACTGTAGCAACTCACAACATAAGATCAGCAAGCAACATGTGGCTAATTTCTGGGATTTATGGATGCAGAAACATATGTATTAATTTCGCTGTTCAGGGATTCTGGTAGTGGAGATGGGTGCAAGTGCATTTAGAGAAGAATCTTTTTCAGAATTGAACGAACAGGGCTGGCACATTCTGTACATGCTTGTGCAGTAACAGTTTGTGCAGTGCTGACATTGTGGTATGCTTGAGTGAAAATGCAATTTCATACACATATTACTAGAGAAATATACCCCACCAATGCCATAGTTGAGCAAATGAATCTCATCACACAGCTCAAAATTTAGATTGCTGATAAATATACATCATAACAACTGCAATGAATGGCAATAATAAATTAACTTACAAGTGCCATCATTAGACTCGTCCTGGAGCAAACAGAATAAAATGGCAATGATACAGAAAGGGGAGGATGAGAGAGAGAGAATAAGTTTGTTTAAGAACAATTACAAAAAGGATTAAATGTTATAACTGCAAACAATAAAATAAAAACAAGAATTAACAGTGCATTCATTAAGCACAGTACCTTATACAGTGCTCTGAAAGAAACAATCTGAATTCTTAATGGTGACTAAACATTCAACTGCTGTAAAGAAATGCTTATACACAAGAAGAGTATGAAAGAGCTCAAACGGAATAATAACGAAAGAACTATGAGAACAAACGTATGTACTAAACACTAGAAGACAAAAATACATGAGCCCAACAGGAAATGATTACGCCACATTGCACCAAACAAATCATGTACCAAACAATGAGAACAGTATAAGTCCCTCAGACACAGAAAAATTTACAATGTTACTGCCCGTAACAAAGATTAAGTCTGCATATCCCAAATGTGCTGCACAGTAGGGATGTAAACTTAACATTCTCCATCAACCAGTGACATACATGTACTAGAAAGCAAAAGAAAGGAACAAAAGTTTTGTCAACAATGAACTTCTCAGGCCAGCATCAAGGCAAAACACTAGTACATGCATAGCTTTCTTCAAAAAGAGAAAGCCACTGAGTTCACTATGGCAGCTGAATACAAGAAGTCTTATCTGCCTCCTGTTGAACTGACATCACTCAATGCACCACAGGGCGATATGAATACCAGTCGTCATACGTTAGTGCTTTCAAGAATGTACAATTACTCAGGACAAAGCAAAACTTATGCTCTTATTGGTCTCATTTCTTTCGGAAAAGAATATACATACCCTTCTTTATGTAACAGTGCACAGTTTGACACAGAAGTGGTCCATATGGATGAATATTTTACTGCATACACAAGTATTTCAAAGGTGTGGGTGATGGCTGAGCATTTCTAATTTCTTCTGTCTTCACATGGGCAAACATCACATAAACATGGCAGCTTTAATTGCCTCCAAACTCTTTACAAGTATCATTCCCCTCACCTTCAGTATAGACGGCCAAAGCTATGAGTCTTAGCACAATGGAAATTATCAATTCAGAATCTGGTTATTGAACTTTGTGTGCCTACAACACTGGTAACCTATTTTGCAGTAGCAGTGTCATGTTGTGTGACCATGTATCTCATCAAAGAAAAAAAGAAAGAGCTTGGCACAAATGATTTGGAGCAGACAGTGCAATGGTATGATCACTCACCTGTATGGATATGCATGTGTGTGTTCAGGCGAGACATTTGTGAGAAGCTCTGAGGGCATCAAAACGGCCACTTGCTTAAGTGAGTGCTCAAGTGTTGTGTCAGATTGTATTTTTACGTGAAGCACTGGGGGTGTAAGTGGCATTCAAACGGCCGCTCTCCAGTGTGGACTCTCGGGTATAGTTTTCGCTTCGACGGATACTCAGCTTCATAGTCACAGTGATGACTATGGTGAAGGCATCCCTAGTGCGATTGCCCACCCTCGTTAGTTGCTGGACAGCTAAAATGCCTTGATGCTGCACAAGGAAAACAAGACATATAATCATAATGTGAGAAAAAAGGACAATTAAGAGCACTTTTTAGGGTTTCTTGTGACAACATAAGATTTATGAGCAATTGTCTCATGAACTATTTCAGGCATTCTTTTACTTTCCCCCATATTATTCATATATTTAAAATAGATTCACGGCTTACAAAGGAGATTGCACATTAAAACACAACACTTCTAAGGTATTGAGACAAGACATCCACTTTCATTGAATTATGATTAATTTCTTATTTTTTTGTACATCCTGCTTTGCTTTTAAAGGTAGAATTCAAATGACGCTCAGTTAGATGAAAATTTTTCTCCACACAAATATTTTGGGAATGTAATTCTTCTGACTCAATAAATGCCACAAGTTTTGTTTAATAATCAGAAACGGTAGAGTTTTCAGATGGTGTGTATAGCGCTTTTTCATAAACCCTTATATGACCCCTTTTCATAAACTTGCACACATGTGAGGCTGTATGTTGCCTCTAGGTTCTAGAGCCTGCATTTATTGGAGCTTTCTGATGCGAAGGTATCAAATGGCTCAATAAGCAAAAAAGTCGGCGGCGTCTGTAGCAGTGAAATGGCACCTAAATTCCCACTGACTGTGATGCCACGTCATGAGCACGCCTTGAAGAAGCAGAGCGGGCAAATCGGAGCACCTGCTGTGGCGATAGCAAGCCAGCTGTTGCATGAGGGAAGAGGGCATAACCGCGAAGCCACATCGAATGCCAACATAGTAATGACGATGCTGGAATTAAAATCACAGAGTGAAAATGGTGGAACGATGACAATGGCATGACAATGAAGGAATGATCACAATGCAATGAAGGCAATAAAATAATGACAGTACAACAACGTGTTTGTGCTGGACTTCAAGCCTGTGCTTACATACATCACCTGCCACCCCTGGCTGTCTCAGTTTGTCCTAGTGCCAGTTTGCACTATGTACCAGTACTGGCTAATCATGCAAGACAGCAGCCAGCACCCACAAAGTAAGGGGAAGAAGCAAAGAAAGCTACACTTTTAAAACGCAGGCTATGTACAGATTTTGTTATTCATAAACTCGCCTATGAAAGACTGGTGTAAGTGCAATTTGGGAAGAATCTTTTCGAGAAGTGAAAAACAGGATTGGCCCATTCTCTGGCCACTTACACAGTAATATTTCGTGCAGTATAGGCATTATTGTTCCACAAAATTTTCCAAAGTATGGGTAGCGGATCATACCATCTGGCAATGACAGCTGCTCTAATTTGCACATCTGTGGTGGAGTTATTTTCATTTGTAGCGTTGAAGTAGTAGTAACTCTAACAAAATGGTGCTGGTTCATACGATAGCACAGCATTCCTACCACTGGGACTGGCACATAACTGCTTGTAGAATAATGTCTTTGTACAGTGGAGATAGCGATGCATGCTTCAGTCAAAATGCAATGTTGTTCACATATACCAAGGAAAATATGCCACACCAGTGCCTGCAGAATTGCCAGTACCTTAACTGCACCAATGTGAGAATGAACCAACCACATGGAAATGAACAATTGGCTTAAAATTAAAACTGTTGATGAATATCTATAACAACAAGTGCATTGAATGGCAATAATAAATGAAATTTCAGGTGTCATGACTCAACTTACTTTAAAGCATTCAACAGAACACATGGCTAACGATAATGAAATACTACATTGTATAAGTGTCAATATACATTCTATAAATATCAACAAGAATAAACAATGCACATACACTAACCCCCAATCCACCAGCAATACATCCAAAAAGCGCGCACACACGCGCGCGCGAGCACACGCACACACACACACGCACACACATGCACACACACACGCGCGCGCACACACACACACACACACACACACACACACACACACACACACACAGCAGGTTTGTGTAACGATGAAGAATCAAGGTTTAAATTTCCAGTACTGCAGCTTTGTTCTGAGCAGTCCTGTAAAGAATTTCCATTGTTTAATATCAAAGCACCCACTTTAAAGTGTTAACCACCTATGAATCATGACAGGGAATCCAATTCAAGCAATCTGAATTTCGTGTCACTGTTTGTTCTCTCGGGATGCCTGGAAAACAAGTGTTTATTGCTTGCATAAGATTGTAATAACCCATGTGTACACAGTAAGCTTTTCTTGCACAACTTACACAATGTGACAACAATTTCCATTGAATATCAAGCCGGTGCTTAAGTTTTCCGAATTGTATGGATTTTAAATCACACCTGAAAATAAGAAGAAAACAAGTATTGAGTAACAACCTTCAAAGCTTGTGCTTAAATGAGGAATGTTAAGTGTTTGTTTCACAATGCCCTAAGCATTACCCCATAGCACACTTGTGCTAGGCAATGTTGAGTTGAAAATAATTGCTTTGAGTAGGGTATGCAGTGCTGGTACAAGTAATTCTTGGTATTATGGTGATGAATTATCACCTGCGCTATTTGTTGCGAAATTCTCAGAGTGATAAATTTCTGGTCATAATAAGTGCACCACAGACGCAGCGCTTGTTGCTAAGTTATTTTCTGCAACATACTTCAACAACACATGGCACAAATCTGTGCTTCACATCTACAACATACCACAATGCCCAGTAGTCATTATGTCTGCATACTGTAGTCGGATTTTACTGTATCATTATTCTTGCTCATTTTTATTGTTTGAGTAGTATTAATCTGTCGTTATTAGTTTTGCCATGCATAGATGTGATTAAGGGGGCCCTGTGACACAAACTAAGCATGTCGCTTTCATCGCTTCTTCTAGTACTGTGGGATGTGCCAACACCGTAGCGGCAGCAGAAACGCAGAAAGCAAAGTTCAGTCAAAGCCCATGATAGCAAAACCTGCGATAATGAAATCCCACGACAATGAAATATTTTCATATCCCCGGCGAACGCCCATAGGATTCAACGTATTTCATACCGTTCGACAACAAATTGTCACTTTACTACAATCTCACATCAACAAAATTTGCCAGAATGTAACCTTGTATATTACCTACTTGCACAAGGCTAGCAGGCTTCAAAACGTGCTCAAATGCAATTGCTTTGTGTTAAAATTGCATAAAATACCACCACATTACACTTTTGTGGGCACTGCCATTTCTGCTTACAAAAACAACCACGCACCAAAAGCGATCATGTGCGCTGGAAACAAGTCATGGCTGCCATCTTGTTTGTTGATTGCCCGTTTGAAGCAGCACGCATGTTGCTACCGACATGTGACGACTGTGTTTGCACACCTAGTGCAGTGTCTAATGTGCACCTCGGAGAGAAAAATGCAGCAAAAACAAGGAAATGCACGTCCTACTGACGTGGAATTGTTTAAGGTGCTTGAAATAACAGTCGCAGCATGGCATGCCACACACTGGGCCGTGATTGAGCGATCGTCCAGGAATATGCATCTCTTGCTTCAAGAACACTAGTTTTGGTGTCACCCAACAGGCATTGCATGTGGATTCGGTGCCGGACATAGATCTGCACAAAGGGGCCATAATCTCGATCGACTGCCTTTGTGTATACGAGATAGGATCACTTTCACGCTCAGCACTGGACGCATCGGCGCCTACGGGCGACAGCATGCGCTGGAGAAATGTTGCTGCATGCATGGAGCGCTGTTGCTCTGCATATGGTGCCTAATTATGACAAATCTCGCAAAAATGAATCTCGGAAAGCAATTGGCCAAGAATACTGCTCTATGGCAGTGCTGCTAGTGCTTATCGACGCATGCGGCGCACTTTGTACTGCCGGCAATGTGGTTCTATATCCTCGAACAAGCTTGCCAAAGTAGGCCAATGGAATTTCACCAGTAAATTTTCGTTCTGCGATGCATTACCTATCTGTGCTATCTCATTTCGCAACAACGAAATTATCACGAAAGCGAATTCTTTCGCATTCCCCGTTGATTTTGTTATTGCGAGGTTCAGCTGTATCTATAATTTGACGGGAGAAATTGCCTCCCGCTCCAACCACAGCTACCCACAACAATGATTTTTGGCAGCAGAAGTGATGCATGGTACATATGACACTGACGCCAGTGGCTTGCATTTCGAGTGGCTTGATATGCCAAGCCACAGGTAACATTCATATGGCCCCAGCTAAGTCACACCATTACACGCTTAAATAAATAAAAAATCAGAGGTCACCTAATCAATTCTTATGAGTTGTTAATGATTTGAGTTATGAACTCCTTGTGGGCAAGCGAGTGCGTTGAGATGCTTGCCGCATTTTGATTTGGTCTTACTGAGGCGCAGCCAGAATGCAGGTGAGAGCTTGCGTGGACAAGGAATTCGCGGATAGCAAAAGCTACCAAGAGCAAGAGAGAGAGAGAGTGATGTGGTATTGCGAAGATACCCTCTACCCTCATGCAACACCTGATGCGCTACCACTGCAGCAGGCATCTCCTTTCACCAGCTCTGCTTTGTCAAGGTGCAGCTCGTGATGTGGCATGGCAGCCAATGGCAATGCGAGTTTAGGCGCCATTTTGCTGCTGCAGAGGACTGCAGTCAATGGGCCATTTGACGCTTTCGCATCAAAACATGCTTTATGCTTTATCAAACACAAACAGATTTCTGTTTTTGAATAACATATTTTGGAAAGAATTACAACCTGACATTAGGCATGCTGTGCGATAGTTTGTACCATAGACCTTTGAAATGAGAGTGCTCTGAGCACTGCCACTATGTCCTTTGGGCTGTGATAATTGTGTATGAAAACCCATGCAAAAGTATTGCAGACGCTGTCTTTGTATGATCTGCATGATCTGCAATAAATCTGCATGATAATTTGTTTTCACGGTCTGACTTACAAAAATTGGAAACTAGAAGCCAGCCACATATTTTGTATATTTCACATTATTTTACACTCAGTACTTATTAATAAAAATTGAAAATTATTACTTTCATTCATGTTCCTTGAGGTGCTTCTTCGAAGTTACACATTTTAATTCGAAAAGACTGTCTGAACAATTATTACTGCTTTATGTCCATTCAAAACACCAGTGATCAGGGTATAATTTTCTGTATCACATTATAATTAAATTATGACTATTCCATCTTGAATTAAGATGTTAAAGTGGAAAAGCATCCTATATGAGCACATTTCTAGCGTTAAGAGAGGAGTTATGCTTAAGAAATACATAAACAGTACACAATGAAGAAACAGACTATGCTAATTTCGCAAGAAGTGTATACCAGACATGATATCTCACAGTGCAAGAGCTAGGTTATAACTCAATATCAGAAGTGTTCTTAGTTCACTGTGGAGTAAGCAAGTAACAGTGCATCACAGTCATACTCGTACAACACCAAAGAATACAATGAAACAATCTATATTTTAACACATATAATAGGCTCTGTGTGAGGGATTCATCTAGCATTGTTTGCAATATTAAAAAGGTCACTGGGCTCATGGTGCTTACTTGTCCAAATTTACCCAAACAGATTAATACAGCTAAGCACAAACACTAGGAGTGAAGCAAAGCTGTGATTCATAGAGTTTGTACATGTAAAAAATACATCGTGCATATCGATTTTGTTGTTCTGGAACTCTCCCATGAGAGACAGGCAGAAGTACAATTTTGGGAAGAATCTTTTTGCAAGCTAAAGGACAGGACTCGCCACCTGTGGCAGATATTTCCTCAACATTTTTTGCAGCACATGCTTTAGTCAAAACATACTTTAATACAAATATACCAGACCACCAGGGGCGTAGATGGGGTGGGGGGGGCTTATGGGGCTTCAGCCCCCCCCCCCTCCCCGAAATTTTTTCGTGCTTTCATGCACCGCCGACCAAAACAATCCCCGGCGCCGGAAATCATTCTGGATTTTGTCTAGAATGTATTTTTCATGCTCCAAAAGACATTTCAGCGCAAACATTGCGAACTTGAACTCGATTTCACGGCAATGCCCATGCACCGGGAGTCGCATAACACAAGGGGCCCCATCCAACCACAAAGTTCCAAGGGCGTTTTGATGGCTAACGGGCTCGTCACGGCATCTCGCGGAAGCCACGGAATCTACGGAGCGCATGGATTTGAATTCCGAAACTTTATGTGTATAAAGTTCTCATGAACTTTTGATGCAAAAGATGCATTGACATTTCCAACGTCGTGCTTTAGTTTTTCAATTCCGGAACATTGTGGGTTTAATGGTACAAACATTTGACGCCAAAGGTGTATTAACTTTTCTACAGTTATACATCGGACCATACAACGAGACAAGCCAAATCAACACACTATCAGACAAGTTGACAAAGCACGCAGCGGGGTATGATGAGACGAAGCTTTGTGATGGTTCATTTGTGCCGCCATGTCAAGACACTAAAGCCAGCAAAGGTAACTACGTTCTTATTTATTTTTCTACTTTGAATTTTATTCACCAGGACACATAGAGCCTCTTCAAGTTTCTTGTTCTTGCTGCCTGCGGGCTGCCAGAGCCAGCCAGAGTGCACACGTTTTTTCTCGTGTTGCCATGTACACCGCACGGTGCACTTCGGCGCGTTCGTTTTTCTCTGGCCGAGTGGATTTTCACCTGGCAGAGTTTTGGTCGCTTTCTGGCTAGCATACAAGAAAAAGAAACAATGGTCACTCACCGCCATCACTGTGGGGTATCGACGGACTGCAACATGTTGGCTTGAGCGCAACTTCTCCGGAAAGTCTTATCTCGCCGGTGTAGGATCGATACCTGCCAGTATGCGTATGGTTCTGTGTGAACCAAGTGTCTCACGTTTTCTTTGATATTCCTTCGGGAGCCACATTAGGTGCCCAAACTAGGCATTCGATTGTGGCCAACATGCTTTTCTTTGTGTTCTTCCATTTCAGTGCCCCAGCCTCACAAAAGAAAAAAAATATGAAGACATTCTTGCAGCGCAGGGAATTGTCGCACGGTGAAAGTTCGATTCTCCTTCTTCTTTTGCAGAAAGTAATGGGCCACGGTATGCTTCATTTGCCGGATACTCTTATTATATTATTTTGATAGCAATTATATGGATACTCCAGACGCATTTCTACTGTCGCCATCGCCCTCATGTCTTGCATAATGTCCCAAGGGCAATAACATCGTGACCACGTGCCGCACGCTGTATGTGTGAGTGAAAGCGTAGCGTGGGGGGGGGGGGCATGGGTGAGCCAACGATGGTGGCTCAGTCTTGTGTGCGCAAGGAAGAACAGCGCACACAAGTGCCACCTTCCGCTGCGCGCGATACTACAGGGGGAGCGGAAAGAGAGAGAGAGGGGGGGGCTTAGCATTCTGTGATTGCGCAACATGTTTATTTGCCTTGTTTGACACATTATATAGTGACTTTTTCTTAGATACATAGATTTATTGGAGACTTATACCTATAGCTAAACATCCTGTTGCAAGGTTTGGTGTACACGTGCAGTGAAATTTGTTCCCAGTGACGTTTTTTTGCCCTTTATCAAGCTGTATCTTCGCATTTCTAATGTACAAGGGCGAGTCAAATGAAAGTGAGCCAATCCACCCAGCGCAATAATGGTTCTGTTCATTATTTGCGAGGCATGCGCTTAGCACACAGACATCTCTCATTCACAAAAATGACATGCAGGTGTGAGTATAAATGTTCTTTAATGCTCTCATACACAGGGTTGAACGTGGTTGTGTGACATAGTGGAAGCTCCAAAAGTTGAACAGCGTGGTGTCGTGAGGTTTTTGACAGCTGAAGGTGTTTCCCAAAAAGAAATTAGTTGCCACATGGCTGCCATGTACGTTGAACATTGCATTTCACTGGCCATTGTAAAGGGTTGGAGGAAACAGTTCAAAGGACGTGAAATTTGCAAAGACGATCTAAGACCGGGCCAAAGGCACCGTGCAATCACCTCCAACACAATTGCAAAGCTTGAGGAGCTGATTAGACAAGAATGGAGGATAAGTATTGATGAACTGGCAGAGCGTGTGAACATCAGTCGCAGTACAGTTCACACCATAATTCATGAATATCTCGGTTATCAGCTCTTGTGTGCACAAGTGATGCCCAAGATTTTGAACCACCGTTAGAAGACGGAGAGGTTCGGCACTGCCTTGACTCATCTGACCCGATATCACAATGAGGGCGACAACTTGTCTGCAATTGTGACCGAGGAGGAATCGTGGTTGCTGCTACTACGAGCCTGAAAAAAGACGGCAAAGCTTACCGTGGAAACATTCGAATTCAGCACGTCATTCACGTCGGATCATTGTGCATGACACGGAGAACAACACATTGCACGCTTTCGGGAACAACCAGTAAATACCGTGCACCACTTGCTGAGTAATTTGTCTTGTATAACAGTCCTTCGCGAAGACAAAAGAGACCACTGGCCTTGAAACTGCAGACATCTGCGAACAGGGGGTCCAAACATGAGTCATTGGGCTGCTCCCGCTGGAAAATGGTGGCATCAGGAAATGTGTGAGAAAGAGCAGCAAAGCTGGTGTCGAGATTGTCCACGTTATCCTCCATTGTGGACAGAGGAAGGCAAGAAAGGCAATCAGCGTTGGCATGACGTCTTCCACTTTTGTACGAAACAATGAAGTCAAATTCTTGGAGCCGTAAAGCCCAGCGTGCTAGATGACAGGAGGGATCACGAAGGGTAACAAGCCAACATAAGGAATGGTGGTCGGGTACAATGGTGAATGGGCATCTGTAGAGATAGCAACGAAACTTCTGAATAGAATATACAGCCGCTAAGCATTCTTGCTCTGTCACTGTAATTTCGTTTAGCCTTGTTGAGAGAATGGCTCGCATAGGCAACCACGTACTCTTCATTATTATGGCGCTGCACAAGCACTCCTCCTATGCCAATTCTGCTGGCGACACTGTGCACTTCAGTAGGAGCAAACGGATCGAAATGACGAAGAATGGGTTCTGATGTCAGCAGAAACTTGAGTTCAGAGAATTCTGCGTCGCATTCAAGTGCCCACTCATATGGACTGTCTTTCCCGCTCAAACCATCGCCCGAATTGGCCCGAACCGTTAAAAGTAGGAGCATAATGCCAGGAAGTTGGGGAATTCTTTTAGTGTCTGAGGTGGCTTAGAGGCACTGACTGCTTCTGTTTTCCGAGGGTCTGGCCTGACACCATCTTTGTCAACCAGGTGGCCAAGGACTAATGCTTGCCATTCGCCAAACCGGCACTTCTTAGAATCTTGCCTTTTTGACACAGTCTAAAACTAGACTTAAATGGGCATTTCGAAAAGGCTCTTCGAAAATATGTCTGAAAATGACGTGACCTAGATAGCACAAACATACCTCCCATTTCAGACCACGGATAATCGAGTCCACAAATCTTTCAAAAGTAGCGGCAGCATTGCGGAGCCCAAATGGCATAACATCAAATTGACACAGTCCATCGGGCGTCACGAATGCAGTCTTCTCCTTGTCAGCAGGGTGCATGGGGATCTGCCAATACCCAGGTCGTAGATCTAATGAAGAAAAGTAGGAAGCTGAATGCAGGCAGTCGATGACATCGTCTATTTGAGGCAATGGATATACATCTTTTTTTTTTTGGTGAGGGTGTTTAATCATCTATAATTAACACAAAACCTCCAAGAACAGTCATTCTTCTTAACCAAAATGACAGGTGCTGCCCAAGGGCTGCACGATTCTTCAATAGTGCCCTTCTGCAGCATATCTTGAACTTGTTCAGCAATAACTTTCTGCTCCGATGACGACACTTGGTAAGGTTTTTACTGGACTGGATGAGCAGAGCTTGTATCGATCCTGTGCTGAGCTCGAGAACAGAGTAAAGATGGTCGCTTCTCCTTTTCACACAAGTCAAACAAAGAAGCGTGTCTTTCCAATAGCTCAACCAATTTTTATTGCTCGTGTTACCGTAGGTTCTTACTAACCATGCTCAGAATCTGCAACTCGCAGGAACAACTGCATTCACAAAAGGTCAAGCGTTTTGAGCTTTTTCTATGTTAACGGCTGCGATAGAATTTCTGATGGCACCATCAATGACAGCTAGCTTCATTCCTCGAGGAAGTATAACAGGCATTGGCGAGCAGTTAAGTGCCCACAAAAACATGTTGCTCGCGCGGGAAGGCAGCACTCATGAAGCCACCATCTTTCTTGTCTCACCCGTGCACACTTTCACTCGCACCTACAGCACAAAGTGCCCGGGGCGCGATAGGATGTTATCACACTTGGACTTTATACGGAACATGATGCAGCTCCCCTTTAGTAGTCGCTCTTGTCGCGCCGTACACGATTTGGAAGGTGCGTTTGCAAGCAGCTGCTTGTAATTAAATCATTTGACCCCCTGCGTCCTTGCAAGTTTCCATTTGTTGTCTTGGCATTCCTTTGCTGCGGAAGCAAAATTTATTTAATTTCTTTATATTGAAATCACACAAAAAGACACTTCGTTATATTGAGGTTCTAATTACATGGTGTTCTATGGACAAGAGGATCTGAAAAGTTAAATACTTCGTTATATCGAGGTTTAACTGTGTTAACCGAGACATACTTCAAGTGTTGTATTCTGTGTATATGTAGACAGAATAGATATTTCGCATGAATGTAAAGTGTCCTTATAGTATTCTAGAACGATAGATAGCTGGACTAGCTGCTTCATCATTAAAAAGTATACAGCATTCCTGTGTTGTTTGATCTTACTCCTTTCCTGTTAAAGATGTTTTTCAATCATGTTCATTTCGTGTCCTGCCAGTCTCTAGAATGCTGAAATTCGTGACAGGATGAGCTATTTGATTAGTTCTCTTTGCAATGTCTAAATTTGTCACTGGGTATACAGTGTTCAAGGGTTCACACGTTCAATTTCATAGAAACAAGTTTATTACTGCCGTGGTACAAGCACAGTAAGCAATGCACAGCTAGTGTTCTAAATTTATTGACATAAAACATGCTGTCATCTGATACTGCTGTTTACGAAGTTTGCTATCACAGAATGGCACAAGTGCAATTCGGGAACCTTTCTGATAATTCAAAAACAGGACTGATAGGTTACTCTAGCTGCTGGTAAAGTAACGTTTTGTGCAGTATAGACACCTTTGCGTGCTTCAATCAAAATGCAATTTTATACAAGCATTACTCGAAGAGTCCAGGGCTCATGCTGCCTTGAAGGACAAATATGTATATGCAACAGTTTCCAAGGAATTTCAAGGACCAGACTCTAAATCTTCAGGGACCATGTTTTGCCAAGTTATTACATAAAAAGGGATTATGAACATAGAAATTAAGGTTTCATGTATCTAGAAAGACAAAATATTCAACTGTGGCCAACTCACAATAAGTTCTCTAGAAAAATCTGGAGCTTAACAGTGAACGTTCCTTTCAGCTTTGCCTGCTTACTACTAAGGATTAAAAAAAGCTTGGTACATGATGTGCTCTTCTTCAAGAGGTCAAAGAAGACCTAGTACATGCTGACTGACCTCTTTCCAAACAACTTCAACACGAACTTGCATTTCCAGTGTACATAGGGTCACTTTGATCGTGACATTTATTGCATTTGATGGTCACATTCATTGAAAATAATACTAAGCGTACCACATTGTGTTAAACCAGATACAGCAAGAATGCAAAATAAACAAGATGACTCATTAGCACCTGTGTTTGCACAAATTAATACCTATAAGTACAGTTTCTTTTTCCACGACAGCGTCAGAATAGCATTCATTATCACAATAGATTTTCACTTCCAGTTGCTTTGCAAGAAACCTAGAGGATTACTTCATCAGTGTTTAGTCTGGTAATCTATTTTACTGTTTTTTATATTGTCATTGAATTGGATGCTTTCTTTTCTTGGCATCGCCCAAAACGTTTAGATTTAATCTCTGATGTTTTAAAGGTATCACACTGTTCTTATGTTTTGATTGATTAATTGTTCATTTTCCCCTTCTACTCGGACCAAAGTGTTGGTCTCCATTATATATAAAATAAATAAATAAAAAAAGATAGCAAAGGTGTCACAGAAGATTTCCGAGTATTGTCTACTGCTATAAATTTCTGTCACTCAGGCTACAAGGATACTGCTCCCCAAGTGTTTGAGAGCCATCATATGTGAATTATGAACATCACACACACCACTTACTACACAACCATCGAATGTGGATTGGTGCTGGGCACTGCAAATATTTTCACATTGGCATTGGGTAAAATACATTCTGGTGTATTCAGTGGAGTGGTGCAATTTACTACATTTACTACAGGAAATACACCTACATAGCTGATGACCAACTTCATGGCATCGTGGTGCTGTGATTCCATATGTTCACTCAAGTGACTGGCACACACAAAGGACTTAGAGCGGCAGTGGTATGATAACTTGCCCGTGTGACTGTGCAAGTGCCTCTCGAGTTGGTGGCTAGTCAGAAAAGTCTGAGAGCACAAGGAGCACTGCTATGGCTACTCACCTTAGTGAATGCGCAAATGATCATTCAGGCTACCTCTTTTTTGAGAAGTTCTGATGTTACAAATGGCATTGAAATGGCCTCTCACCTGTGTGCATGCGCAGGTGCTTCTTCAGAGTGAACCTACGTGAGAATCTCAGAGGGCACGAAGGGCACTTAAATGGCCGCTCGCCTGTGTGTATGCGTAGGTGTTCCTTAAGGGATTCCTTTCGCGAGAAGCTCTGCGGGCATGAAGTGCAGTGAAATGGTTTCTCGCCTGTGTGGATGCGTAGGTGTTTCTTGAGTGTGTCTTGTCGCGAGAAACTCTGAGGGCACAAGTGGCACAGAAGTGGGCCCGCAGTTGTGTGGAGCCTGACATGTGCTTTCAGACATAACAGTTCTCCAGTTTCATAGTCACAGAAGTCACATCGGAGACGGCATCTCTGCTGCGACTTGTCATGCTCGGTAGTTGTTGGTGAGGTAGAACTCCCCAATCCTGCACCAAGAAAACAAACTACACTTAGGAAAGGAAAAAATCAGAATAACACGATGCTAGTGCTAATCATGAGCCTTTTTTTCATGCAGTAGTTCTTTAGGTTGATCTGGTTGACCTTTCTGATTTGCTCAATATTCTTATATGTGTGATTGCTTAAGGACCAAGTTTGTGAAATGTGAACATACTTTCCTAAAAAAGGGGGGAGGGGTTGCACCGATAAAATTTATTGAAACGAGAGAAGGTAGAGTGCAGTGCTTGCATGTGCCTTTGCTTCGGTCAAACAAAATATTTAATGCTATATGTAAAACTTTCACGATAAATCATTATAGTGAACAAAATGCTTTCATGATATCTTTGACAACAATCAAATAAAAACAATACACATTCTACAGTGCAGGCAGACCGACAGGGACATGGAAAGGATCATTAGACAGAGCATACCACTGTGTGCTGTCCAATGTACTTTTGCCCCTGTCATTCTGTCTGTACTGCCACAAAGAAGATGCCATACCAATAAGCCCATATATATACCTTCCCTTATTGCTGAAAAATTTGTCACTGTCAGATATTTAGGGTATTTTCTTTCTAAATGTAAGACATGGAGCACAGACATCTCTACCCCATCTTCACCAGCACCTATTCACACCAGTAACAAGTGCAATACAATTGAAGGTGCCATTGTCAAAACAGTAGAACAACAAACCCTCTGGTGTTCTCAGTGGAATGCCAAAATAGCCACTCTCCTGGACAAGTACAATCTCCTCAACCACATAGTTGTTCAAAAAGGTCACCCCTTTGCACTAACCACACAAACACAAGTCTCCCCGTTCCCCCTTTCTTTCTTTGTTTCCAAACAAATGCATTACCATACAGTTTCTGAGGCGACAAGAAGCACACTTGCACAATGTGTTGAATTAGGACCAGATGTCCTTGGTTGAGCATGCTAAGTCATTACACATTTTTCATGGTTTTATGCTGGTAATTCGTCACCTAAGCTATTTACTACATACATAATGCCTAGAATACCCAGAAGTGCTCAATGATCAATGTGTCTGCATAGTATGGCCAGGTTCTGCTTCGGCATTTCCTTTTGTTTATTTTCATCGTCTAAGTTGTTTTAATTAGTCACTCTTTGTTTACCAAGCATGCAAGACATCAATAACCCATAAACAAAAACATAGATTGATAGTGAACACGCGTAGTGCCTGTGTTGTGTTCTTCCTTCAGTCCTCATCTTTTGCGCTGTGCAAACATGTCAATATTGAATCACCAACTTGCCCAAGCTTCCACATTACCAAGAATAATATGACATAACCTTCGCAACAAAGTAAACAAAGTATGTCATTTCACATTGCAATAGCTAGCTTAAGTTGGAATAAGAAATGCGCTCCATGAATGCGCTCCATGAATGTGCTCCACAGTCATTTCCATTGTAGACAATACAACTAACAATGGGCCATAGCACACCATTGCTCTGACCACACAAAAGAATACAACAAATGTTGCAGAGCATAAAAATAAATTATGTAATTAATCGGCTAGTACTCCATCCAAAACCTAAATGGGCCACTAAGCTTACAAGTTCTCATGTGCTCACATGTTTAATTTTATCCAATCATGTGCATTGTTGCATGGTATAAATATAATGAGTCAAGCAGAATGAAATAAGAACATATCTCATAACACTAGGCTCAAAACTTGAATTCCTGATGAATATTTCACAACAGTGCATTATACAGCAAAAATAAATGGGATTTCCAGCTCCATCCCTAAACTGAGGTTTTAGCATCCAACACAATAAAATGTTAATGACACCAAAAGATGATCATATGCCATTAGTGCATGCATTAGCATATCAACAAGAATTAACAATGCAGATTTCAAAAACCGCAATTTACTTAGTTTTCACTGTGTGGAGACACTGTGTGCATTGAATTATTAATCAAGGTCAAGCTGTAAAGGAACATTTATGAACTAGAAGACAATAAAAAAGCTCAAACAATATATAATCAAGAAAAATAGCTCCATAAGGAATAGAAGCACTGGAACCTAGAGGGAACAAAGCGCAGACCTAACAGAGGAAGATAACATTCCATCATGCACCATAGAAGGTACTGAGGAATGGAATTTCAATTCATATATTCATACCAGTCTAGCTTACCCAGTTCGTATCCTACAGCAAGGTGCAATCTATTCCATATTGCTAAAGGAGGTGTGCCATAGTGCAGGTAGCCGAAGACATAAAATAACTTTGTAAGCATATGACAGAGAGCAGAAACAACAAGCAAGACTGGTGGCTTTATACACATCATGAATATCTGAATAAAAAATCACCGCCATAGCGATGCACAAAGTCAGGGATCCATTCTTCTCATCTGCGGGGATGCACGCGGCGCAACCAGGTCTACGAAGGGGCGCATTCCGCAGCCGCTAACAAAATCCCAGCCTGAACAAACCCAGGCAAAGAAGAAAATATGCTTCTAGAAATATACAACAGATGGCGGAACCACCTTGGAGCTCTGCAGTGCGTTACAGTGCACTTATCATTGGAGAAAGCGGAGAAAGTATAGGTACATCAGTGACATGGTGGGACAGAAACATGAAAGTGTACCAATACATCTGTGATACTGAAATGGTTAAATGAGAAAATGATGTAAACATAAGATAGGATTGGTGGCCATTCTTCTCTTTACAATCAATGTGTGCTGCAAAGGAACTGTCAAGGCAGAAGAAAAAAATGCCAGCAATGCAATGAACTGGCTTCCTCTGTGAATGCAAACACCCTGTTTATGTTCATAACGGCTTAAACATACTCTTTAATTCAAACATGACAAGGAATTCACATAATTTAGTACCTCAATAAAATAGATTATCCATTAAGTGAGGGAATTACCAGGTTACAAAAACAACTTGCAGCAAGTTTCTTTTTGAGCACTGTAAACATTAATAAATTCAGAAGAATGCTTAAACAGGCATTTGGAGGATGCCGACATGTTCCAGTGAGACACCCCACATTCCAAATTTATAACGATGGAGCATTTTACTGCATATGCGAGTATTCTGCATGAATAGTTGATGGCTGTGCCTTGTACTTCACATGAAGAAATAGCAAAGCTGGTTAGAGCAATATGTTGAAAGCTTATAACAACAAATGTCCCTGTACCTTTTTCTGAATTATACTGAAGTATCCTTTGGAGTCATTTAGCGGGTCATTATATTAGAGGATATGGTGACACATGCTTCTTGATGCGCCAGACCACCACGCAGCACACCGCAAACGTATGTAGCTGCCACATTTAGAATCCCCTTAATATGTGAAGTATACCTACATGGCCAGTGAGCCACTCAGTAGTGTAACAGTGCTGTGTTTTCATATGTCTGCTCATGCGAGTGGCCTGCACAAAGAAAATTTAATATATAATTAAGCTCACTTGAAGGAGGAATCGCATTAAGAGAGGAATTACTGTTCACAGCCTGAAAGCTGCACTGACAAAGTCATGATATCATGGCTGTAGATGTTAGTGGTGCAAAAGGTTAGGAAAAGAATGAGGAAAGAGACAGAAGGAGCATCAACTCGACAACTCTTTGGATCTCCACATCGAAGCATTGTATATATGAGGCACCCTAACTGAACAGAATCAGCAAACACCAGCTGAAGTGCCTTAAGAGAGCAGGCCATTCAGGGGAATTTCATGAATCTGTAGCAGGTGGCCTCTTGCAGGAGGTCAAGAATGATGGGCATGCATGACAAGTTGCACCTGGCCGCCCTAATACAAGGCTTGTGGCTGTGCCACAAGTACACAAGTTCTCCCACTGTATGAAAAAGATGGAAGCCAAGTGTAGAGCGCCTGTACTATTCTTTGGCCTATAGTATTCTTCTGTACCCATGAAAAACGGGAACAAAGGCAGCCTCGCCTGTACTAAAAAGCACAAGACATGCTTTGTCACATGCAGGACAGGTGTCGAGCACATGACACCACTGTTCTGTGGAACATGCTACATTGGGCAGACGTGAAGATGCACTAATGATAGACAGTGAGAACACCGAGCAACTGTTGATGTGCTGACAACAGGGTGAGACTTAAATGATCATAGCTGCTGATTCCTATGTACTCCAGCATTCTGCGAGTACATGTTTTGTGCACGTTTAATGACCAAGCAACAATGGAAATTTTCTAGGCTGTTCCTAAAACAACAAAAAGAATACATGTGTGAGCGTGCCCTGAGTGATATTATCAAAATAATTAAGATATCCTAATCGAGGAGTGTAGCATGTACAGAAAAATGTATAACTAGTTTGCTTCGACAAAACTTTTCTCCCTCTCTTTCCCTCTCTCAGTTGTTTTATGAGCCAGCTCAGCTGTGCCGAATGGCAATAAATCATGACTTGAAGTCAATGCCTTTCCTGTTTGTCTGTGTCCCTTGTCTAATCCTTCTTTTGTGCTGCTAGAATACAGGAAAGTTAGCATGAGCAACAGGCCCATAATTCTAAGTTAAATGCATAAAGGACAAGGAGCAGACTGTGTAGTGGTATGGTCGCTTGAACATATCACAGCACTGTTGTCTCTCAAGGTGACTATCACATGTAAATGCCCGAGGGCATGAGGGACACTGAAATGGATGCCTCCCTGCATGGATGTGCAGGTGACTCTTCATGAGAGGACCTTTGTGAGAGGCTCAGAGGATATGAAGGACATTGAGTGGCTTTTCATCTGTATGGGTGCACAAGTGCTGCTTCAACATGAACAAATGGTAGTCAAGTGGACATTCGCTTGTGTGGACCCTGCTGTGTACTTTCAGATCAAACAAGTCTTCCAATTTTATAGTTGCATAGATGACACCGATGAAGGCATCCAACATGATATCTTTCACCCTCGGCAATTGCTGGGCAGTTGGAATGCCTCGATGCTGCACAAAGAAAGCAAAACTGCAATTACAACATGCCAAATAAATAAAGAACTGTAGATAATTATGCCAATGATCAGATTTTTATTTTCTGTCAGGAGGTCTAGATGTTGATTTCAGGTAAAATCAACGACAGCGTGGCTGCCAGACTATTTTGATTTGCTAAATGTAATCTGATATGCGATTACTCAATGACAAAGTTTGTAAAACCTGCACATATTTTTTATCACTAAATGTAAACTTTTTTCTGAGAAATCCTAAACTGAGTGAAGATTGGCCGCAGCGCTTACACGCATGGAACCCAATTAATGTTCTGGTGAAGTCTTATATTTTGGATACACATATAACATTGTAATAAAGAAAAATGCTTAC
This sequence comes from Dermacentor andersoni, assembly GCF_023375885.2. Classification (NCBI taxonomy): domain Eukaryota; kingdom Metazoa; phylum Arthropoda; class Arachnida; order Ixodida; family Ixodidae; genus Dermacentor; species Dermacentor andersoni. The sequence goes on along the minus strand of NC_092817.1, from coordinate 95,008,340 downwards.
GTTACTGTCAGCTATATTGAATTATTGTTTTTAAATGTCAAATTTGGTCCAGCATACATTTGTATGCCACCTCAACAAGTGCTACCCATTATGATCATGCCGACATCTTCATTCAGTTTCATACCCTTGACCAAAGCCTATATAGCAGTAATGACAGTAATACAGGTGAAGGTGCCCGTAACAAAATAGTTAGTGCATAAAACATCTGGTGTTCACAGTGCAATGCCAAGACAAGCAATCTGCAGCACAAATATAAGCCCTGGAATCACAAACAAAGCTGTTGGCACCACTGACATACACACAAGGTGTCCCCTTTCCATTGACCATTGAAGTGCACATCGTTTTTCTTATACAAAATGCAACATCACAGTTTCCGAGGCAATGGGAGGTATGCTTGCACTGTTATACAGTTTTGAATTCAGACTGCATGCTTTTGACGAAGCATCATACATTATCTTAGGTACATTATGTTCTTATGGCGCTTATATATTGTTTCAGGTATGTGCTCCAGACTCCGTAAAGTAAAACTTTAGTGGCCGCCATATGCACCCTGGTGTGGTAGCTGTTACAAGCTCATTTGCTACAATAGATAGTATGCATCTGCGCTTCCAATCAAGAAAACACAGCTATGCTGAATGGTCAGTACGCCTGCACATTGTGGTTGGATGCTGCTGAAGGATTGTTGTGCAGTTTTATTACTTCAACCAATTTTAAAGTGCTATTTTTTGTTTTATTATGCATAGGGGAAGCTGATATGCTTAACAAATCATTGGATACATAGTACATGATGAAGAAAGAGATCTTGGTAACCTTGCAAAGGGGCTGAACTAGATAGAGTGATGGGACTGACTAAAAGCATTCTGGAGCATATTTTGTAGCAGGTGAAACAGCAATTTGTAGCAGCTTCTTCTTCTTTTAGATCGCAACATTTAGGCACCCGCTCCTGCATTGAGCGTCGGCTTGCCTCGTTCTTCCTCGGCGTAACAGAGCGAACGCAGAGCACCAGCAGAGAATTCATTGTGTAGTCTGTAAATTCATTAAAAATGAATTTACAGACTTTTTCTTTGTGTCAATCTTAAAGGGGCCTAAAACACTTCTTGAACACAGTAAGAAAACATTACCGATCTGTAACGGAGGCGCTTGCAAACATGCGAGCAAAATATTATTTCACTGCAGGCAGCAGGAAATTCAAAATCTTGTGTAAACAAAAACTGTAAAAATGACTTGCTCTCTTTTTTTGCAATGTCATCAGCAGCTATGTCGCAAGCAGCCAACCAACTGGCATTTGCGGATTTCATGATCGCAAGAACATTCTCAGTAGGTAATACTATTATTGCTAATATTGAGTTAAATAAATAATATATATGTCTGCCATCTCAAAAAGACCAAAAAAGCATTCCATCTTTGCACTTACAGTCTACATGCGCCAGTTGTGCTTAGCTTCATCGGTTGCGAATGGCCTCAGAGATTGCACTGGTGTACTGTGTAGGGTAGATACCGTGGCCACCATGGGGTGCCATGACAACTCTTTGGCTGCTGACAATCACGTGCTCCAATCGGTCTGTGTGGGTGACATACCTGTAGGCATGGTGATGTAGGCAGCCGGAGCGCCCATCTTGTGTCAAGAGAACAATGCAATAACTACCTCTAACTGCACTTGAAGGATTAGAAAAATTTGTGCAGCAGGTGATTCCCCGAGATAGCGTACTTTAATAGTGAGGCCATTCTATTAGTTGGAAAAGTGTTTCAGGCCCCTCTAAATGAAATATTATCCAATTAAAGTTTTGCAATACTTTAAGCTGTGCAAGCAGTTGCTTTCATCAGTGGCACAGACAAATTTATGACATGTATTGTCACGAATGCAGAGATCTCATTTGCAGCATTAACTGTTTGAATTGCACGAATTCAGTTAGGAGATTTCCGCCTAGCTTGCAACATGGCACAGCCTAGGTGGCACTATGCCGAAGAGATAAAGCAGACTGCTAAATAAGGGGGTGTGCATTGATGCCTAACAAGTGAAGACAGATTCTGGGTGGAAGGACCATTGGCCTGTAAAAGATAAAAACACACTTCACATATAGAAATGCAACAGTGCCATCTCATTAGTTTCTTGTGTTTTCAAGCTTTCAGTAATTGCTGCACACATGTGGGTGCGCTGGTACAGATTCAATTACCAGAAGTGGAATGCCTCCATAGTTGAACTAAACAAGTCTTACTTCTATTACAATGCATGGTTTCTCACCAGGGCTTTCCTATGCAATCAAATTAACCGAAAAGTCAATTAGCCAAGGTCCAGCTCATAAGAGTTGACTGTACTACATACACAGCCTTCGTAGTCTTAAGCTGAAAGACAGCAGATTCAGAGATGCATCTGCATAAAGAGTGACAGGAACCATGCTCAAGGCACATGTAAGCTTGAAATCAGTGCAGAGAATAAGTCCGTGAAATAAGCTGCAAGTTGTCGAACCATCACAATTCTACTGGTAAAGACTGAGATGACAGCACTGGTACGAATGCTTTTCTGAGGATGCAGTGTGAAGTAAGTATTGTTATGAACAAGGTGGCACATGATGTTGATTCTGGAAATTAGCATTCCCTTTCATGCTTTTGCATCAGTCTAGCTTTATAAGCCTGAATCTCATGGCATGATGAAATTTCAACAAGGTTAACCTTTTGAGGGTCACTGCCGAACTGGTACGGTGATGGAAACAAATCCCAAGTGGTCACGGCCATACATGTACAGCAGAGACTGAACATTTGAAAAAATGCTCCTTTTTAAAACTAAGCGCAGCCAAGTTCCACTCCAGAGGTGCTGAAACATTTCGTGGCTTATAGGAATAATTCTTATTGTGCTGCCACCCTTCGGCTTCTGGCGAGACTGATCGTTCAGTTCACTTTTTCCTGCTTGCACGTGCGCACTTTTTTATTTGCATTTTTGTGCATGTAATTTCGAGGTACGAATGTTGGAAAAACTGATTTCTGTCACGTTTCCTATCACTTAGAGCATTACTGTGAGAGGCTCACTTGCATGGCTCTCCCATATACATGCAATTATTTCGTTTACAGACTCATAAACCAGCAATACTAAACCAGCAAATCAGCAAATTGGCACCAAAAAAAGAATTAAGCAGATTCCACATGCTGTGGGAATCGAAGGTATGCGAACCATTTTGCTGGTAGCTGGCTACAGCATCAACCCTGCAGCGGTGCACCTTGACCGGCTCTTTCACTTTCTCGACGACTTCGAGCAAGCACTCATTGTAGAGTACGGACATGCTGAGGGTCAGAAACAACATGGACTTGCCTAGCTGCTTGATTTTGGGAACATGTTTCCCTTCCTCTGCGTCCAGTAGTACCCCAGTAGTACACCATCCTTCAGCTGCTCAAGTAAAGCTCTGAGGAACACAATTTCCAAGTTGACCCACTTTTCAATGAAGTCGTGGTTTTCCAAGAGCTTCTTTGTGAGCGTCGGGAGTCAGAGTGCAGGGGGCAAGGAACTCGCCTTTGAATAGCTGTTAGTACACAGGCAACCACCACCTGGTGTTCCACAGCTGACATGCCCTAATATTCTTACACGTGCCACATGGCTCGGCACAGCTAGTATGCGAGAATCAGAGGCAAGAGTCGGATGACGGAGCTCGAATGACGACGATGCTGCGTCCACACCAGCAACGCTAACTTAAGCATATACCCCAGTGATTGAAGTTGGAAGGCACCGTCAGCCTTATGGCGCACAGGCTGCAGCTGATTATACCCCGAGAAGGTAAGGTAGACACATACTGTACAATCTGCTAGTAAAAAAATCTATATATATAGTCTACGCTCGTTACAACGGACCCCCGTATGACAGACTTTTGGATATAACGGACCATATTTCAGCCTTAGTTTGTTCTACCTATCTTATTAATGCAACGAAGTTCACTTTTAACGGACCGCGTTACAACGGACTATTGGCTACAGTGGACGAAATTGGTGGCAATTTTTGTCAAATCCGGGCACATAAAATGGACTTTTGCTGTGTCGACAAGGGCTGGCAACTGACTTGCGAGAGTTAGCCTACGATCGTGGCTCAATACCTTGCACGTGAGGGAAGGAGGAAAGTGCGGCGGAAGCGCACTGTCTTTCGCATGCGAGTCACGGAGGAGAGGGGTTGAGGCAAGTGAAAGAGGGGGCTCTACTCTGGTGGCTGCTGTTAAAGGTGTGACCGTGCGGGCGCCGTAGCTTGAAAGTGATCTGCAATTTGGACAAAGTGCGCGCCAGCGGGGGCGCTGTGTCTTGAAAGCAATCTGTGATGTGGACAAAGTGTGCACCGGCGCAGACCTTATCTTCAAAGCGATCTGCGACGTGGGCAAAGTGCGCCCAGTGGTGGTAGCCTTGCATGTGCTGTGGTTTCGACGTTTAGTTAGCGTTGAAGCGAGAGACAGCACGAAGTTCAATTCACCTGCTGCCACTGCCACACTTATCTTGCTTATATTGCTATCGCAATTCATACTTTGCCTTTCAGGCGAAACTGCGACCATTTACTTTAGATGTTCGTCACTCATTGTTTGCAATAAAGTTGTCAGACATGGTGATGAAAGTTTTAGATATTACAGACTTTGGATAAAACGGTTGTTTTCGGTTGGATTAGCAGGGTCTGTTGTAAAGAGAGTCGACTGTGTGTGTGTGTGTGTGTCTGTGTGCGTGTGTGTATATATATATATATATATATATATTTTACTTACAGGCCAGGCCTAGTCATGCACACACGGGCCCTGGCTTAGTATAGTAATGAATGCGTGGGCCCGGGCCGGGCGGAGCTTGGTCATATATGCCCGAGCCGGGCCCAGGCCGAGAAATCGGGCCCGTGCAGTGCTCTAATAAACGTGTCACTTAAACTTTTGTACATGTGCAGTTGGCATTTTGTCTGCATAACCACGATTGCCAAAATAATCGTAAAACCGCGTAAGTGTGGAATAACACAACTTTGGTTGGCATTTGTACTGCGATCGGTCAACTTGCTGCACATGATGGCAAATTTGCCAGCTGCACCGCTGAACTTTACCACGCTTGTCATTACGGCTGGTATATTCGTGCCAAACAGTGTCATGCATGTTTCTTGAAATAACGAAACCTTTGGGTGACTTTTAGGCTGCTGCCTATTTGCACGTGGTCGGATGCATGCTATTATGATGGTCATAAGATCGAGCTTAGGTCTCAGCTTCCTGAAACGATGGAAACATTTACGTAATTTGGGCTATTGCTCGTTTGCACGAGGTTGTGTTGTTTAGTTTAGTAATGGGAAACGTTTGTCTTTGTTGACTGCTACATTTGTGTCACATGCCCGCCCTGACTGATTAACTGTGTTGCTTAAGCTTCGTCTGCCGTTTGAGTTTTCCTTGCATAACCGTGATTGCGAGAGCAATCGTAAAACAACGTAAGGTTGGGATAACTAAGCTTTTGCAGGCATTTGTATCATGATCGAAGCACTTGCTGCACATGATGGCTGGCCAGCCCAGCTACTGAATTTCCACGTGTTTCTTTTAGGCCGGTATAATGCTAATGCCAAACAATGCTGTACACGTGCAATTCTGGAAATAACGAAACTTTTGGGCAACTTCTTGTGAAACTGCTGCTTATTTGCACATTGTCGGGTGCATGCTAGTATGATATCAAGCTTACCTCTCAGCTGGTTGTATCGATTGAAACGTTTGTGCTACTTATTAGGCTATTGCTCCTTTGCACGTCATCATATTTTTATTCAAGGGAAATGTTTGTCACTGTTGACTGTTAGTTAAATTTCTGTCATGCGACTTCGGTGACTGACCATATCTCTTAAGCTTTGTCTACCGTTTGAGTTTTCTTTGCATAACCGCGATTGCAAGAGTAATTGTAAAATTGCGGTAGGGCTGAGCAACAGAACTGTTGTAGGCATTTGTATTTCAATGGCAGCACCTCCCAAACAGGGCGGTTGATCAACCATGCTGCTTCAGTTTTTTTTACTCTCACATATGCTATCACTTGGGCCACCGTATGTTCCGACATGTGTGCATAACGTGCTGGAGAAGTTTATGAGACTGTTGCATCCCCATATTGTCATTGTATTCTTAGTGAAGCTATGTACTCGACGTTCACCTCATGTTTTTATTATAGCGACAGAAATTGTAGGGACACTCCCGAAGAAATTCTGCTGATAAGGACTTGTGCCACGGTGGGTTGTGGCTCCGTGAGCGCTGTTCCCGTGCAGCTAGAGTGTCAAAGGTCATCTAAGCTTAGCTCTGGAAAAGCACTGTAGCTGGAAGCAGCAAGAAGCGATAGCTTGTCGCTGCTGCCTTGCGTCATCACGCCAGCGTTCCTACAGCGAATTTACCTCGAGTGAGATGTGTTCATGTTTGGCTTTACGCACAACACCAAGTTTATTAATTTAACAGGGAAGCGAAGGTTTACTATAGTTTAGACTGGCAATAACACATACAGCTGCTATAATACTTACTTATAGCTGTTTGGTAATTTGCTGTCACAATCACTGCTTCGCTTTTCGGGCAAAACGGTGCCATTTTTTACTATTATCAGCTCGTTCGACAAAACTATGCTGATGTAGAGAATAGGAAGATTCCTTTTATTTTTGCACAGAGTTGAAATTACTACAACTTCTTTCTGGTGACTGTTAGCTCATCAAGTTTGTATAAAGTCACAAGGAAGCAAAGTTTCTGTCAGAACTAGCAGACTGCTGTTAAAAGTGTAGGTTGTTAACATCCACAGGGTGGATAGTAATTTTTGTACATATTTCTAACACATTTTTCTTGCACACTTTACAGCCATGTTGTGTGCCTGCCATCAGCCTGGTGTCACTTTGGGCCCAACGTCATTCTTTGTTGCTGATCAGTACTAAGCAAGCCCAGAGAAACCGCCTGCTAACTTTCTTAGTACCTCTGATCTGAACAGTGCATTTTCATGTCTGCGACCACTGGAACGATCCTTCAGGATGACTAGTAAATTGTGTAGCGTACCCATGATCTCTTCTGTTCTGCATCTGAAAGTGTGGACGAAAGGCTTCACCCAGCGTGTGGCGACTTGCTTATGGGCCGATGTACCTGTGAACTCTGGGTTAATTTTTGTCTCGGCAACTGTTGAAGCAAGTCCGCAGAAATGTCCCACTAAATTTCTTAGTACCTGTGAACTGCAATGTAATTATCTGCGACCACTAAGCCAGCCTACAGAGAGCCTTAGTAAATTGCTTAGTCGCCAAGATACCTGTGATCTTTTCAGAAGTATTTGTATCTGCTGCCATGGATGAACAGCCAGTCTTCTTTTGATAACTTCCATGAAGGCTGTCTGATACCCCTGAATTTTTAGGGTGAACTTGTGTTTGTGTGTGACCGCTGAAGCAAGCCCACACAAATCCTGTTAACTTTTGGTACAGGTAAACTTGTACAATGCATTTTTGTGTCTGTGACCACTGAAGCGAGCATGCTGCAAGCCTTTAGTCAATTGTGTAGTCGCCAAGGTACCTGTGACGGTATCAGAAATATTTTACTGTGACCACGAAAGAAAGGTCGCATTCAGCTTCTGCTTACTTTCTTAGAGGCCTTTGAGCCTGGGTTCACTTACGGTGAATTTGCGTTTGTGACCACTCAAGTACAACAAGTATCTTGTAACTTCTAGTACCTGTGAACTCAGTTTGGTTTTATGCTGAAGCAACTGTCTTGTAACTGCTTTTGTACCTGTGAACTCTCCAGTAATGTTCGTGTCTTCAACTGCTTAAGTGACCCTTTAGTAACTTTATTAATACCCAATGTATCTATCTTTAGTACTTTTAGTGTGTACGACCACTGAAGCAAGCCTGCAGAAAATGTGGAGTAGCTTCCTTGGTGGCTATGGTACCTGTGAACTTTTCAGCAAATTATGCATTTATGGTTCTGCGACTGCTGAAGTGAGCCAGCCCACAGTATAGGCCTCCTACTAACTTTCTTTGTACATCTCACCCTTACAGAGGGCTTTTAAAGTTATTTAGCTGGCCAAGGTGCATCTGCAAAATATTACCTCAACTGAAATGGTCTTGTCGCTACTCGAAAGTGTCATTGTTTGCTCTGGTGACTTTTCCAAGAATTTGTTATGGGTGCAGAGCGCATTTACTCCATAAATATGTGATCATACAGCAGCTGTTTGCATCTATGACCACTGAACTAGTCTCAAGTACTTTTGTTAATGCCTAATGTAGTTGCGACATCTTTAGCATAACACGTGTTAGTATATGTAACTACTAAATATGGCCTACGGAAAGGCTCTCATAACTTATAGTGGCTAACATATCTGAACTTTTCAGCAAATCTTGCGTTGATGTGCCTGCAGTCACGGAAGTGAACTTGCAGCAAGCCTCATGACAACTTCCGTAGTGGCCTCACCGAGAGTTCTCAACCTTTCTTGCTAGCCAAAGTGCATTTGTAAAGACTTGAATTCCTTCACTCTATTACTGGCCATGGTGTGCCATAACTTCTAATGGCCAAGCTAGTAGTATGATAAAATTATTTAGTTTTATTTGTTTTGATTAATATGCTTTACTGAAAACTGTCGAGTGCATTTAAAAGTTGAACTTGAAATCTTCTAGCAGCTGTTTTATTTAAATAAATGTTCTATTTCTAAAGAGATTGTCAAATGATTGAGCAGCCTGCAGAACTTAGTTCTGCAGCTTCGTTCGTGTTAGCACAAAAAAGTATAGCTTACATGTTCAGATCGATTATAGCTTATACATTCAAAAGATTCTTCACCAGTACCGTGCGAGCGGTGACTGGCCAGCTGGTCAGCGCCTTCTAACCATGCAAAGTGACAAGATCAGCAAGAGTAGCACATGCACACCAAGTTCACTGGAAGCTGTTATCTCTATAAGCCGGGGAGCTTGCGTCGACTTAATTGTGCCAAGGGCTGTGTCGTGCTGGTGGAAAGAGCCTAGCAGACGGAACTTGTGCTTCCAGTGAAGTTGGTGCGCATGCGCTACTCTTGCCGATCTTGTCGCTTCACACTGTTAGAAGGCCAGCGCCTTCTAACAGTGTGAAGCGACCTGCCGGCCAGTCAACGCTCACGTGGACGTGTCAAAGAATTGGCAAACTGTATTATATGTTTTCATATGATGCATTTTTATTAAGCTCTATGTGATGTATTAGCTTACTGTAGCAGGGAATTATGTGCATAGTGCTTAGCTGAACTGCAGCCTTCTTTAGATGCTTTGAGATGCGGTGGGCTGCATTTCTGGCCTCTCTCCTGGTACTTCCAACTTTTGCATGAAAAACATTTTTGGTCGCCTTATTGAAGCGTTGGGATGGATCTTCAAGAGCCATGCAGTTACTTTTCATCCTGCGCCACAGGTCAACACAAAACCAGGCCAAGCTTAATTTGTTAGTGGTATATGGGTAAATGTGGCAGGCCTGCTGCACTGCTGGGGCACATTCTTAGGAACGTCCCTATTATGTTAACTTATAATTGATTTGGATGTACTGTGGATGTTTTAAATCCACAGGAAAATATCCCACAAACATACTTTGGACACTTGCTAACACAAAAAGTCTCAGAAGCATCCTACATCCCGAAATAAATGTCCTTAGGATGTACTCGGGATTATGCAACGAGAATAATCCATACTTAAACATCTCTTGGACGCCCCAATATCCCAATATGACGTTCATGGAACGTTTCCCTGAACGTCAATTCGTCTGCATGGGACGAGCCCATGGACATCCAAGAATGATCCACAGGCTTTTTACATATGTCCTAGGGAAGTATAATTTGGACATATGATCCAACGTAGACAATAGCACCGCGGTCGGTCTGTTTTTCTCGCGTTGTTATATTTAGCTGTTTCCACTCAAGCTCATGAATAGGTCTTATCGTGCATGTATTCAATAGAAATAATAAATTAAAACTTCCAACTGGCATCACTGAAATTCTGTTGGAGTATCCAACAGAATATAATGACAAGGATGGTTCAAGTAAGAAACATATTAGGTAAATACCATACAATTGCAAAGACGGTTACTTACTTCCTGATGACCAGAATGCGAGACAGCATACTGCACATGTACTACATACATTGCCAATTCCTACTGCATTTATTAGAAGAATTACACAAATGCGGTTGATGACCTACTCCATGGCATTGTGGTTCTGTGTTTCCATGTTCTCTCAAGTGACTGGCCCACACAAAGGACTTGGAGCAGATGGTGCAGTGGTATCATCATTTGCCCGTGTGAGTGCGCAAGTGCTTCTTCAGGTGGCGGCTAATCACAAAAGTCTGAGAGCACAAGGAGCACTGATATGGCCGCTCACCTGAGTGAATGCGCAAATGATCATTCAGGCTACTCCTTTGTAAGAAGTTCTGAGGGCACAAATTGCACTGAAATGGCCTCTCACCCGTGTGCATGTGTAGGTGATTCTTCAGAGTGGACCTATGTGAGAATCTCACAGGGCATGAAGGGCATTGAAATGGCCGCTCGCCTGTGTGGACGCGTAGGTGTTCCTTCAGGTATTCTTTTCGCGAGAAGCTCTGAGGGCATGAAGTGCAGTGAAATGGTTTCTCGCCTGTGTGGATGCGTAGGTGTTTCCTGAGTGTGTCTCGTCGCGAGAAACTCTGAGGGCACAAGTGGCACAGAAGTGGGCCCGCAGTTGTGTGGAGCCTGACATGTGCTTTCAGACATAACAGTTCTCCAGTTTCATAGTCACAGAAGTCACATCGGAGACGGCATCTCTGCTGCGACTTGTCATGCTCGGTAGTTGTTGGTGAGGTAGAACTCCCCGATCCTGCACAAAGAAAACAAACTACACTTAGGAAAGGAAAAAATCAGAATAACACGATGCTAGTGCTAATCATGAGCCTTTTGTTCATTCAATAGTTATTTAGGTTGATCTGGTTGACCTTTCCGATTTGCTCAATATTCTTATATGTGTGATTGCTTAAGGACCAAGTTTGTGAAATGTGAACATACTTTCCTAAAAAAGGCGGGAGGGGTTGCACCGTTAAAATTTATTAAAGCGAGAGGAGGTAGAGTGCAGTGTTTGCATGTGCCTTTGCTTCGGTCAAACAAAATATTTAATGCTATATTTAAAACTTTCATGATAAATCATTATAGTGAACAAAATGCTTTCATGATATCTTTGACAACAATCAAATAAAAACAATACACATTCTACAGTGCAGGCAGACCGACAGGGACATGGAAAGGATCATTAGACAGAGCATACCACTGTGTGCTGTCCAATGTACTTTTGTCCCTGTCATTCTGTCTGTACTGCCACAAAGAAGATGCCATACCAATAAGCCCATATATATATGTTCCCTTATTGCTGAAAAATTTGTCACCGTCAGATATTTAGGGTATTTTCTTTCTAAATGTAAGACATGGTGCACAGACATCTCTACCCCATCTTCACCAGCACCTATTCACACCAGTAACAAGTGCAATACAATTGAAGGTGCCATTGTCAAAACAGTAGAACAACAAACCCTCTGGTGTTCTCAGTGGAATGCCAAAATAACCACTCTCCTGGAAAAGTAAAATCTCTTCAAGCACATAATTGTTCAAAAAGGTCGCCCCTTTGCACTAACCATACAAACACAAGTCTCCTCCTCCCCTCTTTTCTTCTTCCTTTTCAAACAAATTCATTACCATACAATTTCTGAGGATACAAGAAGCACACTTGCGCAATCTGTTGAATTGAGGCCAGATGCCTTTGGTCGAGCATGCTAAGTCCTTACATGTTTTTCGTGGTTTTACGCTGGTAATTCATCACCTAAGCTATTTACTACATACACAGTGCCTAGAACCCCCAGCAATGCTCAATGATCAATATGTCTGCATAGTACGGTCAGATTCTGCTTCAGCATTTCCTCTTGTTTATTTTCACCGTCCGAGTTGTTTTCGTTAGTCACTCTGTTTACCAAGCATACAAGACATCAATAACCCATAAACAAAAACATAGATCGATAGTGAACACTCAAGAATAAGATGACATAAACTTCGCAACAAAGTAAACAAAGTATGTCATTTCACAATGTAATAGCTAGCTTAAATTGGAACAAGAAATGCGCTCCATGAATGCGCTCCACAGTCATCTCCATTGAAGGCAAGACAACTAACAATGGGCCATAGTACACCATTGCTCTTACCACAAAAAAGAATACAACAAATGTTACAGAGCATAAAAATAAATTATGTAATGAATCATGTAGTACTCCATGAAAAATCTAAATGGGCCACTAGGCTTACAAGTTCTCATGTGCTCACATGTTTAATTTTATCCAATCATGTGCATTGTTGCATGGTATAAATATAATGAGTCAAGCAGAATGAAATAAGTACATATCTCATAACACTAGGCTCAAAACTTGAATTCCTGATGAATATTTCACAACAGTGCATTATACAGCAAAAATAAATGGGATTTCCAGCTCCATCCCTAAACTTAGCTTTTAGCATCCCACACAATACAATGTTAATGACGCCAAAAGATGATCATATGCCATTAGTGCATGCATTAACATATCAACAAGAATTAACAATGCAGATTTCAAAAACCACAATTTACTTAGTTTTCACTGTGTGGAGACACTGTGTGCATTGAATTATTAATCAAGGTCAAGCTGTAAAGGAACATTTATGAGCTAGAAGACAATAAAAAAGCTCAAACAATATATAATCAAGAAAAATAGCTCCATAAGGAATAGAAGCACTGGAACCTAGAGGGAACAAAGCGCAGACCTATCAGAAGAAGATAACATCCCATCATGCACCATAGAAGGTACTGAGGAATGGAATTTCAATTCACATATTCATACCAGTCTAGCTTACCCAGACCGTATCCTACAGCAAGGTGCAATCTATTCCATATTATCCCATTACAAGACAGATACAAAAACCAAATATGGAATAAATCTGAAGTGCTAGAAGAGCATTTGAACCCTTTCAGTTATCTTTAGGTGACAAACCTGTAGCATTTCCCCCCCTCAGATGTTATAAAATGAACACAGGTTATTTTTGTTTACACAAAAGCAGAGAAATAACACAATAATGGCAAATGTTCACTTAGTATAATGCTCAGATTACTATCTGACAAAAATAAAATGCCCAGCAGACTCAAAAACACCATCGTTCTCAGTATTCAGGTCAAGGTCAGAATACAAAGTGGTGGAAGTTGCCTTCCTGGAACAAGCTGTCATCTTTCAAGTACGAGCCTGGCTTATAGTGAGAGTCAGAACACACACCACTTCAGTTAGAAAGGAAGGAGTTTAGGAAGAAGCACTTCCGTTTATTCAAACTCGACCAGACAAAGCAAATAGAGCAACAGATGCAAGAGATACAACAGAGCCATCCTGGAGAAAGCAGATCGACGAAAGGCACACCCTCATTGCGAAAGGAGGCGTGCCATAGTGCAGGTAGCCGAAGACATAAGAGAACTTTGCAAGCATATGACAGAGGGCAGAAACAAGCAAGAGTAGTGGCTATGTACACATTATGAATATCTGGAAATAAAATTGCCGCCACAGTGGTGCACAAAGTCAGGGAGCCATTCCTCTCATTTGCAGGGATGCGTGTGGCAGAACCGCGTCTACGAAGATGTGCATTCCGCAGCCACTAACAAAATCCCAGACTGAGCAAACCCAGGCAAAAGAGAAAATATGCTTCTAGAAATATACAACAGATGGCGGAACCACCTTGGAGCTTGCCAACATTGCGTTACAGTGTACTTATCATTGGAGAAAGGGGAGGACGTATAGGTACATCAGTGACATGGTGGGACAGAAACATGAAAGTGTACCAATACATCAGTGATATTGAAATGGTTAAATGAGAAAATGACGCAAATATAAGACAGGATTGGTGGCCATTCTTCTCTTTACAATCAATGTGTGCTACAAAGGAACTGTCAAGGCAGAAGAAAAAGATGCCAACAAGGCAATAAACTGGCTTTGTTTGCGAGTGCAAACACCCTGTTTATGTTCATAACCGCTTAAACATACTCTTTTAATTCAAACATGACAAGGAATTCACATAATTTAGTACCTCAATAAAATAGATTATCCATTAAGTGAGCGAATTACCAGGTTACAAAAACAACTTGCAGTAAGTTTCTTTTTGAGCACTGTAAACATTAATAAATTCAGAAGAATGCTTAAACAGGCATTTGGAGGATGCCGACATGTTCCAGTGAGACACCCCCCATTCCAAATTTATAACGACGGAGCATTTTACTGCATATGCGAGTATTCTGCATGAATAGTTGGTGGCTGTGTCTTGTACTTCACATGAAGAAATAGCAAAGCTGGTTACAGCAATACGTTGAAAGCTTATAACAGCAAATGTCCCTGTAACTTATCCTGAATTATACTGAAGCATCCATTGGAGTCATGTAGCTGTTCATTATATTAGAGGATATGGTGACACATGCTTCTTGATGCACCAGACCACCACACAGCACACCGCAAACGTATGTAGATTCCATATTTGGACTCCCCTTAATATATAAAGTATACCTACATGGCCAGTGACCTACTCAGTAGTGTAACAGTGCTGTGTCTTCATATGTCTGCTCATGTGAGTGGCCTGCACAAAGAAATTTTAAAATATAATTTAGCTCACTTCAAGGAGGAATCACATTGAGAGGAATTACTGTCAACAGCCTGAAAGCTGCACTCACAAAGTCACGAGACCATGGCTGTAGCGTCAACTTGACAGCTCTTTGGATCTAAACATCGAAGCATTGTACATGAGACACCCTAACTGAACAGAGTCTGCAACACCAGCTGAACTGCCTCAAGAAAGCAGGCCATTCAGAAGAATTTCATGAATCTGTGGCAGGCTACCTCTTGCAGGAGGTCAAGAATGAGGGGCATGCATGACAAGTTACACCTGGCCGCCCTAATACAAGGCTTGTGGCTGTGCCATAAGTACACAAGTTCTCCCACTGTCTGAAAAAGATGGAAGCCAAGTGTAGAGCTCCTGTAGTATTCTTTGGCCCATAGTATTCTTCTGTACCCATGAAAAACGGGAACAAAAGCAGCCTAGCCTGCACTAAAAAAGCACAAGACATGCTTTGTCACATGCAGGACAGGTGTCGAGCACATGACACCACTGTTCTGGGGAGCATGTCACATTGGGCAGACAGGAAGATTCAGTAATGATAAAGTGAGAGCCCTGAGCAGCAGTTGATGTACTGACTACAGGGTGACATTTGGATGATCATAGTTGGTGATGCTAATGTACTCCAGCATTCAGTGAGTGCATGTTTTGAGCACTTTTAATAGAAAGTTCTAGCTTGTCGGGCACTCGGGTAAATGCAGGCGGACTGGGCATAGGGGCATGGGCGTAAATGAGAGCAGCCTGCATGGTGCAGCCACCTGGTGGCACAAAGCTTAAACAGACAAAAACAGATAATATTGAAGTAACCAAGTGTATTCTACTTAGCTGAGGGTGTGAATTTTCGGCAGCCACACCATTATGCCACTCCTGAAAATTTACACCAGCAGCAAAGTAGAATACACTTGGTTACTACTATATTAGCTGTTGTTGTCTGTCCGAGCTCTGTGCCACCATTTGGCTGCACCATGCTGGACGCTCACGTTTACACCTCTGCCCCTTCCCCTTAACGCCTACTTCATCTGAATTTACCCGAATACCGGACAAGCTAAAGCTATCTAATGAACAAGCAAAAACACATTTTTTTGAGGCCTTTCCAATAACACTGAAAGTAACATGTGCGAGTGCTCCTTCAGTGGTATAATCAAAAGAACTAAGATATCTTAATTGAGGATTGTAACGCAAATGGAAAAATGTATAACTAGTTTGTTTCGACAAAACTTTTCTCCCTCCCTTTTCATCTCTCAGTTGTGTTATGTGCCAGCTCATCCGTGCCGTATTGCAATAAATCATGACTTGAAGTCAATGCCTTTTCTGTTTGTCTCTGTCCCTTTTCTAGTCCTTCTTTTGTGCTGCCAGAATGCAGGAAAGTTAGCATGAGCAAGAAGCCCGTATTTCAAGAAGCCCGTATTTCTGAGTTAACTGCATAAAGGACAAGGAGGAGACTGTGTAGCGGTATGGTCGCTTGCCCATATCACAGCGCAGTTGCCTCTCAAGGTGGCTGTCATGTGTAAAGGTTCGTGGGCACGAAGGACATTTAAATGGACTCCTCCCTGCATGGATGTGCAGGCAACTCTTCAGGGTGGATCTTTGTGAGAGGCTCAAAGGGCATGAAGGTCATTGAGTGGCTTTTCATCCGTATGGGTGCACAAGTGTTGCTTCAACATGAACATTCGCTTGAAGCTCTAGGAGACAAATGGTACTCAAGTGGACATTCGCCTGTGTGGACCCTGCTGTGTACTTTCAGATCAAACAGTCTTCCAATTTTATAGTTGCAGAGGTGACACCGGTGAAGGCATCCAAGATGAGATTTTTCACCCTCGGCAATTGCTGGGCAGCTGGAATGCCTCGATGCTGCACAAAGAAAGCAAAACTGCAATTACAAGATGCCAAATAAATAAAAAAATCGTAGATAATTATGTCAATGATGAGATTTTTATTTTTTTCACAGAAGGTCTAGATGTTGACTTCAGGTAAGATCAACGACAGCATGGCTGCCAGATTATTTTGATTTGCTAAATGTAATTTGATATGCGATTACTCAATGACAAGGTTTGTAAAACCTACACATATTTTTTACCAAGAAATGTAAACTATTTTTTTTTTTTGTGAGAGATCCTAAACTGAGTGAAGGCTGGCTGCAGCGCTTACACGCATGGAAGCCAATTAAGGTTCTGGTGAGGTCTTCCACATTTTGGATACACATATACCATTGTAAAAAAAATGCTTACACTACTGTCAGTTGTATTGAATTGTTTCACAGCGAAGCTCACTATGGCTAGCCTACCATGAAATTTTCATATGCACGAGCAAAAACTCAGCATGCCCTCCCTTTGTTGTGGTTCCAAGCCCGTGCGTGCTTAATTTCCTTCTGCTCTACTGGGGTGATGGGTAAACTGCAAGCCTACTTTGCACCGGGGGGCGGTGCCGTCGAAATGTCATGCGTGCCTCCTTTTCCCCTGCTCCTCGGGGCAGCAGCGCTTCAATCACGTGCATAGCTAGTTTCCCCCAGCTCCTCGAGGTGGCGGTAGTCGTCCACACTGGAGCACAATAATAAAACCAGCAGCTGCTCAGCAGCGCATCTCACGAGCATGAGCCATTAGTCGTGCATAGATTTGACTCTGGCTTGGAACGTGTCCAACGTTGTACCCAAGTCGATCAGTGGGTACCATAGCGACCACAAGGCCTTCGTTAGCACTATCAGGATAAAAAAATAATGACCCACAGATTAAGACAAATAACGACCACCCATCAAAACAACAAATGAGTTCCTACCCTTGTTCAAAATTCTGTGTCACCGCTGTGTCATGTGCTAAACCACATTGCTGGTCACCCACCTTCACAGAGTGGAATGGCTCATGATTTCTTAAATGTCATATTTGATCCAACATGCACTTGTGTTATCATTCATGTGTGCATGTGTTGCATTTGTGTTATCAAGTGTTAGCCATTGCGATCATGCTGAAATTTTCACTCAGTTTCATGCCCTTGACCATAGCCTATATAGCAGTAATGACAGTAATACAGGTGAAGGTGCCCGTAACAAAATAGTTGTGCATAAAACATCTGGTGTTCACAGTGCAATGCCAAGACAAGCACTCTGCAGCACAAATATAAGCCCAGAGATCACAAACAAAGCTGTTGGCACTACTGACATACACACAAGGTGTCCCCTTTCCATTGACCATTGAAGTGCACATTGTTTTTCTTATACAAAATGCAACATCACAGTTTCCAAGGCGGGAGGTACGCTTGCACTGTTATACAGTTTTGAATTCAGACTGCATGCTTTTGACCAAGCATCATACATTATCTTAGGTATATTATGTTCTTATGGCACTTATATATTGTTTCAGGTATGTGCTCCAGACTCCGTAAAGTAAAACTTTAGTGGCCACCATATGCACCCTGGTGTGGTAGCTGTTACAAGCTCATTTGCTACAACAGGGTACTACAATAGATGGCACACATCCGTGCGTCAAATCTAGAAAACACAGCTATACTTAATGATCAGTATGTCCACGTACTATGGTTGGATGCTGCTGAAGCACTGTTCTTGTCCTTATTTTTAATTAAACCCATTTAAAAGCAGCTTTTTTTGTTTTACCATGATGATATGCTTAACAAACAATTGGATGAATAACACACAATGAAGAAAGAGATCTTGGGAATTTTGCAAAGGGGCTAACCAGATTGAGCGGTGAGACTGAAGAAAAGCATACTGGGGCATATTTTGTAGCAGCTGCTTCCCCTTTTAGAGCACGCCTCTTGGGCACCCATTCCTGCGTTGAGCGTCTATGTGCCTCGTGCTCCCTTGGCGTAACAGGGCAAATGCGGAGCACAGTGGAGAATGAAAGAAAGTGATAGCACAGAGAAAGGAGCAAACAGCAGATAGCAAAGAGAAAAGTGTACAACAGCTGTGTCTTACCAGTACTCACGTACGGGGCAGAAACCTGGAGGCTTACGAAAAGGGTTCTACTTAAATTGAGGACGACGCAACGAGCTATGGAAAGAAGAATGATGGGTGTAACGTTAAGGGATAAGAAAGGAGCAGATTGGGTGAGGGAACAAATGCGAGTTAATGACATCTTAGTTGAAATCAAGAAAAAGAAATGGGCATGGGCAGGACATGTAATGAGGAGGGAAGATAACCGATGGTCATTAAGGGTTACGGACTGGATTCCAAGGGAAGGGAAGCGTAGCAAGGGGCGGCAGAAAGTTAGGTGGGCGGGTGAGATTAAGAAGTTTGCAGGGACGACATGGCCACTATTAGTACATGACCGGGGTAGTTGGAGAAGTATGGGACAGGCCTTTGCCCTGCAGTGGGTGTAACGAAGCTGATGATGATAACAAAGGGAGTGCGAGGAGGAAAGAGGAGGAGGTGAGTAGTGAAAGGGTGAAGAGAACAGCTGAAGACTGAAACAGCAAAGAGGGTGCAAGGAGGAAAGCGGATGAAGCCACCTAGCAGTACTACCAGATGACACTCACGTCTGCACATCCGGGGCGAGCATGAGATTTTGTGGCGGATGGACATGTTTTTCCAAGGCTTCGTGGCGGCGACGAAATCACGTCTTTTGTGCATGCTTTGAGCTTGCCTCTGTTTTTGATTTGCACATTTCTTTAGCCTTCAAATAATAATTGGGTAGCTTCCTTTTTTTTTTCTCTTCCTTTTTTCATGTGAGCGGGTGTGTTTCGTGTATATTTGGCTTTGCAAGATAATCAGACGTCCTTTCGCGCCATGTGCTTCAACCAAGTCTTTATGGCCTTTAAATAGTAGCTTGGAAATGGCAAGACTAATAGCTATTAGCGGTTTTACTGCGTTTGCTTTGGCATCGGGAATATTGCTTGAAGTGAGAGTGTGGCCACATGGTTGAACACATGCGAAAACATGGCATACCTTAAGTCTGTGCGGCATTGATTGCTTTTAAAACGTTGGTGAGAATTACTTTGCGGCATTTTAAGGATTTAGATTCCATGCGTATTGGTTTTTGCCAGAAGGTACGTGCTCTGCATTATTATAGTATTATAGTATTTGCATTAGAAAAAGCAGTGCAATACATGGCAGAGGGAATCAAGTCAATCGGCACACACTGTGATGTCGATGCTAGGCTGAAGAAAATGGAGGCTTTGCAGGATGAGCTTGTCGAACAGGTCGCAGAGCTATAAATTTAGCTTAATGTGGAGCATGATGCACGGAAGGTAGTGGAAAAAAATTACTTAAAGCAGCCGATGAAAAGCTGAACAGGGCCGCCATTGTGAGCGAGAGTGGTCGTGACAATGGAACACAATCCCCCGACATCACAGGAGAGGGAGTGTCAGCAAAACACGTGGAATGCATGCAATGTAGGAAGGGGGTAGCTGGAAAGAGCGGTAATACCTTGAGGCCACCACACAAAAAAAGCAGGAGCACAGGGGTCAATGCCTCTTGTCAAGTCCGAATCATGCGGAAAAGGACAAAGGGAAGCAGGGAGAGGAAGGAGAGAGTGAAGTGGTGATTACCGCCTGCGACTCAAACCTGGCTAGGTGCTCAGAAGCAATTCTGAAGACGGTGAAAGGCGATAAAAGAGTGGCGGTAGGGACATTTCCAGGGCGGACACTGGGTTCCGTCATGGAACGAGCAAGAGCAAAGCTAGCGGAAAATGCCCATGTGTGCAACCTTGCCATAGTAGCAGGTGGGCTAAATGACATCCTAAACAGGAAAAGGGACAAGACTGGCCCAGCGCTTGGCGAACGGGGTATACGACTTGCGCAAGCTGTCCCTTCAAGTGCATGGTGCCAGAGGTGCCTGTACGCGACAGTCACATACAAAGAGCTGTAGTGGCTGCTAATGAAGCGATACGGAAAATGAGCCAAGAGAACGGTTTCGAGGTTGTCGAACTAAACAGAAAAGTGAGAAGGTGTGGTGGTTTTGAACGGAATGGGATCCACTTCAATTACAGGCTTGGACGAGAAGTGGGCTGGCGACTTGCTGGTCACGCTGTTGCTTCTTTAGGGGGCCCATGGGTGCTCAGGAGGCCAGAGTAGGTAGTAATGAAGAAGGTCCCCTATGGGAACCTCAGAATAGCATCGCCGTCAACAGAAAAAGGAGGAAAATAAGAAAGAGAGCTAGCCATGCAATAGGCTACATCAATATGCAAGGGGGCAGAAGGAAGGAAAAGTGGGCAGAGAATGAGGAGCAGCTAAATAGAAAACAAATAGGGGTGTATGTGGTTACAGAAATGCACCTTAGAGACTCGGAAGAGCTGCCAGTGATTGAGACTTATCTTTGGGAAGGGTGCAACCGAACTAAGTCAGAAAGAAAGGGAGGGGGAGTCTGGATGCTCATCCATCAGGGAGCCAAATGGAAAAAAGTAAATTCAAAATGTCAAGAGCATCTTTGGTTATCAGGTACAATGAGTGGAAAAAAAATTTGGCTGCGCGTAATGTATTTGTGGATCGGAAATAATTGCATAGAGAAGAATCAAGAGTTAGTGGAATGCGTAAGTGCTGATATTAATCGTTACGGGAATGATGCCGATATTATCCTATTAGGTGACATGAATGCCCACATAAAGGATCTAGATGGCTATACCGACAACAGGGAGTCAATGCTAGATCTTTGTGAGCAACAAAGCCTCGTTATCGTGAACACAGAGCCTAAGTGTCAAGGGCAGATCACGTGGGAAGTGGGAAACCGGCAACCGTCTATTGATTACTGTCTGATGACAGAAGCAATACATAAGTTGAGAGAAATGGTCATTGACGAGGAACGATATAACAGCACAGGGAGTGACCATAAACGCATCATTTTGAATATGGGATATGTAGTTGGGAAAGAGAGCAAGGAGTGAAAAATGCCCAGTTTGAATTTGAACGCTGAACAAGTAACGAATATTGTCACAAGAGTCGAGGAAGAACTCTGCAAATGGCCAGATAAAGGGTGGGAATATAGTGAGCTTCTAAGTGTAATAACGACAGAAATACAGAAAGAGAAACATGTTCGTTGGAAAGAAAAAAGGAAAACGAAAAGCTGGTGGAACAGGGAGATATGAGAAGCGATAGCCAAACGACAGAAAGCATCTCGAGAGCACAGGCAGGCAAAGAAGGCACAGTTGCCGCAGGATGTAGTGGCCAGTAAATGGGAAATATACCGGGAGAAAAAGTCTATGGTTCAAATACTGGTGCAAGCAAAGATAAAAGGTGAAAGTGAATGTTGTTTGTCATCAATACATGAGACAAAGAAGGCCACACCTAGAATATTTTGTAACTACAAAATTATTAGGCAGGTAGTCAACAACACTACAACAACATATCCTAGACGAACATGGAAACAAACTGGAAGGGGGAAGCGGCATTAAATTACATCTGAAAAATAACAGCCAAATCTTTCCAAGGCAATGACGAGGTTGTACTTGAATAAAAAAAAGAGCATGAAAGGGAACTAGATGGAAAAGGAGCTGGTGCTGACAAATTTAAACTGTAAGAAAGCTGAAGAGAAAATTCCTAAGCACACAGCCACAGGGCTATACGAGGTTGCCATTAGGCTGAATAACGAACTAGGGCCAAAAAGTAAGGAAGCTCTGGTGAAAGCAGTGGAATAAACTTAATATACAGGTTAGCAATGCAGGCAATCAAATTAAAGCTGCAAGCATGGGCAGAGAATAATGGGATTTTGGGAGAACTTCAGAATGGCTTCAGAATAGGTCGGCATTTGGATGATAACTTGTTTGTTCTTACTCAGTGTATTGAAATATCAAGAGTAGAAAGCAGACTGTTATATGTGGCCTTTTTAGACGTTGCAGGAGCGTATGACAACGCAGACCGCAACATTTTGTGGGATATTCTGGAAGCGGAAGGCTTAGGCAATGATTGTATACAGATTTTTAGAGATATTTACCTAGAAAATAGTTTGCGTTGATGGGAAGGGATGAGCAGCGAGGAGAAAGTTTATATCAACAAGGGATTGAGGCAGGGGGTCCCTTTATCCCCACTGCTATTAACGATGTACATTGTGAGAGCAGAAAGGGCGTTAGAAGGAAGTAATACCAGGTTTAATCTCTTACACAAACAGGCCGGTACAGTAGTAGAACAGCAGCTTCCAGGTTTGTTTTACGCGGACTACATTGTGTTCATAGCTAAAAACCAAAGTGATATGCAACGTCTGGCCAATAGCTGTTGTGGACAGGAAGGCGAGAACTTAGGTTTGAAATTTAGCATTAGAAAATCAGGTGATATGGTATTCAATGAAAACAGTTAACAGACAGTCAATACAGGGCCAGGAAATACCTCGAGTAAAAGAATATAAATATTTTGGTATATGGATAAACAAAGGCAATAGATATGTAGAAACACAGGAAGAAACAATAACAGTAAAGGGGAAGAGAAATGCTGCCATAATGAAGCACAGAGCACTAAGGGGATACAATAGGTACGAGGTGCTCTGCGGTATGTGGAAAGATGTAATGGTTCCAGGACTTACTTTCGAAAATGCGGTTGTTTGCTTGAAATCAGGGGTACAATCAGGGCTCGATGGCAACCAAAGGTCAGTGGGACGCCTCGCATTGGTCACTCATGGGAAGATTACAAATCAACTTGTGCAGGGTGATATGAGCTGGACAAGTTTTGAAGTGACGGAAGCTCACAGTAAAATTGATCATGAAGAACGACTGAGGAATGTGGAAGAAAGTAAATGGGCTGGGAGAGTGTCACAGTATTTGTATAGAAAAACATTGATTCACAGTGTAGGAAAAGAACTAGGAAGCTTACCAGCAAGTATGCGGCCTGTAGGGTAAGCAACACAGCAACAAAGAACATCAGGCGGAAAGTCAGAGAGGCTGAATTAATCTGATATGTAGCGCAATGGGAAAGAAACCTGCCATGAGTAACCATTTAAGAGAAAAAAACAAAATCAGGAAAGAAACAATTTATGATAACTCAAAGGTAAGCTCATTACTTTTCGAAGCGAGATTGGGAAGCCTTAGAACACGCACCTATAAAGCAAGATATAAGAAGGAAGCATGCGCTTACTGTGGTAAAGCTAGGGAAACAATGGAGCATGCTTTATTAGAAAGTGAATATATCTTCCCAGCCGTCGATTTAGGCACCACTGAACTATTTGAAGCCCTTGGGTTCAGTGAGAGCAAGGGGAAAGTAAACATCTCTTCAATAGAGATTAGTAAGAGGCGATTAGAAGATTCGTGGAAGTAGGGGAAACGACAAAAAACGGAGACATACAAAAACAAAGTTCACAATAGGGGGTTAGAAAATTTGGTTATGAGAATTCATTGTGCATTTTTTCTTCTTTTTTAACCTAGGTAGGACATTAGGCAGTATAATAGCAAGAGCTTGGTAGCACAACCCACTGCCCTATTCCAAAGGGGACGCTCATAACATCCATCCATCCATCCGTCCATCCACAGCAGTGGCGGCGCGGATGCTCGCCAGAAAGCTTTCCTTTGCACACAGTATTAGCTGCAAGCATTCACAGGTAAAGATTACAACTGCATAAGCTGCAGTTGCTCGGAAGCGACAACTGTGTGGCCTGTCTATATACAGGGCGTTTCCGCTAACTTCAGCCAGAGTTTAAAAATATGCAGATGCACTCTAAGACAACGCGACCAGATGCATGTCGCTTGCTTTTGTATGTAGTCTGTCACGCTATTTTTTTGTATATTGCTTAATTAAATGATTAGTCAAGATTAATTAACAAACTTCTGAAGCAATGAAGTTAGGCAAAATATTACAATTAGAAAGTTGCAGAGCGCTTTGCAAAACATCCAATTAGACAGTTTCTAACTTTCTATCTGTTAAATATTAGTGTTTTTCGGCTTACTGCGGGTGCCTGTGAAATACAAAAAAACATCACGTGACATACCCGCTTGTGCACAGTGCAGCGCTCCTAAACGAACATAGCATCTAGCAGGGCATGCTGCCGCTTAAAAGGCGACAGGGCAGTCATGAAGGTGTTGGCTGTGCGATTTATTTTAGCGATGTGCTTCCCTAGTAGCGGTTCATGATAGCGATAAGCAGGCTGTGCGGCAGCACACCCAGCTAAACACTATGTTCGTTTGTGCGCGGAACGCTTGGGGTCAGTGCAATCACAATGCGCAAGTGGGCATGTCACGTGTTTTTTTTTTTGTATTTCGCAGGCACCCGCAGTAAGCTGAAAAACACTAATACTTAATATATAGAAAGACAGAGATTGTTTATTCGGATGTTTTGCAAACCACTCTGCAACTTTCTAACTGGAATCTTTTGTGTAACTTCGTTGCTTCAGAAGTTGGTTAATTAATCTTGCCTAATTATCTAATTAAGAAAAATACAAGTAACAGCTTGACACACTACATACAAAAGTAAGCAACACGCATTAGGTCACATCGTCTTAGAGTGCATCGGCATATTTTTAAACTCTGGCTGAAGGTGGCTGAAACACCTTGTATAGCACCGCATGTGGTGGCTCTGCCAGTCGGTGTGGCGATCTGTGCAGCGCCTCGATGTATCACGAAATGAAAACACGTATAGAGCTGTGCTCAAATTTCGCATTAGGGAGTATCGTAATTGTCGGTGAATTTTTTGCTACAGATGGCGAAATAAAAATTGTGACTAGTAAAGTGATAAATGAGGCTAGTTGGTGCACACTCATGATTGTTGTGCTGAGTTTTCACACTGAAAAAATTGACCACTACAAGTTGCACTTTATTCTTACTTGTTGTAGTCATTATTTTTTTCAGTGTAAGAACTCAGCACAACAAAATCGCGAAAGATTATCAGCTAAATGTAAACTATTCTGTCACAATTACAAATCTGAGCTTTTTAAATTGCTACAGAAAGGGTAACCATAGCAATCTGTCTAACAAAAACAAAACATTAAATGCTGACTAGAATGAGAAAGTAGTAGATTAATGTTAGAGATGTGCTAAAAAGGACAACAGGACAGTACTAAATGCTTTTTGGTGAGCAGCAAACAGCCATAAGAAAAAAGAAATAGCCACACAAAATACCCCAAGCCACACACACACAAAAAAAATTCTGTTTCTCTGACAGTTCCGTTGCGTGAGCCCATGCAGAGAACTCACCATTGCAACACCAGCACCATAAAGATATATGTAAAAAATGAACCGACTAACAACTATTACTTTGCTGTCATGACAGAAACATTAAAAACAATATGAATCTGATAAAACAAGCAGAATATCAAAATACACACAGTGCTGTACAGAACAGAAATAAGAATAAAAACTGTCTCGAATGTACATACATTTACTTTTGTAACACAGGGACGACTAAGAGAGCAAGGGCACACCTCCTTTAGGGCAGTAATGAAATGCAAGATATAGGCAGACAAACGTGTAATAGGAAAGCTGACTAGCCATTAATTATGACAGGATAGGCACTGTGAAAATGTACTAATAATCAGAATGTTTAGAAAAGGTTACGCAGATCCCTTGCACTGTGGGACCCAATGTTATACAAAACATTTTGCCTTTAGCCAGTATCGAGCACCATTGGAGACTCCGCAAAGCATTTCCAGATAGCCCAACATTTGTTGGTCTATCTGGTAATGCCACAACACAAACACGATGTGAGAATAGTTTTTGTGATGTGTATGTGTGTGACAGCTAAGGGGTGATGACAATAGTATGACAGCGATGGCATGACCTTTGATTCGTCGTACTGCAACAAAGAAATTTATAAGCTGTTGTGCTACGACCGTGCTGATGCAGAGATTAGTATGTCATGTAGCATCTCAAAGGCCTAGATGCCACAGGCAAAGGATGGGGAAATTGGCACGCTGTTGCTTTCACAAGCAACCAGTTGCTTGTTGCCTCACAATAAAAGCATTGTTTCAAATTAAAAATCAATTTACAGACTTTTCCTTTGCGTCAATCTTAAAGGGGCCCGAAAACACTTATTGAATGCAGTAAGAAAACATAGAAAACATTAGCTATCTGTAAAGGAGGCTTCTGCAAACATGCCTGACTAATGATTTCAGCGCATGCAGCAGGAAATTTACAATCTTGTGTACCTAAAAAAAAAAAAAAAAGCCCAGCAGAAATGATTTGCTCTTTCCTTTGCAATATCATCAGCAGCTAATTCGTAAGCAGCCAACCAACCGATATTGGCGGATTTCGAGATCGCGATAACTTTCTCAGTAATACTATTATTGCTAATTTTGAGTGAAATAATACAATAGAACCCACTTATAAGAACATTCAAGTGTCACGAAAATTCCATTGTTACAACCGGGTTGCATGAAAAAATAATCAATATAGGGGGATGGTAGAGCTGTGTAAGAAAACTACAATGGCGAGGAAGCGACTGCCCCTCCCCACCACCTTCCTTTATCGGCTAATTGTGTTGACTCGTTTAACTGTGAACTCTGCTTCCTGAGCGCTCCGATCTCGTGCAACAAGGAGCGTCTGTCGGCGTTCAAGAATGACACTGCTATAACTGCAAAGCGGAGTCACGAGCGGCAAGCGACATGCGAACTGCGCCAAGGCATCGCTTTGGTGGCTTCAAAAGGGGGTCTTTAAAAAAAAAAATGCGAGACGGTTCACGCGGCAGCCTCTCAGCTAGAGAAATCCAGAAGAAACGCTGGGGCGAGATCGCCACAAGCACCTCGCCACGGATTTCTCACTGGCATCGCACGAGAAAACCCCACGTCCATCAGCTTTGCTTGCTTTACGTGACGTTTGCCGACATCCTTCTCCAAGGCATTCAGGTGCTCCACGTAGTGCAGCGGAAGGTCCTTCGCGAAAACGAAGCCTCGAGCGGACTGAATCATCCGCAGGGCCTCCTCCGAGGACAACGTTGAGGCAGCCTGCCCTACCGCGTCATCGCTGTCACTGCCGCCGTCGCTATCCGATACAAGCACATTCGCGACGAAAGCACTTCGTTTCCAAATCTATAGCAGCACGCTTTCTTTCCATCGGCAACGTCGCGCATTGCCGATGATCATCGGGCGGATCACCTATCTCCCGTTTCGGCGGCGACTCGTACGAGGCTGAGAAACCATGTGGCCAGGAACGACTTCGACGCAACCAACAAGGACGAGCACGAATGGCCTAATCCGCTGGCAGAACTGCGCCATATGACCGCTAAGCATAAGGAGCCAGCAAGAGCAGTAACCGCCACACATGCAGACCAAGCGCTATCGGCCATATGTCGTAGCATAAACATTGGCATAAACAACCAGCGAAGTTGGCGCGGGCGCGGTCCATTCGTGTTTGGGAGGGGGGTGAGGGTGGCGCGGCGTAAAGTTGTGGGCGCAGCCCATTCATGTTCGAAGGGGTGGAAGGGAGACGGGGGAGAGGCACGCGAGGTTGGCGAAGCGGAGAAGGCGGGATATCTTATTCTATGGGGATATGCCGCACGGCGGCGTGCAAAGGCTCGAATTTTTTTTTTCTTTTCAAGGATTCCACATTCTATTACCTTCCGGCACAGACACCCAGTAGACTTCATCATTATAACTGATAAGGCGGCATGGAGGCATTGTTTCACAATCATTGAGTTTCTCACTATATATGTTCACAATAGAAAACATACACAAGTTGACGATGCAGCCGCTTAATTCTTATCATTAAAACAAATATATTGTGAAGAGGAAGCTTTAGCTCGGGTGCTCCTATCCAAATACATGTAAAAGGCGAATTCGTTTTTCTCGGCAAACACTCCACCAAATTTGACGAGGTTTGCTGCATGTAAAAGAAAAGCTTAAAATCTAGTGACTCTTGGTTTCGAATTTTTGAATTAGGTCGTCAATTTTTTATTAAAAATTGGCAAAAATCGAAAATATTCAAAAAACAAAACTATCAAGATTAAAACTCTATTGATAATACAATTCTGTGAATTGCATCGAAGAGTACATCTAAAGCGGACAAAATTGACATGTTACACATGAATATAAAAAATTTAGTAATAGGGAAATACAACTTTTGCACAACCCTTGTAACCAACGTAACAAATTCACGTAAGATCTGAAATGACATATCGGAATTTGTCTGCTTTGAATGATCTAATGGATGCCGTTTACAGAACCGCGATATCAGTTCTTGATGGAGAGCTATGAATTTGTAAACATCTTGCTTTTATTTTTTCAAGTGGTCAAATATTTGAAAATATTTTAAAGAAAATTCAAGCCCTAAATTGAAAACAGAAGCACGAAGTTTAAAAATTCATAGCTCTGCATCAAGAGCAGATATCGCAGTTCTGTCAAGGGCATCCATTAGATAATTCAAAGCGGACAAATTCGATATGTCATTTTATATCTTACGTGAATTTGTTACGTTGTTTACGAGGGTTCTGCAAAAGCTGTACTTCTATATTACTAAATTTTTTGAGATTCATGTGTAACACATAAATTTTGTCCGCTTTAGATGTACTACCAGATGCAACTCACAGAATTGTATTATCATTTTTTGTTGCTGAGTTAGAGTTGTAAACTTTATAGTTTCGTTATTCGAACATTTTCGATATTTGCCAATATATTGTAAAAAAATTGAGGACCTAAATAAAAAATTCGAAACCAACAGTAACTAGATTTTAAGTTTTTATTTTAGTGCAACAAACCTCATCAAATTTGGTGCAGTGGTTGCTGAGAAAAACGAATTCTCATTTTACATGTATTTATATAGGAGCACCCGAGCTAAAGCTTCCTCTTAAAACCGGTATCGTTATAAGTGGGTTCGACTTGGACGGTCTGCCATCCCAAAATCACCAAAAAGGTGTTTCATCTTTTCACTTTTAGTCTAAATACAACCGCAGCATGGCTGCATCTGCTGCGCATGGCCTCAGAGATTGCACTGGTGTCCTGTGTAGTGTATACAGTGCACTAGAAAATATTGCTTCTATAATAGTTCACTGTAGTAGTACAGATTGCGCTGGCCACCACGGGGTGTTGCGACAAACCCTCTGGCTGTAAAGCCCCTATCTGGCTGCTGACAACCATGCGCTCCAATCGGTCTGTGAGGGTGACGTACCTCCAAGCATAGAGCCTCCAGGGGTATGGTGGCGTGAGGCGCAGCCTGGGTGTCCGCCTTGCGCCAAGAGAACAGTGTGATAACTATCTCTTTACTTGAAAGATTTCAAAAATTTGCATGGCAGGAGATTTGTGAGGAGACATCCTTTAAAGGGGTCCTGAATCGCTTTTTATCGAAGTGGAGAAAGGCATTTGAAGTGAAAATAGGCTATTTCAGAAATACTTTGCCGCAAAAAGTACTTCAATTAGTTCAGCGGAAGTGGAGTTAATGGCAATCGTACACGGCCTCTGCTGTGTTCCCATTCCTTCTTCAATTCCTTGCACTGGGAGGGCTATGGCACAGTGGGGCGTGCCCCCAACGCTCCGCCTTCTAAATGTCACCATTGCGCACAGTTCAAATTTCATTTTGGATGTTAATATAGACATGATGGCTTCCGCCTCTCAGAATCAGAATCGGTTTTTATTGAAATGATCAGAAAGATTACAAGATGTTAATATACAGAAGGAGGTCCCGAAGTCAAAGGGTGCAATGGGGCCTCCTTTACAAAGTAAACGTAATAAAACACAAATTACAGCAGTTTCAACAAATCATTAACGTGGAAGAATTACAGGCTTTAGTATGAATAGCATGACTGAAGAATTACATGTGCATAAATGTCATGAAAAAGAAAGCACTGTAACATAATCTCGTTGACAACTAATAAAGTAACCGCGTGACGTGACGAACACAGTATAATTTGCTAACTCGAATGTGCTATATGTAGGGCAAGGACATCAAACAGAAACCAAATGCCATGACAATGAAAATGAAATGAAGGCACCCTACGACGCGCTAAACACAAGTCAAACGTGATTGTCCTCATTGAGCCGCAGTGTCCTTAGCCAGTGGACTTGTGGTGGCACCTTGCGGTGGCCGTGGTATCTCCGCCATGTAGCCAACCGCAGCTTGATTTCAGCTATTTCCCAATAGCAGCCATCTAAGGGAATGCCGAAATAATGTGAGAGGGGAATGGGGGGCGAAGATGTGTTTCAGTGAAGCACTGAAGAAGTCATGCCAGGACCTAATGCCCAATAGCTTTGGATGGCAACCCTCACATTTAAGCGGTGCTGGTTACCCGAGCCACGTGCTTGTGCCACTTGCAGAAGAATTGCTTAAGAAGGCACAGGAAAGCAGTTTAGAGAAGGTGGATGCTACAAGCACTGACATAAAAAAACAAAAGAAAAGTTGCTGTCATCCTCTACATACATAGGTTCTTCCACAGATTAAAAAAGATTGCTGGAAGGAGCGGCACCAACATTGTTTTTTCGGCGCCTAATAAATTGGTGAGCCTGTGCAGAAACACAAGGCCAGAAAGAATCACAGGTACCGCGTGCAAAAAGCAACATAAAAACAAACTAACAGATTGCATCGGGGGTGTGGTATACTGCATTCCTCTCAGGTATGGACGATCCTACATTGGTCAAACAGGTAGATGCATAAATGATAGGCTACGAGAATACAATAACAAAGTAAACAATGTGGCGGCTGACGGCTTTCTTGCCATCCAATGCCAAATATGTAAATGAAAACCCAGATTTAAAGAAACAGTCATCATGAGCAGAAGCAAGTGTGAGATGACGCACTTGATAATAGAAGCTATAGTCACATATCAACATTTGGCGACACATGTGTCAGTAAGCCTTCCATTTCATTATCCACAAAAGAGCAAGATTATCCTTGTTCGTGTTGAACATATACATGTCTGTCAGCCTGTAGGTAAAAAAGTGCCTGTGCATGGTTCCGTTTTTTTTTTTAATTTTTTGTTCATGTTTACTGAGCTTTTACACGACTTCAGTTCTGCCCCTGTAGGGTTAGCTCAGAGGTGCTATCTACAAGAAGCTCAAGTGACAAGTTGCTTCTTTTAAGGTCCAAACACTACACACTGACTCAACAACTATGATTCCCTATTCCTCGAACAATGCTCAGTCGAGACCAGCTAAGCATGGAAGGGTCCAACAACAAGTGCTTGGGTTCATACCATTGCAACGCTCCGAACCCCTGCAGACTGCAGAAGCCCCTGCGAACTGTGCTACCACTGCCCTTGTTTCTTTTGACTAATGCTGTACACACCATAGCTAACATAACTGTGCACACTTTAAACCGATAAACATTGCCCCACAAGAAAGAAAAGAGAGAACATGATTAGTAGGGCAGAATATTTAAATAGATTAACTCACTATCAATCTAATGAAATTGACACTTAAAAACAAAAGGAAGCAATTGTAGAAACAATGTGTAGTGATCATAGGCGGTGCTGCATCTGCAGAGCAACCAGGAAGTGTATGGTTGACCCACCTGTATCAAGCAGCACAGGCGCGATGTCAAGAGTTTGGTTCTGACCAGCCAAGGTGGCTGGCCACTTTTTAACAAACATATTTATTAACCAGTAACAATTGCCAATAAAGGTACCTGGAGTAACATTGTTTTGTTAAGTTATTTTGTTCTAATTTTGTCGGCAGCTCACGCCAAAAGCTGTAATCGCAAAGTTAGAAGCATTCTCTGGTGAATTCCAATGTGGGAGGAATATGTAGAAGTCCTGGAATAATACTTCATTGCCAACAGCATTGCCGATGACAAGAAACGACAAGTTTTCCAAAGTCCCTGTGGATGGCCAACATGCTCGTTACTATGGAGGCTACTGGCCTCCAAGAGACCTGGTGACATCATGCTTAGAGAAAGCCTACCATTGCTGACGACATGCTACGTGCTAAAGACTTTCGTAATTGTTCTGTGCTACCGGTTATACTGCAGGGTGCAAAGAGACAGGGAAGCAGCAAAGGACTTCATCGCTGAACTGCAGAAACTGGTGGAATCATGCACGTTTGGACAAGAACTGGATCTGAGAGAGTGGCTCATCCACAGTATTTGAGATGATGCAATGAGGAGGCATTTACTGGAAGAGGAAGGCCTTCCCTTGGAGTGGGCCATAGAAATCATCACTGGCATGAAGGCCACGACCACCAAGGGCACGACAACTGACCAGCCATGCATCACCGGTGGATATGCACCAGCTGCCATGAGAGGTAGATGCTCTAGGCTCCTGGAATTGCTGCGGTGGGTAATGTAGTGAATGCGTAATGCGTAACAGTTGTTTTTAGTGTGAAAAAATAAAGGCTGAGTAGCAAAGAGGCACTTAGTTGCATGGTAGGTGGCAAGAAATCTGAATGCTCCGGATAGATGGTATGTACTTGCAGTGCCAGCAGATGACCTGGGGAAGGTGGCCAGTTCGATCCGTAGGCCTAGTGTGCATCTGTCTAGAGCACAGGCTTGACACACTGTGTCGGCAATGAATGAAATGCTGGAGGATGGTACCGATGGTGAAGCTGAATCGCTCGACAATAACAGCCGTGCAGCTGCGGAGCTGAGATTGCTGAATGGGACCATCAGTAAAAAAAGGCCATAAAAGGTTATCGGAGCTGTGCATTCAAGCATGTGTGCTGATGCAAAGCTAGCTGGCACCAGTGCATTGTACTCTGAGATGGACAGAACAGAATTCTTGAGGCATTATTTAAAGTTGCCATTCGAAGGTACCTCATAAATTCAGTTGAAGGGATACTTCAGCCACCAGTGAGCCGTCGATGGTAACTGTACTCGCTGAGTTCAGGAGAAGGCAGGCCAAGCTGCCATTATTTGTCATTAGAAACAGTTCTCGTGCCCTGCTTGGAAGAAACTGGGCAGGAGCTTTTGGTATACCGCATTGCATAGCCCCTTGAATGTGCATTTCAAAGACAAAGTGACAACTGGGAAATCAAGCTTCCCAAATTGTTTTTGGATGGACTAGGTACACGGCATGGTGTCAAGGCCAAGATAAGAGCGCCTGAGGCTCATGCAGGTGAGATTTTTTCAGCATAGGACAGCACCTGTTGTCCTTCGGCACCTTCAAGATCAGGAAATTCAGACCCCAAAGTGAAGGTACTTCGAACCCGGTGCGGATGTTGGAATGGGCAGCACTCCTAGTGCCAGTGTTCATAAAGGATGTGAACATCTGACTAGGCGGTAACTTCAAGCTGACAGTGAACAGGGTGGCAGACATTGAGACATACCCAGTACCATACATGGATGACATTTGGGCAAAATTGGGAGGGAAGTGCTCTGTTCTTGAAGCTATACCTTTAATTGAGACACTTAACAGGTAGAGCTTGATGATGCATAAAAGAAAGCATGCGACAATTAAAACTTCCCAAGGGCTCTTCGAGTACAGTCATCTGTCATTTGGGGTGGTGTCAGCACTGGCAATTTTCCAGCCCTAATGAAAAACCTGCTGCAAGGTTGTCACTGAGTGGTCGTCTATTTTGACGATATAATGGTAACTGGGCTAGGAGATGAAGATTACTAGGTTACGAGATGAAGATGACAGGTTTCAAGTTTAAACTGAAGAAATGCGTTTTTTGGAGCACATAGGGTAGCATACCTGGGCTATGTGATTGATAAGAGCATTGTGCACTCGGTGCTTGAATGAGTGAAGCAATTGTCAAGGCCCCAAAGCCACAAACTGTATGTGAGCTACAGAGTTTTCTGGGACTGTTCAATTTCTATAGAACGTTTTTGCCAAGTTTGTTTTCTGTACTACAACTCTTCTTGCACCAGCTATTAAAGAAAGGCACCGTGGCACTGAGGACTATAGAAACAAGATAGGTTTCAGGAAAGCAAGAGGTTGCTAACTTCTGCAGACATCCTTGTGATATTATGACCACAGTTTCAGCACTTAGTAGAAATAAGAAAGACAAAAGGATAGAGAGCGACAGCACAGAAAGAACACTGCTCTAGCTGAATGTATAGTTCTAGTCTATGCCTAGTCGAGGTCTAGTTGAAGTCGATTAGAGACAATGTCTTCCTGAGCGAGTTGGGCGCTATAGTAGCTTTGCTGTGATGCATCTCCTTATGGCATAGGAGCAGTTCTGGCACACTGCCTTAAATCTGGGGTAGAAAAGCTTGTGTGATTTGCATCAGGACACTTAACGGAAGCTGAGAACTAGAGTCAGCTGAACAAAGAAGCCTTGGCTGTGGTGTTTGGCATAATGAAGTTTCCCGAGTCTGGAAATATTCACATATTACAAACCGTTCTTGGGTCAGCTTGGACACGAATGCCTAATTCTCGCACAATGCTCACCAAGTGTGCTGTGTTGGGCATTGATCTTAAGCAGGTAAAACTACAGGTTGACTTACTGGCTGGGAGCCAGTTTGGGTAATGCTGACATTCTGAGTAAGTGCCTCTCTGGATCACTTCCCTTGGTGAGCCAAGAATACAGGAAGCCTTCGTGCTTGAGAATGCCAACCCTGATGTGTTGTCAGCTGGGGTGCTTGAGGCTGCAATGACCAGAGATCCTGTACTACATCCCATTATGAGGTGCACTGTTCTCGGGAAGCCATCTGCCACCTGGAGCTGAGTGGCACTGTTAAAATGTGAGGGCTTGGAAAAAAAGAAAACTAATAAAAACTGACAATCTTGGGAAAAAGCTTTCCTCTTCTTCTTTCCCAGGCAGAAAAAGCAAATGGTTCAAATTTACCTAACAAAATTGAGTTTGTTAATGTAAATCATGTGAATTTTACGTGTAACTTTGCGAGTACAGACATTCAGGTGAGATATTATTTCATCCATTTTGTGTGAATTATTTGATCATGGTGGTGTGCTGTATCTCCATCATTTGTTAGCTACGTGCATCATTTATCATGAGACACTAGATCGGTATCGGTCCTTTTACGGTTGAAAAACAACAGGGAGGACAACCCTGATAATGCTCCTATTCACAATGATCCATCCAGAACGCCACCATAAACTCCTAAAGAAATCCTCAGGATGTACACGAGTATGTTAGGACATCCTTAGGACATCCCTGCATGAGTGTCAAAACATACCAATCAAGTTCATTTTTACGGCTTGAGCACGACCTCAGGACAGCATTCAACATTTTTTTTTTTCAGTAGGGAACCTCTGTGAAAGCATCTTGGATGTTTTGCATAGTCTGCCCATGGATGTCTCAGTTGGTATGCGTAACAGAATTTGCTGTTGTGTCAACTTAGTGCTAGAGATCATGTGAGCCGAAAGATTAGCAATTCTGTAAAGCATTTTTGAGTAGCTAGTCTGCATTTGTTTTTTTGGCTATAAAGCAAGTACACCATCCCATAGTATTTCCATCCAAGTTTTCATCTTAGTGGCACAAAAAGCACACCTCTCACCCCTCCTGTATATTTAGAAAATTATTGTGCCAGTAGATGTTCTACGCAAAGGAATGGCTTGGTTTGGTTGTATTCTCATTCTAACAAAGAAAGTGCCTACAAAAGGTCCTTGTTTGACTCGGCTTCCAGCTTTAATGTAAGCCTTGATGTAGTCATCTTCCCATAGTGGGCCGTCTGACTCCACTACTTGAATTTACACAGTTCTAGAGCAAGACTTTGATGATGTTTTCTACTTCTAAATAAAAAAAAAATGTTTGTTGCGACACATAATATTATTAAATGGATTTTATATTAAGCAGATATTTTATTCTTACAGGTACAGAAAAAATTAAACTAAGCTTTGTTAGCACAATAATTATGCATCATGAATGGCAAAAAAGTTTTTTTTACCATGAAGAGGAGACTTGGAAGGAACAAAAGGCTCAATCTAACAGCAAGTTTTGACAACTTATCTAAAGCCAAAATGGACCAAACCTGAGATTTAAATTTTTTTATTTGTGAGGTTACATGCACAGAAACTGAGGTTTCGACGAGGAATTTAGTAGAGAAAGTTTGGTATTTATTTCTTGAATTATTTACAAGAAATTTTATCACATTATGAGTAAAAACAGTGAAAGAAGACTTTACCCTTGTAAATTGTTTCACGCAGGTCACAAAATACTAAATGCACAGCCGTTGTCAAAAGAAGCAGAGTTGCTATGTTATTGATGGCAAGTGAATAAAAAATGTCTTGTTTGTCCCCTGCAGCATTGGCGTCACTCAAAGCATCAGAGAGGTACATGAACCCCAGTACTGACTCTTCAGAGCTTCATGGCTTTCCAGCATAGAGAGCTCTTCAATGACAATGCATCATTTGTGCTCCTATTGGCTTCACTTCTTTCACCAAAGGTTGTACATAAGATACCTTACGAAACTTTGCACAGCATGACTCAATAAAGGTCCACATGATACCACAATGTCTTTCCATATTCCACAGCAAGAATTGCTGGCTCTCCCGTAATCAAGAGTAAATGTAAGCATGAAATGGCTACCGGCAAAGCAGATTGGTTGGAGATGATACTAGCCACAATCTTAAAAGAGGTGTAGTACATGTTCGCAACAGCACACCCCACCACACGCCACGCCATACTTTGCACTGGTCCATATAGACGCAATTGTTTCCTGTCACTCGGTCCATATGGACGCAATTGTTTCCCATCCTGTGGCCCATATGGAGGCAACTGTTTCCTGTCACAGAAAGTGACAGCAAACAGCCTCCTTTCCACCTTTTCAACCGTTTTTCTTCTTCCAACAGTGCAACGCACTCAGCGTCTGTCGCTAATTTTTCTTCTTGTCATGTTGAAGTAGTCCCCTGCAAATGTACAAATTTAAATAGGTGGCCGCGGTGCGTGGTGATGAACGGCTTTTCCTACCTTTTCTTTCATTGTGCTGCATTGCTGCAAGCATTTGTGACAGCAACCTCACTGATATGAAGAATGATGCAGAAGCAAATGCAGCCACGATGCAACACAGGCCTGAGAGCTTACTGAGCTGAAATGAACCTGTTTTGAACTGAACCTCATTGCAAGTCGCACCTTGGCCAAACAACTATTTACGGCACGCCGAATGCTGCCGGCTTCGTCACACAGCATGGCGCCATCTCTCGAGACTGTGCAAAACCAGCGCCGCAATACTCGCGAACCGCTGATGCTGAAAAGAGCAGAGGCAAACCTGCCTCAGCACCAAAAGATCACAATCAAGAGTATGGTGCCACTTATCTGCCTTTTGAATGTCGCTATTAGAAATGGCAAATTAAACTTCAGTGTAAAGAAGTTACAGCTTGAGTGATATTGTGAATAAACATTAGAAAGAAATCGGAAGCAATATTTTTTTTTTGTAACTTGTTTGGGCAGTAACTAGCGTATATAGGTCCTGCACAAGACTGCATTTTCTTAAGTTTTGACTGGTTACCCGGATGATCATGTTTTGTCCTCGCAACGATGCCCGGAGGTTCTCGTTTCATTCTCGCTCCGTCCTCATCTTGAGTGCCTGGATAACAGCTCTGGATTTTGGCTCAAGGTCTCTTGAAGGTCACCAACAATGGGAGCTAAAAGCATGTCGTGCTTAATAAAACAAAATCACAAGATAGCATGACAGTATATCTAAATGGGTTAATCTACCCTCAAGCTGAAGAACAGTGTATTTTAAAGAAGCACCTGCAGTAAAGTCATAGAGTTTATTACAGTAATTACTAGAGGGAACTCTGGCGCTAGTGTCTACGGGAGCTGCAATGGGAGCGGTTGTGCCAGCATGGGAATTATGGGAAGTACATGGATTTGCCTAAATTTCGCCCTTCTGGCTTCAAACGACTCTGCAACTTTGTAAATTTGTCATTTTCAACAAGTTACTCCGTAATGATAAATTAAACAAACATTATTAAAATTGTCAGATGGCAGGATTCAAACACAGAGCCTCTAGCACAGAAGCCCGATATTGAAACCATTACGCCACGAACCCATGCATTGATAAGCGACATATAATGCCCTTATGAATTTATTGTAGGCAAGCCAGTGCCTTGAGACGCTTGGCGCGTTTTGATTTGGCCACCTCGGCAAGCTGGACCGTTGCAATTAGTAGCGCTTGTGCATGTTTGCAGCGTCTTCTGAACTTTGAAAAGTATAGATCACTTTGAAATTTAGGACAAGGAAGACAGATAAAGCGTAATAAATAAAGCCACAAGAATGTGTGAATCAACAAGTACGAAGATTAGACAAATCCATGTACTTCCCATCATTTCCATGATGGCTGAGCGATCGTGCGCCAGAGTCTCCTGTAGTAATTACTGCATGAAACTCTATGGCGAAGGTGATACAGTAAAGAAGTTCACCTTAGCCCAAAAGCAGCGCAGGAAATAGGTGCCTACAAAAAGCTTTTCGAGTTTCAAAAAAATACAATAATATCGATAAATATTGGATGGAAGCAATTATCTGGGTGATATTCGAAATTCGAAATGGGAGTGTGCAACAAGCATTGCAATAAACAAAGTGCCACATGGTATATACTATGCAGAGAACCACAATTTCAGTCAATGTTTTCATATCAGTCCATCTTCACTAGGTTAAATCCTATGGCATGGTGAAACAGACAAATGAAAAACACACAAATATAGCCAAGCTGAAGCAATAAATGAGCGCTTTTACTGAGAAGTTTTGTAAATCACGAACTGATGTAAACATGAGACAGGATTAGTGGTTTGCTTCAAATTATTGTGTGCAGCAAAGAAAGGGTGAATGCAGAATAAAGTGCTGCGACAAGACGATTAAATAAGGTCTTCTACTTGCAGCCATACTGCTTAAGTTCTTGACAACATGGAAACACCGTTTGGCTCCAGAAGAACAAGGCACACACATAGTACTAGTTGAACCTCAGTCCACAGGCCTTTACTATAACTGAGAGAATTAACACTTAAGAAAAGCAATATGCAGTTAGCTTTTCTGGTGCGTATGTGAACATCTTGAAGGACCTCTCATGAGGCCCCATCAGAAATTTCGGCTATACACTAGAACCTGTAAAGTGCCACCTAGGGAGCATCTTACTGGAAAAGTTTTTCAAATTGGTTCATTGTTAATAATTACTGAAGTCGTATGTCATAATTGGGGATGTTGGGAACAGTGTGTTTTACATAGAGGCATGTGACCTTCATTCTCGGGCAAGAAGAGGGGCTCCCTCGAGAGGAAAAGTGCATGGGTTTTCATATAAAACTTTAGCTGTTTTCACACCGTGGAATGATTCTATATTTTGTTGACATAATTTTCATCGCATGACCTACGCACCTTGCTTTGTCTGTTGGTAATGCCCAAACCTGGTGAAGGGCAGTTTAACTCACAAGAATGTTCATTTAGGCAGCAGTACATTCGGAGAGCACCAACAAGTCCCAATGAGTAAGCTAACATTCAGAATTTGTTACAACTATGTTACTGCGCACACAAGTGCTTTGAAGGCATTGATGGTGGATGCTCACTTCAAGCTTTCTTGTGCCTTCACATGAAGGAATACCTCATGAATGTGGTTAGTGTGATGTATAGCAATGTTGCTACAACAAATGTCTTTGTAATTTGTTAGGTTACGATGAAACAACCTGTGTAGTAACTTGGCAGTTCAACATATAAGACAACATATAAGAATGTATAGCAACACATGAGGAATATGGCACCAGAATGCCATAATGCACAGATATATAGTTTTATAATTCAGGCTGTACACTCTAAGGACAGTTGCACTCTTTGGGGTGTATATTTGCCACACAACAACAATCGTCATCTGTCTTGCTTGCGTTTCCTTTCTTGAAAACACTATGCTTGCTACTTTCCTGTCAAGAATGCTCTGTCATACTGATAATGCGCATGCCGTTTGTGACTTGGAAGTACCGGGCTCGCAGCCTTAAATAAAGAAAATGTGGGCAACACAGATGACGATTATTGTTGTGTGGCACATATACACCCCAAAGGGTGCAACTGTTTTTAGATTGTAGCTAACATGCAGTGTACACCTACAAGGCTGGCAGCCTACCCACTGGTGTTATCGTGGTATGTTTTCATTTGTTTAAGTCCAAGGCAGAAAGAACTTGAAACAGTCGGTGAAGCATTATGGTCGCTTGCCCGTGTGAGTGCGCAAGTGCCTCTTGAGCGCACTGCTATTCACAAAAGTCTTAGAGCATGAAGGGCACTGATATGGCCGCTTGTCTGAGTGGACGTACAAATGAGTCTTGAGGGTGAACTTTGCGGCAAAGGTCTCCCCACATATAGGGCATTGAAATGGACGCTCGCCTGTGTGGATGCGCAGGTGGTCATTGAGGGTGTCTTTTCGCGAGAAGCTCCGAAGGCATGAAGGGCAGTGATATGGCCTCTCGCCTGTATGGGTGCGCAGGTGCGTCTTCAGATTGGCATTCAGTGAGAAGCTCTGAGGGCACAAATGGCATGGAAAGGGACGCTCTCCTGTGTGGACCCTGGTGTGTGCTTGCAGATGGAACAGTCTTCCAGTTTCATAGCCACAGAGGTTACAACGGTGGAGGCGTGACTGCTGCGACTTCTCATCCTTGACAGTTGTTGGAGAGACAGAAAGCCCTGATCCTGCACAAACAAAACAAAACTGCATTTACGGAATACCACAATCAGAGAACACAGATGCTTGTGCTAATGACGAGCCTTTTGTTCATTCAATAGGCCTTGAGGGAGATCTCAGAAATGATCAAACATAGTACAGCTGGACCACACAGTTTCATATATTTACTAGAGGAAACTGTGGCGCTAGTGTTTATGGGAGATTCAAGCAGGCCAGTTCAGCCAGCATGGAAATGATGGGTAGTACATGGATTTGCCTAAACTTTGTCCTTCTGGCTTTAAATGGCTTCAAGACTGCAAAGTGATCATTTTTAAGAAAGTACTGCATTAAAAATAATTAAATAAATGTTGTTAAAGTTATCCAACAGCAGGATTCAAGCTCAGGACCTCTGGTAAAGAAGCCCGATATTGAAACCATTATGCCAAGGATGCATGGACAAGTGGAACCACTGCACTTAGTAGCGATTATGCGTGCTTGCAGAGTCTTATTACATCCTGCACTAAAAAAAGTATAAATTTATTTGAAATTTAGTTCTACTCAGACTCAGATAAAGCATAATAAATGAAGCTACAAGAACATCCAAAGCCCCAAGCACAAATATCAGACTAATTCATGTACTACCCATCATTCCCATGGTGGCTGAACCATCGCAGCACCAGAGTTTCTTGTAGTAATTGTAAGAAAGTCAAGGGCTGGACAACCTTTCTGATTTGCTCAAAAGTTACATATGTTTTGCGAAGTGTGACTACACTTTTGCACACAAAAAAAAGCAGTGTTGTATTGTAAAATTTATTAAAAGCAGAGAATGTGGAGAGTAGCACTTGCATGTGCATCCACCTCAGCCAAATAAAATGGCAATGTTTTCATGATATCCAAGACAATAATCACATAAAAACAATTCACATGCTACAAAGCTTCAAAAAAATTTTTCACTGTCAGCAATTTAGATATTTTCTGTCTAAATGTCAAACTTGGTGCACCGAAATTTGTACACTGTCTTGGTACATGTTACACATTGTGACCATGTCGACATTCTTACCGAGTTTTGTGCCCTTCACCACAGCCTATGCACCAGTAACAACAGCAACAATGTGAAGGTGCCATGATCAATATAGTAGAAGTGTAGATCATGTACTGTTCCCAGTGGAATGCAAAAATAGACACTCTTCTGGACAAGCATAACCTTTTCAATCACATAGTTATTCACAATGCAGTCTTAAAAACGTAAGGTTACCCCCCTTTCCACTGACCATACAAAAGAGAGTCCCCATTTTTAAAAATAAATCTCAACTTGCGGTGACAAGAAGCATGCTTGTGTCTTGAACAGAGACCAGGTGCCCTTGATCAAGCCCACACTGTTATTGCAATTATTTTCTGGTTTTATGCTGATAATTCGTTATCTTAGCTATTTAATACACATAGCACTCAGAGAAATAAAGCTTCTGTGCACAACATATGTGCCTAAGACATAACGCCTAGAATACACCATCGTGCTCAATGATCAGTATGTCTGCATAGTATGGCCACATGCTATTTCAGCATTTCCTCCTGTTTATTTACATCACTTGAGCTGTTTTAATGCGTCATTGTTTGTTCTGCTAAGCATGAAGGACATCAATTACCAAGTACTTAGATCAATAATAAACACTGAAAAATAAGGTGATGCACACTTTACAAAGAGATGAACCAGGTAGGTCATTTTGTAATGCAAGAGCTGGCTTAACTCAGATCAAGCAATGCACTCTATCAATGCACTCCATGGTCATGTCCGGTGTGGAGAATAGAACAAACAAAGTACCATAGTATGCCATTGATCTTACCACACGAAAGAATAAAACATGACAAGCATTGCACAGCATAAAACAATTGTGAGGGGTGTCAGTCTAATACTTCATGCAATATATAGATGGGCTGCTGAGATTGCAGTGCTGTTCACATGTTTAGTTTACCCAAACAGGTGCATTATTACACAGTATAAACATAGTAAACAAGGAACAGCTAATTGTTGGAATTATTGAACATAGAAACACATGCCCTGAAGTGATCTTAGCGTTGAGGAACTCTGCTATTAGAGACTGGCACAAATACGATTCTGGAAGAATCTTTCCGAGAGATAGAAAACAGGAATAGCACATACTCTAGCCACTAGCACAATAATGGCATTGTGTACAGTATATATATCATATCATGGCGCAGTCAAAATATGACCTACCTAAAACAAATATAATTGGAGAATAATTATGCCACACCAGTGGCTGCAGGGCTGCTGGTGCTGTAGTTGAACCAATGGAGAAGCGCAATGAGAACATCAATCATAACAGTCGGCTCAAAATTTTAATTGCTGATGAATATCTCATTACAGATGCATTCAATGCCAATTATGAAACAGCTTTCAAGTGCTATCACTCAACTTTTCTTGGAGCATCCAGCACAATAAAATGTTAGTGACACCAAAAGAAAATTGCTACTAGTGCAAGCATTAAAATGGCAAGTAATAATGCACATTCACTAAACAGTACTTTATTTAGCACTGTGAAACACAGTGTGAACTGAATTATTAATCAAAGTTAAATACTGAATTCTTGCAGAGGAACCCCTATGCGCCAGGAGACAATAAAAACGTTCAAATAAGAATTTATTTTTAAAAGTTTGGTCATGTTAGAGGTAGGTATTTAGTGCACAGAAGGAGAGCTCATAGTCAAAGACTGTATCAGGACGTCCTCTACAAAAACAATTAGGATAGTTATCTCAAAGGAGCAGCCACACATCAATAAGGTAGTACACAGGAAATAAAAAAGAACATTACCAGAAGAAAATACAGAATTGATTACAAAGAATAACAAGGCTTTAGCATATCTCATGGTAGCAAGGCAAATCATAGCATAACAGAAAAACAGTATGGATATAAAAGAAGACAAGAGTTTATTCGCATAGTTAAAGAGCACTCATTAAAAGAAAAGAAAATGGATACAGTAAACCTCTTCGTTAGTCTGCCCATAATAAGTGCATTTTTAGTTATCTTTTAAATTGGTGTAAGGATCTTGCATATTTCATTATGAGTGGTAGTGTGTTTGATATGAATATGTAAGTGAATTGTACAGTCTGTTTACTAGAGCTAGTGTGGACTCTTGGTAAAAGAAAATTGCTATTTAACATGAATCTGGTGGTACTATAAATCACCAAGTTAGATGGTGAAAATATTATCGGTAGTAGCT
The DNA here is from genome assembly GCF_023375885.2 of Dermacentor andersoni. Lineage (NCBI taxonomy): Eukaryota > Metazoa > Arthropoda > Arachnida > Ixodida > Ixodidae > Dermacentor > Dermacentor andersoni. The sequence continues at coordinate 94,964,249 of NC_092817.1, read as the reverse complement.
CATTATTCACAAATCTGTAGAACAATATACCTAAGTTGTATTCGGCGAGTCCAGAAAGGGTAAGGATGTTAACCTCGTCTAGTAGGGATTTGGTATTATTAAAGGATGAACTGCAAGTAATAATCCTTAAGGCTTGGCACTGAACTATCGGGAGAGATGCAATGTCAGTGTTATAGGTGTTTCATTACTTATTATACCATAAGTAATATGGGAGCGAACAAAAGAGTGGTAAAGTGAGTGTAACGGTGGCTCGTGTAAAGTAAGGGCATGTTTTAATTAAGGTGTATATACCACAAGCTACTTTATTTTTTACGTGGGCAATACGATTCTGATATTTCCAATTACAGTCAAGTAGAATGCCAAGGAAAGATGAATATGAACTTAGAGGAAGATGGTGGGGACAAAAATGATAGGTGGAATGGATGCCAAGTTTCGCTGATGTGAAGAGAATACAACTTTAGTCTTGGTGACATCAATATACAACATGTTGGCACTACACTGCATTAGTACATTTTCTAAATCAGCACTTAGTTCATTAACGAGAAATGAGATGCTTTTATGAAAGGTAAATATAGTAGGATCATCAGCGTACAGAATGAATTTTGTGGAAGTAAGACAGTCAGGTAAGCCAAAAACGAGAGATGCCCTGAGATGGAGCCTTGAGGCACCCCAATGTTAGCAGTTTTCTGTTGACAGTAAACATTATAAATAGAAACAACTTGAACTCTTAAATATATGTAGCTTTTTAGTAGCAAAATGCCGGACCACAAATGAAAATTGCCTCAAGCTTGCCGAATAGGCTATTATCATTTATGCTATCAAATGCCTGTGTTAGATGAATAAAAGCTGAGCCCATAAGAAATCCTTCGTCAATTAATTTTTTTATTTGGTCAGTAAGCCTTCGTCCTGCAGTGGACATAAAACAGGCTGCTGCTGCTGATGATGAAGATGGATCAGGGCCAGCTCTGTGGAATATCCGTGATGAAAACCAAACTGGAATGAAGAGAGGATAACAAATTTAGAAAGGTATTTTGTTAGCCATATTTCAATTAGTTTCTCAACAATTTTCACAAAGAACAGTAGAATGCATATAGATTGGTAGTCATGTAATAATGAGCTGTCACGTTTTTTTAGAACTGGGATGACTTTTCTATACTTAAATTCATATTTAATTAAAAATTACCAAATTAATTTAATGTTATCAGGGTGGACCTAATCAATTTCAGCGCTTGTCACCTTTAGGCTATACATAATATTAAATATTTCTTCCAGCATTGTTGGAAATAGAAAGAATGAATGGGGCCGACAGTTCATCTTAATAATCTGTGTAGGAGAAGGCAAATCGTTATGAAAGAAAGAAAAACTACTCAAAGCCTCAGCTATATCAGGAGCAGAATCGTACTCAACTCTATCATTTAAAATTCTGGACACCCGGTCTTGTCGTGTTATCCTGTTTAAAAGGAGTTGACAATCTCCAATTTTTTTTTTAGTGTTATTACCGGCCTTTAAAGTTCCTTGCTTGAAATACAATTGTTTAGCTGAATTTAGCTGACAGTTCAGAGTATTACAGAAGCTTTTATATCGGGCATGTAACTTCATGTTAAACATCTGCTTTTTAGTTCTCCTATTGTCACATAGTAATGATGGTGAAGAAAACAGTTGAAAAACTGTGAATGACGAAAGTGATTTTTCATTGTGTGAACCTGTGCCCACAAAAGCAAGTTACACTTGAAGCACAACGATAGCGGCGAATACAGTTGGCAATCGTCGAAATCTGATCAACGGGTCAGGTGCGTTGGCTTCTATACATCACTCGTCGAAGGTTCTAGTGTAATCGTGCCCTCGTTGTTTCCAGAAACTATTACATAATTCGTGCCGTGCACGCAATCAGATAGTACAAGGTTTGGCGAGGACATACACAATAGATAGAATGAATGATAATATTCACATAAGTTCTAAATCACGCGGGCGCGTATTGCACTGAGTGATAATGTTTAACATTTGTTAGCCAGTGGACAGCTGTCACAGGAGAAAGATAAACAAGCACACGTGTCACTATATAACTTATCCCGTTTTCCCAATGTTGCCAACTACTGCGAGGTCCATGGATTGCAAGAGAATGCCACAGTTTGTTTAGATTTCCTTTAAGAGGAACTTTCGTAAGTATGAAATGATTAGTGTAAAAAACTTGGCAGTGGCTTAGCACGGCTATGCCAGGATATATGTAGCGAAAGCTAAGGCATAGCATGGTTAGCCTTGGTTAATCTTGATTGCAAGTCCACGTTAGTCTGGTTGTCTAGCTATGTTGCGGCGTTTAGCCAGTCGTTCGGCGCACTGTTCGTCTGTTTCCTGGGCAATTAGTTTTCTCTTCATCTCGTTCCGATGTCGATTCCAGACCTCCTCTTGCTTATCACAACTGTCGCCGTCCATACTGCCACCTCAACTGTGGTTGCAGCGCATGCGAGCTCTCCTTTTCAATCCTCCGACATGTTGTCAGGCATGCGACGCAGCTGGCGAAGCGAGCGGAGGCGAGCGCAGCGACAAGGAACGCGGTGTGACGTCATACCAAACGGCGGCGGCGGAAAGGCGCAGCACCACTCAGCGGCGGAACACCTGTGGTTCGGTGCTACTAGTGGCGCATGCGCAGTAGTGACTAGGGAGTGAGAGAGAGAGAAATATCTGCGGCGAGGCGTGCGTTGTGACATCATGTGCCTCCTCGGAGCACTGCCACGACGAAATCGCAAGTTTGCGGCCAGTAAAGCTTTCGCTTTAAAATGCCTTGCATGGTATTGGATCTTGCCGTTGAGTGCGGGAGTTGGCTGACGTTGAGGAGGATTTTCAGGTGAAACTGGAGGTTTATTTACATTATTTACAGTAAGAACACCAAGAAATTAACAGTAATAAAGTCATTGATGGCCAGCAGCAGATTGGATGCTGTGGCCCATGGCAAGAAGCACGAAAGAAATTGAATGAATGAAGGAATGCTTTCTCTGTTCCCTCTCTCTCGCTTTTAACCCCTTCAGTGTTTCGGGGGTCACATCATTTTTGGCCAATCGTCGAGCCCGCTCAGGTGTCGTCATTTTCCTTCAATGGCAGGCGCCCGTGCAAGTGCCGTCACATTCGGCCAATGGTGTCGCTCCAAGGGCTCCACTGTTCGAGGGATGACTTGCCACCGGTATTGCCTCCTGGTCTGCAACTGCTGTCACAATCGGCAGATGGTGTGGCTCCGAGGGCTTCACGGTGACTTACAGCCCGCGTTGCCTTGGTGTTGCATCCCTGTCTGAAAGCGCTCAGCTGGAGGAGACAGGTTGTTTTCGAATGAGCTTTCAGAGCTGCAAAGCAGCTTTGCTCGGGACCAGGACCAACTACCTGGAACCGTGCCAGGCTCCCGTTGCACTTTCGAGAAGAGTCAAGCAGTGGGACAATAGCTCCACATGCGGCGCATGAGGTGGGGGTCGCCCACTTGTCTGAGAGGTCCGGGAATGTGTTAGACGCACTTCTGCGCACCTTAATTGGGTGCGACGGTGATTCGATGTGGTCTGGTGAACTCGAGTGATGCCAGGAAAAGGGTCCGTATCTAACAAGGGCTAGGTCCGCCTACAGCTTATAACATCCTCCTCCTCTTCAGAAAAAAATGTGGAAATGGCTTTCTGTGAATTGTTTAGTGATTTAATTTCAGAAAAGTCTGTATTAGCAACAGCAGTTATGAAGCCATTGTTGTCCAGAACATAGTATGTAAAGGTGGGCAAGGTCTTAATAGAATGTGCAAGAGAAGGAGGTAATGATCACTGATGTCAGTGTTTCTAACTTCCTAACTTGCTTTGTTCACCAGAGGTAAAAAGGAAGTTAGAAAAAGCATGATCAATTAGTGTACTTGTGCCATTAGAGACTTAGCATGTGGGAAAGTCAATTAAGCAATCATATCTGTAGGAATAAAATAAATTAGTATAGTTAATGCAGATGAGTGATGTTTCATCAAGTAAATTAATGTTTATATCATCCACTATAAACCTTTTATTTTTTAGTGATGCAGTATGTAAAATATGATCAGGAATAGTACAGAATTCATTGACTGAGAATGAAGGAGAATACTAAATGTAGCCAAATATGAAATTCCTGTCGCCTTGAGGAAGGAACCTCTTATTGAATTCAATCTGAACAGATCTGCAATTAGTAATGATTAAGCATAGGTAATGTCTTCTTCGATAAGCAAGATTAGAAGAAACATATATGGCTGCATAAGCGCGACTGTTGGTTAATCTATTGCAGTATTCTGATTTAAAGTTAGACAAGGAATACAAATTATTTTTGTTATATGTTAACCAAGTTTCAGTTATAGCAAAACAAACTAGTTAGCCATGTGAGGAAATGATCAATTTCATTGAAGTGTTTATGATCGCTCCTCACATTAACTCAATTCACTTGATTGGGTTTCAGTAGAGAAGCCATGATTCATAAGTGGTGACACAATATGGTTTAGTCTACTCTGATTAGGTCAGATTTGTTTCAATGTGCAAAATTTTGCTGTTATTACTGCTTTTCCTAGCGTTAATTTGGCAGTTGTCAGTACAAGGAACATTCAGTTTTTTTTCTTTCTTCAACATAAGTCCTTTGGAAAAATAAGCCTTGCTACATGGAGACAGATGCTCAGTAACGAAAACGAGAGCACTGGAACAGCCAGAGAATCCAATGTCACTAAAACGGAGTTTGACTTTATGTGCTTTGCTAACAAAGTCAACTTTGTTAGCTCTAGAACAGAACCGGGCAATGATGTTTTTCTTGTCATTCGATCATTCGAACCGTGAGTACACGATGAACAATGTTGAGCTTGCCAGGCAATACAAAACAGCCAATTCTCTCCCCTACTGTTTTCACGATTGCAACGTAGTCCTCCCATTGAGAACAGGGATTGCCTTTGATGTTGACATTGCTAAGGTGAGAGTGCTGTTGAAGCTCCTCAACCTTGCGAGTCAATGAGTAGTTCTGGGATTTCAGTTGCTTGTTTTCAGTGATTAGCATAGCATTTTGGCTATGTAGTTTTTCAACAAGCCCATTCGAGTGAAAAGCACTTGAATCAAAAGAATCAACCTCTTTGTTCAATTGTACAATTATAACCCTATAACCTACAGGGCGCGAAAAAGGATGCCATACAAACAACCATGCATTTGCTTTCGAAGACTTCTTCCCACACCGATTTCGACATCGAACTAGCGAAACTTCGAGCAATTCGCCGTCACGCGGAGCGAGGATATAGACGCACGAAGTCCAATTATGATTTGAGATTGGCTAGACGAACACAAAAGAAAATACAGCGTCACATAAACAAGCTGGCTTCACGACAATCGTTATCCTTTTGCGAGTCCGTGGATCCGCGAAAACCTTTGTCGCTTATATGGAGGACTGTTCGTGGCCTTCGCACAACCTCTGGTCAGCACCACCCATTTAAATCTCTGGCACTCCATCTACAATGTAGAGATATTGACGTCACTGAATCTTTCTGCAGAAAGATTGCTAGCGATGCAAATTCCGATGGAATGGGTACGGGAACGCTCGACCACCCACTGTTCTCACGTGATCCCCGCATGGAATGCCCTTTTTTTATGGAAGAACTAGAAGCTGCGCTGGCTTTGTGCAGGCGTTCTTCAGCGCCAGGACCTGACGGCATTACATACCGTGCCCTGTGTAACCTAGGAGACCAAACTTGGAAGGCACTCTTGCTCCTGTACGACTCCTGGCAGATGGGTACGGTTCCGCAAGAATGGAAGTCAACTCGCCTTATTCCACTACTCAAAGCTGGCAAGTCACCTTTGGACATTTCCTCATACCGTCCGATCACACTTGCCAGCTGTGTTGGAAAAACAATGGAAAGAATGATTTTAACACGTCTGGAATGGTACTTAGAGTACTATGAAATCTACCCAGATGCTATGGCCGGATTCAGACGTGGCCGTTCTTCAACAGACAATGTTGTTGACTTGATAACATTTGTGCAACACCAAAAGGCCTGTAAGCAACTATCTGCTGCTCTGTTTCTAGACGTTAAAGGGGCTTATGATAATTGTCACCCATGAAGCCATCCTTAGCACGCTAGAAGCTGTCGGACTTGGTGGTAAGATATATTGTGGGTATGCAGCTACTTACAGAGGAGACCATTCTACGTGCACACAGAAAATGGCCCGACATCTGAGCATTACGGTAGCTGAGGAGTCCCTCAAGGCGGAGTGCTTAGCCCGACTCTTTTCAATCTCACCCTCTGTGGATTAGTTGACAACCTGCCAAGCACCGTATGACTTTCCATCTATGCAGACGACATCTGCATTTGGGCATCAGGTGTGACACGACTTCAGCTTCGCGCTCGGCTTCAGAAGGCAGCCACAATGACATCTTGCTACCTTCGTGAACAAGGACTTGAAATTTCATGCGGGAAGTGCGCAATGGTGGCATTCACGAGGAAGCAAATGTCTGCTTACGGCGTATCTATTAACGGGCAACTTATACCATACAGCAGAAGTCACAGGTTCTTGGGAGTCGTAATTGACAGAGACCTATCTTGGACTCCGCACGTGAATTACGTGAAAAAGCGGCTGACTGCTATCTGTCACCTGTTCAGGTTCCTTGCAGGAAAAAGTTGGGGAGTATCTATACATGCTATGTTACAGCTGTACATGGCGTTGTTCGTTGATTTCCTGAGATACAGCCTGCCTGCAATATCCAACACCTGCAAGACTAACCTGCGTACGATTCAGAGTATTCAAGCCCAAGCCCTTAAGATATGTCTTGGCTTACCACCCAGTGCATCAATGGCTGAAACCATTGCCCTTGCGCAGGATTACCCAATCACGACGCACATTACTGTTGAGACAATGCGTATGCATCTCAGGCATTATGCTAGGACCCCTTCCCACCACTTGGCGAGCCTCACTGCTGCAAGGCCCTGCTCGACATTTAGCGGTATTGTCAGTGCACATCGTGCGTCGCTTACTTCAGGGTACGCACCTGCGGCCAAGCCAGCGTTTCCTCCGCGGTGTTTGAGCCGTCCACAAGTACATATAATGATTCCAGGACACAGAAGAAGACAGATATACCAGCCCCTGCTCTAAAACAGCTGAGCTTACTTCTTTTGCATGATAAGTACAGCAACCACGTGCACATCTATACCAATGGATCGACTACGTCGTGCAGTTCTGGTGGTGCCGTGGTTATACCAATGCGAGGAATGACACTGCGGTTCAAGACATCACATGTCACGACCTCAACGGTGGCAGAACTAACGGCCCTGCGTCGAGCACTGGAATTCATTGATTCTGAAAGACCTACAAAATAGGGTGTTCTGTGATTCAAAATCGGCATTACAGTGCACGCAGTCAGTTCTCCGACATGGGTGCCATGACCAATTGACATACGAAGTCGCGAAACTTTACCACCATGTCCAACAAAAAGGTCACGAGGTCGTTTTTCAATGGGTACCTGGCCATTGTGGAATCAGTGGCAATGATTCCGCCGATAACGCTGCTCGCACAGCACATCAAGAAGAGCACAGCGTTCCAATTCTGCTTTCGAGGACAGACGCCACAGGGCAGCTTCGACACCTGGCACGCAGTCTCACACTGACCGAGTGGAACTCGCCAAACTTACGACTTGCACGACTGCATCAACTAAACCCCTCCCTGCAACTCCGACTTCCACTCAGACTTCCTCAAAGTGAAGCTACGCTTCTCTGTCGCCTTTGGTTAGGAGTTGCCTTCACAAAGGCATACTCTACATTAATTGGAATGACTGACAGTACAGCATGCGAGGTCTGTGGCACCGAAGAAAACATCGACCACCTGCTGTGCCACTGTCCACGATACACCCTAGAGAGACAAGAACTTGCCAAAGCTTTCCAAAAAGTGAACAATCGGCCACTTTCTGTGCAGGTGCTGCTGGAACACCGCCCCCATCGCCCGTCGGCCCATAAAGCGGTGAAGGCGCTTTTGTGCTTCTTAAGGACGACGGGCTTGTGCGACCACCTGTGACTATTAATGCAATTTCTGTAAGACCACACACGTCAGCGAACTCACCGCAATTTCCTTCTTTCCTTCCCTCCTCTCTCTCTCTCCCTGTTATCTTTGTTTCCCCTTCCCCTTTCCCCCGGTGTAGGGTAGCCAACCGGACGTTATTCTGGTTAACCTCCCTGCCTTCTACTTATCCATTTCCCTCCCCTCCCTGTACAATATCGATCCCAGAATATCATTCTCAGCAACACTTTACCAAAGACAAGTTCACATGTACTTACAGCCATGTTGCTAATCTTTACTTCTAGCTCCTATATTTTCTTTGGCAGTTCTGCAATCGTCAGTACAATATGAGTACTAAATATAATACAAAATAGCAAAATAATAACAAGAAAGCTTCAAGAATTAGCACCAGTACTAGAACCTAGAGGCAAAGAGAATACATGAAACATAAAAAGATCACCTCATGCCATGCACCAAACAACACTGAAAAAAGAAAAGTCATGTAAATGCCAGAAAATTTACAAAGCTACAGCCACTAACAAAAATATCTGGAATTGTAAGAATGTTGTATGTAGTGGCAGTGAAAACACAAAATCTTTCATATTTGGCAGTACAAATATAATCAGCGCAACTGCTGAAAGTGTGATTGAGCTTCCTTTGCGGCAGGACATGGTCAAAGCCTCAGGGCCAGGTAACATACCTTTGGCATTTCTTAAAAGATATTCAGAAGTAGTATCTTGATTCACGGTTCTTAATTTTACTAAATCTTTAGACTAAGGTATGGAGTCCCCAATGACTGGCACTTGGTACAAGTAACCCCAGTTTTTAAAAGAAGTCCTTGATGAAATGTAAGTAATTACTGGCCAATATCATTCACCAGTTGCTGTTGCAGAGCGTTAGAGCACATCTTAGTCACTTAATGATTTCTTAGGATGAAACAATATACTTAGAGCCACACAGCTGCTTTAGAGGGGGTACTCCACAACTACATAGTTAGTACTCACAGCCCATGAGCACACTTCAGTGACCGACAGGGGCGGTTAGGTTGATGCTATTTCCCTTCGAAGACAACACCTAAAATGAAAATTCTCAGAATATCTCTACAGGCCAATAACTAGGTAAGTTCATATCTAGTCGAAGCCAACGAAGCCGACGGGAATGGAAGTTCTCTACATAGGCTCCCATTTCAATGTTAAATTTCTGCTGATTTTCACTTCAATATCCCACAGAATTTAAATCATTCATCGCAGCTAGAGAAGAGACCACCCGCCAGTCCGTGAGTGTTTCTTTCACGTAATTATTAATTCTGAAAGTTGCAAAGCAGCGGCTGCCCAGCTAGGCCAACCAGGAGTATGGCCTGTGCCATTTTTGATCGTACTTTATCCACGCTGAGGTGTGGTGGCAGTTGGCTTCCCTGAGGGGCTGGGCAGCCTGAATGGGCACCTTCTAGCCATAAAACCTACAAAGAAGAAAGCATGGAATGTGGCTACCCGTCAGATCTTTCATTGTGTGAGAGTGATTGTCTGAATGAATGGTTCATAACACAATGCCGCAGATGCCTTAAGGCTGCCAAGCTGGCACTCAACAAAGCTGCCACCAAGGTCAAACCTCGAACCACTCAAGTACTGACCCCACCTCTTCCTGAGAGCGCTTCGAAAATAATATTTCGACCCCAACAAGGGCTCAACATATACAAGTTCACGGTCATGCAAATTGAGCGAGAGCTTGCTGCAGCATGCAGCCTCAAGGGAGAAGTCATTGAAAAAACAGTCATTACCTGCTCCTACTGGTCACGGAACATCATCATCGCCAGCACAACAAAAGAAGACTTAGCCCTGCAGTTTCGAAAGATCCCTGCAACTCGGTGCGGGAAGATATGACGTCCCCATGTACTTTTTGGCACCCTCTAACTCAGTCAAAGGAGTTGTTCATGGGGTTCCCACCGGCATCACTGAGAAAAAGACCCATGAGCATCTTAGCATTGGATGGCCACACGTGAGGACCATGGGAAAATCTTAATCAGCAATTGCGACTTTTGCAGGCAAAAAAATATCTTTTCACATCGGGATACTAGCAGGAGAGATGCGATGTAATCCCTACAGACACTCTGCACGAATCTAACACTTGCAGCCAAATGGGACACTGCGTGGACATCTTCCCCAACCTGGACTAATCAGTGCGCCAAGCCTACGGCAAATGGGGCCCAAGATCAGAGCACACCTATACACCCATGTGGCAGCTGTGTGGTCCGCACTTGATGGTAAGCGAGGAGTGTGGCTGCATTGGCTCATAGATCCAGGAAAAGGAGCTGAATTTGTAACAGCATGCCTACTCAAGATCCAGCTCCAGGGTGTGGTGGACACCCATCCTGGGAAGGCAGCGATTGAGATCCAGATTATCATCAAGATCGTGGTCATGCTCAACACCCAAAATGGGCCCAGGTCAGGACTCCTGGCCACCATTACCAGTGAGCAGCCAGAAGGCCCCGTGAACGAGAACACCTCAGGTGAGCTGGGCAGCAAAGCTTTTCAACAACCACCTGCCATGCACACTACCAGATACACATATCAACCAAAACCCCGGGCAGCAATCACAACTGCAAGGACAACAGCAAATGCAGCTAACAATTTCAGAAACAGATGAAACAAGCCTTAATACAGCAGCTCGCAGCAGAAAATGGAGAGCTTAGAGAATGTTTTGCAAAGAGTCAGTCATCCCGGACAGAAACGCAACTGACAGTAACACTCTCTCAAGTAGTGAACCAACATGTGATGCAAGCGATGGTAGAGCACACCAAAACACGCCGCCAACCAGCAACGCTAGCTTGGAGGAGGACATGCAGAGTGAAGATGCTCGCCCAGAGATTCAAAAGGCAGGACAGACAAATCAGTGCACTAGAACGCAGTGTGGCATAACTGGTGGCAGGTCTCCACACTCTTCGACGTGAAGTAACAGAAAAATTCCAAGAGCAGCTTAAAAATATGCAAGAAATAATAGCTGGAATTGACAAGACCTAGTGTCACAAGAAACCGAAAGCATACCTCGATTGCACAGCAATCCTTAAGGATCGATTAGGCCAATCAGATGAACACGGAGAAACCAGATAAGAGACAACGGCCAAGAGCAACCACTTCCTGCCCCCACCACCACCACCAGCAGCGGCAGCAATGTTGGAACAGCTGAGAGTGACAAGATACACATTGTCTTTTTGTGACAGTGAGTCTTTCAAACTTTGCTGTTGCAGATATTGTCTGGTTCAGAAACTTGTCTGTATATACAACAGAACCTCATTCTTACATTTTAGAAAAAGAAGTGAGAAATAAACTTACTAATCGAGAAAACGTACAACCGGAAGTCACTAAAAAATTGGCAGACTCAACTGTAGTTGACATCTACATAATGCAAAGCATTGTGCAAATTGTTGCAGGACGAGACGAAACTGCAATCCAAGCTGGTGGGGCTTGAGTGGCCCGGACATGTGAATTTTTTTTTATAGTTTTGGTGAGCTTAAGTATGTACTCCTCGAATTTATCCTGGGTCAGCAGCTTCTTTAAGCAGGACATTTTGGTGGAAAGTTTTGACCTGCCCACTCAACGTGAATCCTTGTGACACAAGATGCGGACAGGCGTCAAGCTGGTAGGACCTAGCGGCCCGAGACGCACACTGTTGTTTTCCTATCGCGTAGTGTTTTGAGAGTGCAACTGGAAATGTAAACGAAATCGAGCTGGTGGGCAACACTGAAATACAATGCCTATGCTGCCAATGCTACAATGTTGCCATCGACTATGAATTTGCTGCTAGGAACTGCAAGCATGTTTATCTTGACATTGGGCAAAATACATTCTGATGTGTCAAGCATTAGGGCAGGTGCATATGATAATGCACTGACAATTTTTTCCACCAACTTGCAGAATAAAAGTATCTAATTGTTTTCTGGACTTCTGATTCTTGAAATTTTGGTGACCCTCTGCAAGTCTGATCATTCATTCAACAACTGTAACTGTTAAAATAAAAGTTAATAATTTTTTAAAAACCCATAAATATTTCAGCCCATTGAAGCCATTGAAGATGTGATTTTCAATTTAAAGAATCTTCAAGCCTTTTAAGGATCTGCACGAACTCTGCACTAAAGAAAAATGTAGCACCAGTGCCTTCAGAACTGTCGATGTCTTACATGAACATGTAGGAATCAAAAAAGCAGATGGGTCTTATGAACTGGCATATAATTTAAATTTCTGATAAATATTTCTCATAGCAAGTGTTTTTAATTGCAATAACAAATTAAACTTCCTAGTGTCGGCACTGAAATTCTCTTGGAGCATCCAACAGCATAAAATGCTAGGGATAGTGGTAGTAAGAAAGTGAAAAATTAAGTTTATAAACAGACAATTGCAAAGATCACTTCCATAGGTGCAAGCAAAAAAATAACAACATATAAGCAATGTTTAACAATGCATTCACAAAGCACACTGATTTTGTAATGCTCCAACAAGGACTGTGAGATGAATTCTAATTAAACACAAATTATTAAATTACTGTAAAGAAATGCTTACATCCAAGAATAATGTGACATGGTTCAGACAGAGTAATAAGAAACAAAGCACCAAGAAAGAGTACACATTTTAAAGGTAACAGACAATAAAAATATGAGATGAATATAAAAGATCACATATTATCAGATGCCCAGAAAAAGTACTGAAACCACAGTCAGTAATGAAGGAAAATTCACAAAGACACAGCCACGAACAAAGGCCATCGCACATTCTAAATACTGCTACATAGTGGGAGTGTGAATATAGCACTGCTAACCTACTGGTGATACACATGCGGGTAGAGAAAGTGGACAACAGCACGGCCAAGAATGAACTCTTCATGCCAGCCACAAGGCAAAATACCTTATGCACAGCCTTTGTTGAAAGAAACAGAATCACCATGTTATTGATGGCAGTGGAATACGAAATGTTTTGTTGGCCTCGTGCTATGTTGGCATCAGTCAAAGCATCAGAGTGTATTTACTCCTCACAGTTTTACAGCACTAAGAATTCCTCAAAGATGAAGGAACATTTGTGCTCCTGTTGGCTTCACTTCCCGTGACAAGGCTGTACATACAATACCTTATAAAACTTTTCATAGCACCACTCATATGACCCAATAAAGTTTCACATACTACCACAATGTACCGATAGAATCAGCAGCAAAAAAAAGTGACAGGACAAGGTAGCATGACGGTATATCTAAATGAATAAATGTACCCTCAAGCTGTATAGCAGATTCATAGAAGCACCTGCAGAAAAAGTGACACAGTAAAGAAGTTCACCTTAGCCCTAAGTAATGCAGAGAATAGGCACCCACAATATTTTTTCAGAGTTAGAAGCCAATACAATTCTACAGATAAATATTGGGTGGAAGCCACAGTACAGGTGTTATCTGGAATTAGTATGTAATAAGCATTGCTATGGACAAGGAGCCACATGGTACTGGTGCTGAGTACCACAATTTCAATTGTTTTCATATCAGTCCACTGCCACTAAGTTGAACACTATGGCATGGCGCAATCTTATAGATTACTCTGTGTTTCAAGAGGGGAAGAAAGACAAGTACGTAGTTAAGCCAGAAGTGATGACCGAGTGTTTCAAGGTGTCTTTTGTTGAGACAATACGTAAATGGCAAAATTACTTAAACATGAGACAGGACTGCTGGTTATCTTTCACTTTATTATTGTATGCAGCAAAGGAGTGGTGAATGCAGAGAAAAAGGCCCCAACAAGATGTTGAAATAGGCTGTTCTGTGGGTGCAGCCATATTGCTTAAAAGGAAACCAAAACTCCTTTTGAAAAATGTGAGGTTTTAGCAAATTATTAGTTTCTCAACTCCTAAATACAAAAACCCCTGTTTAACTGGCCGCAGGTCACTGCAAGTCACTTTTTCTAACAAAGACGAGCAGCAGCAGTGGCTGCAAGAGGCACCACAGGTTGCTTAATGGGCTCTAATTGGTCAAGAGTATAGTGAGATTATAAAAAAAAACGCTGAGATGTGCGATTCGTACAAAGTGCTGAATATCCCCCACTATGTCTTGCACACTCCAGAACGTTACACATTTTATCACTAAAGTGGAGTTTATACTTTGTCAAGAGCTTGTTGCTGCTGTGTCCCCACTAAATTAGTTTGCCATGAACATGGCTGTAGTAGTTTGAACAACCGCTATGCAGTGAGGCATGATGCAAGCAGCAGTGTAACACTAGGCCCATCGCCACTATTTTGTTGAGCCTCAACTGAGCCACTGCCCACACAGAGATGCAGCAAATGTCTGCATAGAGACGCAGCTTGGATTTCTACGCACCGACACGACAGCTCACTGCTTGTCAGTCCCTGCGACGAGACTCCTCAAGTGCACAGGCTTTCGAGCGAAATTATGATAGATTTTATTTTGAGAACCAAATCAAACAACCATGACTTACTCAATGAACAATTTCTGTCTCAATTTATGCCCAAATGAGCAGGTCATTATTGAAGTATTATACAAAAAAGCATGTCGCTAGTGAAACTACAGTGCCCATATTTCACAGCCATTGCTGTTCGTCACAAGGGTCATGACATGTAGGATGGGCAGGGCGAATGGTGACAATGGTACAATTTTTACTGCTCTAATTTTGCCACATCCGCCAACAGCACTGTCATATATACATCATGCATCTTTGCCAGCGCTCAACATTAGGGGAGTGAGAATATCGAATATTGCAGAATCGAATAGTGGACGTTTCAACAATTCGATTCACGAATCGAATACCTAGTGTAGAGACTCGCGCAGTACCACACGTTGTGTGCACCGTTGAGCCCCTCATGCTCGATGCCACCTAAGTAAATGCTTTACTTCATTCTTGGCACAAAAGGAGTGCCGAGGGTGTCACGGACGGGCCGCCCCAGCTGATGTGGCTGCATACTCTCACTGTTATCGCTTTTCGATGCCGGCCTAATGTGGGGATCGCAATGACAATGCAAGGGAGCATGCATGTACTGCCAAAGTGGCTGTTGTAGCAACGATAAATGGCAACTTTGTACTTACAGAGTGTTACCCCAATCAAATGTGAAGTAAAACTGATAAATGAACTCCTCCTGACTGGAGCCATGGGTCGCACAATCACGCTCCTTTGATACGCACAAGCAATAGTGGTAATGGCTGTTGGAAGAGTTTCGAACAAACTGATTGCAGTTTTAAAGTTCTTTTTTAACTTCTTTTTTTACCACAGCAGTAAATTGTCTATTCACATTATTGCGATGCGAGTGGAAGCCACATGACCATGACCCATGGTGGTCATGCAGCAGAGAACTTAAAAATTTAAAGAATAAATAAAGCGCAAGCCTGTGTCGTGAGCTTGTGATGCTAGAAATAGGTTTAGTGCATTCTGCATTTGATGGTTTACTCAAGTAAATGCCGTAACTGGTGATGTTATATCGAGTGTGTTTTATGCAGATGCATTTATACATGTGACCTTGATTCTCTGGCAGGAGGTGGGGATCCCTCAAGAAGAAGGATGTTGAAATGTTTTTGCGCCATGGAACGGTTTCATAGCTGGTTAAATGTAATCGCATGACCTATGCAACACATTTGTCTGTTGGTAATGCCCAAACCTGGCGAGGGGCTTTTTAACTTGGAAGTGTTCGCTTATGTAGTAGTATACTTGGAGGGCACAACAAGTATTGATCATTGGCCTAACATTTGTAATTTATCATGAATATTTTACTGAACACACAAATGCTTGGAAGGTGTAGTTCACAGACAAATGATGCTAACTTTGCTGTGCCTTCACATGAAGGCATACCATAAGAATATGGCAACTGTAATGCAAGCAATGTCAATACAATAAATGTCCCTACAACTTGTTAGACTATGACAGAACATCCTGTAAGTTGCCTAGCAGTTCAACATATGAGAACATGGTGCAACATTCGCTTCCTGATGCGCTAGAATGCCATGCACCATATTATGCAGGAAGGTAGATTCATAATTAGACTCTGATACATAATGCGCACATACATGATTGGTGGCCTATTGACTGGTGTGGTGGTGGTGTTTCTTTATGTGTCTGTTTAAGTCAAAAGACTGCACAAATGACTTGAAGCAGATGGTGCAGCAGTATGGTCGTTCACCCGTGTGGGTGCGTATGTGCCTCTTCAGGTGGCTGTTATTCACAAAAGTCAGAGAGCACAAAGGGCACTTATATTGCCGTTCACCTGAGTGGATGCACAAATGATCATTCAGGATGTGCCTTTGTGAGAAGCTCAGAGGGCATGAAGGGCACTGAAATGGCTTCTCGCCTGTGTGGATGCGCAGGTGTTCCTTCAGCTTGGACCTTTGTGAGCAGCTCTGAGGGCACAAATGGCATTGAAATGGACGCTCACCTGTGTGGACCCTGTTATGTTTTTTCAGATCAAACAATCTTTTAGTTTCATAGTCACAGAAATCACAGTGGTGGAAGCGTCCTTGCTGTGACTTGTCATCCTCGGCAGTTGTTGGAGAGGAAGAATGACTTGATCCTGCACAATGAAAAGAAAACCACTCACAACATGCCAAAATCCAAACGTACACATGCTAGTGCTAATCATGAGTTTTTGTTTGTCCAATAGGTCTTGACGATGATCCCACGAAAGATCAAACAAAGCACAGCTTATTGACTTTCCTCATTTGCTCAATATTTATGTGATTACTTAATGACCACATTTGTGAAATCCAAACATACTTTCAGGGAAAAAAAAGTTTTGTATTGTAATATTGGTTAAAGTGGGAGAGGTGGACTGTGGCACTAGCATGTGCTGCCACTTCTTCCGCCAAACACAACAACAATGTTTTCATGCTAAGCTGTCGAGGTGCAGCGAAAGCTTTCATGATATGCTTAATAACATTCACACAAAAACAATATGTATAACACAGTGCGGAAAAAATACTAAGGTCACTAACAGCTATTTAGGATACATTCTTTCCAACTTCCCAAATTTCAAGCTTGATACACAAACAACCGTGCACAATATTAGCATGTGTTACCCACTGTGGTAATGTGAACCTTCTCATTTAGTTTTGCGCCCTAAGTCACAGCCAATGCTTATATAATGAAAGCTATATAAGTGAATGTGCCACTATCAAAATAATAGAAGTGCTTAGCATCTGGTGTTCCCACTGGAATGCCAAAATAATCATTTTTGTTGGACAAGCATAACCTCCTCAATCACAACGTTGATAGCAACACAAACTTATAAACGTGAGGTCTCCCTTTTACACTGACCATACAAAAGAAATCTCGCTTTCTTCTATGGGATGAACCACTATCCGGTTCCTGAGGCGACAAGCACAATTGCACAATTAGGTCATGAACGGAGACTGGATGCTCTTGGTCAAGCATGCTTCATTCTTACAAGCATTTTGTGGTTTCAGGCTAATTCATCATCTGGGCTATTTACTGCAATCAGTCAGTGAAATAACTTTCTCTGCACAACACATGTGCCCCAGATGTAATGCCTGGTCTAAACTAATATTTTGCGAATGGGTTCCAAAGTAGATGGCAGGAATCTGTGCTTCACATCTAGAACACAGCAATAATGAATAATCAGTACAATAAAACCTACTTATAACGATACCAGTTTTATCAATATATCAACTATAACATTGAGCAGTCAAGGTACCCTCTGTTTTTGTATGTGTCCTATGGTGAATAAACTGCTTACTACAATGCCCCCATGCCACATTATCGGTCATAACAATTAAGTCTGCTTACTAGGTGTGTGCGCTGAAAGAAAAAAAAATGCTATATCCTTAAACAAAGAAGATGCAAGCCACCAGATTGGCTGGAATGCCCCACAGCTTCACCACACCCACCTTCGTGCCGCGCACTCCGCATGGCACGCCTTCATTGCATTGCTGGCCTTGTGCAACCCCTCTCCTGTCTCCTTTCCACTCCTCCAATGTCGACTTGTGCATTGGAAAGGCGGAGGAGAAACAGGTGAGAGATGCTCGTGGATGGCAATTCGATGTGTATTCGTGTGGCACAAAGGCAGGTGTGGAGCATGCAAATGAAGCAGCTCGCTTTTCTCTTCTTTGTTCTTTTCGTGGATTTCACATTCATTTGCTTTTTGATGGAGACACCCAGTAACCAGATTCTATTGTTATAGCCCATAACGCAGCATGGGAACATTCTAGTAAGTGGCTTGTTTTACCATAGAACACACCAAAGTTCACAGTGCCAACACTTCTCGTTCTTACATCTGAGTACTGTTAAAACCTGTAATGCTATAAGTGGGTTCGACTGTACTTCTTTCTAACAAAAGTCGATGTTTGTCCCTTTAGCTTTCTTTTTTGTGCAACCAGGTTATAACAATTATCAGTTATAACAATGCCATTTTCTTGGCACTTGAATATTGTTATAAATGTTATAAATGGGTTCGACTGTATGTATGCATAATGCCGTCCGATGCTGCTACAGCATTGTTCATTCACTTCCATCATTTGAGTCCTTTTAATGCTAAGCAGGAAGGAGAAAAAAAGAAAGCTACATATGTCAATAATGAACAGTGAAGAATAATATGATGCACGTGTCACAAAAAGGTAAGCCAAGTAAGTTGTCTCGCTGTGCAAGAGCTAGCAATACTCGGAACATGCAATGCCCACCGTAAATGCACTACATGGCCAGATCCAGCCTTAAGAATAAATCAGTGTGCCATAGTACACCATTGTTGTTACCAGACAAAGGAATACAACACAAGAGCCATTGAACAGCACAAAATTAATTGTATGAGGCATCGTCTAGTACTCCATGCAATATTGAAATGGGCCACTGAGATTATAGCGCTCATGTGCTCATATGTTTAGTTTTATCCAAGATGGTACATTACTGCACTGTGTAACCACAGTGAGCAAGGCACAGCTAATTTTTGGAGTTTATAAATTTAAAGACACATGCAGAGAAGTGATTTTAATGTTCAGAAACACTCCTATCAAAGACTGGCACATACTCTTGCCTCTTGTACAATAGCAATGTGTACAGTGTATATGTCACCACATAGCTCAGTCAAAATACAACCTCATGCAGATATAAGTGGAGAAATATTCCACACTGGTGACAGCATGACTGTAGTTGAACCAATGAGGAAATGAAATAGGAACATGAATCGAAACACTCCACAAAAAGTTTGAATTGTTGATGAATATCTAATAACAAGTGCATTCAATGGCAAAAATAAATATACTTCCAAGTGCCATTACGTAACTTCTCATAGAACATCCAACACAACAAAATGTAATAAAATAAAATAAAAAAATGAAATGATAAGAAAAGATGATTACATGCTGTTAGTGAGAATTAACATATCAAGAATTAACAATGCACATTCATTAAACACGGTAATTTCATAATAAGAATAAAATACAGAACGCCGAGAAAAATGGGGTTGTCAAAAAATTTTTAACGTTTCGGTTTCCACACGGAAGCCTTCTTCAGGAAGCCCTGTTCCACATGGAAACCTATTATGCCATTACTTCCCGGCCAGACGAGATTCCATCAAACTTTAATTTCACACGGTAATTTATTTAGCTCTCTGAAACACAGTGTGAATGGAATTCTTAGCCAAGGGGTGAAATGCAAGAACGCTTGTGTCCAGTCCATTGGGGGCACGTTAAAGATCCCCTGTGGTCAAAATCATTCCGGAGTACTCCACTACGGTGCACCTCATTATCAAATTGTGGTTTTGGCAAGCAAAACCACAGAACTTATTCGAATTCTTAGTCAAAGTTAAATACTCAATTGCTGCAAAACACCTATGTGCAAGAAAACAATAATATTCCTCAAACAGCATATAATAAAGAGAAAACCAAGATGCAACAAAAACATGAGCCTACAAGAAAAAGATCATATCTGCACCATGGATATCATGGTGGTTCATGGTGATATCAGAGATATCATGCACCATAGAACATACTGAGGGCCAGAAATTCAATGAGTGTTTCATATCAGTCCAGCTGGCTTCACTAGCTCATATTCTATGGGATGGCGTAATCTTAGCTAGATTATCTTGAGTTTTAAGACAGACTCTTGCAAGAAGCTCAGAACGCATGAAGGGCCCTGAAATTTGTTCTCGCTTGTGTTGATGTGGCCTGCTGTGGTTTCTTAGTGGCTATGGTGTTGTGTTGCTAAGCACGAGGTCATGTGACCAAATCACGGCTGTGGCGGCTGCATTTTGATGGGGGCAAAATGTAAGAATGCACATGCACTTAGATTTAGGTGCACGTTAAAGAACTCCAGATGGTCAAAATTAATACTAGTTCTCTGCTATGATGTGCCTCATAATTAGATCATGGTTTTGCCTCGTAACCCCCTCCCCCTCCCCTTCGCTTTTTTTTTAATGTGTAGCTGTTCTTTGAGCTTAGACCTTCACGAGAAGCTCTGAGGGTACAAACGACACTTAAACAGATTCTCGCCTGTGTGGACCCTTCTGTGTGCTTTCAGACATAACAATTTTTCAGTTTCGTAGTCAAAGAAGTAACAGTGGTGGAGGTGTCCTTGCTGTGACTACTCATCCTCGGCAGTTGTTGGAGAGGAATAATGACTTGGTCCTGCACAATGAAACAATAAAAACCAAACTACAATTACAAAATGCAAAAGAAATAAGAGAACATAGATAATAATGCCAATGATTATTTCTTTATTTTTTTTTCAAGTGGTCTTGAGGAAGATTTCAGGTGAGATAATAAATAAAAGCATGGCTGGCCTACTTTTGTCATTTGGTAAATAATCTGATTTATTTGTTTATTTACTTATTTATTTATCTACTTATTTATTTATTCATTTATTTCAGAAGTACTGCTAGCCCTCATGTGGCCATAAGCAGGAAATTGATTAATGAGTATTTATGGTGCAAGGGCCACCTCTGGCCAAAGAGCGCCAAACACATTACAGTGAGAAAACAAAATTAATGTAAAACAATACACTTAATGTAAAGTAAGGCATGAAAGAGTGTATCATGTGGACAGAAAACAGTGGATCCTATACATCTATAACAACGGAAAAACACACAATTAAAAAAAATAGTAATGAAAATAACTGCCTGTACATTTGAGCAATAACAGTGAACTGCAAGAAAAATGGCAATCAGTATCGGCTGAAAATAGTGGCCAATGCCTGAAACGAGATAATAGTACAAAAAAAGAAAATGTGCGCTGTTAAGATTGCCCCCTAAGTGTGGATATGAATGGCTGCATGTCTATACGCGCAACTGTTTTTGCACGCAGAAGATTCTATTCTGTAACAGTGCCCAGGAAGAATGAGTTTTTGAATGCATTCTTTTTACTAGCGTATTCCCTCAGTTCCTTTCAATGCTGGGAGCGTGTGGAGCGCTGTGTGATTGATGAAAAGTGCCTTTGTCAATGCCTAGCTTCCCATGGTAATAAAAAACATGTATTTGACTCTGTCATTATGTTGCCGTCTCTGTAATAACTCAATATTTGCCTGTTTTAAATAAGTGCTCAGTAAAATGTGACAGCTATGCAAATTGTATGCAAACTTCATTGCCTTTCTTTGGATGCTTTCAAGTTTTCTTATGTTACTTCGATGACGGGAATCTCAAACCACTGAAGTAATTCGAGGATGTGGTAAATAAATGTTTTTTAGAAAAGTAACCTTATTCCTGGTGTGGACCTTCTCAGAGACATTCTTAAGATGCCCAATTGCAGTAAGGCTTTCTTTTCAACGTAGGAGACATGTTTGTTCTATTTAAAATCTGAGCTGAATATAACACCTAAATACTTAAAAGACATTGCAAAAGAGAGTTTATGGTCATGTGTAGACATATTGAAGGGGAAGCCATTTGCGCATTATAGTCAAAGCCCATTGATTTTTCATAATTTACTTTCATTCGCATTGTTGTGCACCAGGAACATATTTTTAATAATGCCAAATTTAAGAGGTCCTTGTTACGGTGGCTATGAAATTCACGATATACCTGCAAGATGCAGTCGTCTGTAAATGACCTTATGTTTCCTGGAATGCTTAGCGCAATGTCCTTAATGAAAATTACGAAAAAAAGTGGTGTCATTGATTCCTGTGAGATGCCTGACACCACTTACTGTGAATCAGAGCTAGCACCATCAACAGTAACCCTTTGTTTTAGAAAGGAAAGGTAAGCTTCAATCTACCTGAGTAAAGTGTTTTTTAGTGTAGGCTTATGTTTAATTAAAAGCTTTGAATGGGACATGTGGTCAAAACCTTTTTCAATGTCTAAAAAGATCATGTCAATTTGGCCTTGCTTGTCTAATATGGCTGCAATGTCGTGGATGGATTTCAGCAGTTGTGTTGCAGATGGCCCTTTTCAGAACCCATGTTGTGGGGTGTCTATGAGTGCTCAATGATAAAGTTTGTAAAACTGACACATGTTTTCACAAAGAAAAAAATTTTGATTTGAGAAAAATCCAGAAGTGAGAAAATGTTGACTGCAGCGTTTGTACATGCTGCAGCCAAGTAATGTTTTTATGAAGTCTTCAATATGTTGAAGAAACATATAACATAGTGAAAAAAAATTTATATTACTGTCAGTTCAATAGGATTCTTTTTTATTGTCATATTTGGCACAGCGAACGTTTGTATCTCGTTATAAGAAGTGTTACCCACTCTGACCCTGTTGACAGTTTCATTAAGTTTTGCGCGCCCTTTAGCAAAGCCTATCCAGCAGTGATAAAAACAACACAACTGCAGCTTACATTATCTAAATAGTATGGACACAAAATATGTGGTGTTCCCAGGACAATATCAATACAAGCACTGTGGAGCACAAGCTCAAGCCCCTTAATTACAAAGTCGTTGGCACCATAGACATACAAACATGAGCTCTCCCTTCTGCGTGGACCATACACGAATGAACCCTTTTCTCCTACAACATGTGAGGTGACAGAAAGCATGCTTGTACTATTATGTAGTTTTGAAGTGAGACCGCCTAATTTTGATCGAGCATGCTACATTAATACATATTTTGTGCCGTTATGGTGCTTATTTATGGTCAGAGGTATTTACTGCATAACAGTCCGTGAAGTAAAACTTTAGTGGGCGTTATTTGCACCCTGAGGTACTACAGCAGATGGTACACATTTGAGTATCAAATCTAGAAAACACAGCAATGTTCAATGGTCAGTATGTCTATGCAGATCTTCCTCTAAACTGTTTTCCTGCATCATTATTTGTTTTGCCATGCATAAGAGAAGTTGATAAGTATAACAAATACATAGATAAATAGTGCACTATGAAGAAAAAAAAAAATGGCCAGGCTTAGCTTGGTTAAGCCAAGAATGCGTCGCATATCGTGTTGGGGCCCAGCTTTTCCTCCGGCTGTCGTGACGTCACGTCACGTGGTTGCGCTAAAGGTCAATGGTGGCTGCCCGGCCGCGCCCAAGGGCTGAACTGAGTGATTGCAATATGCAACGCATAAAACTCTAGTGTAGGGGTATGAGCCACTATGGTGGCTCATACCCCCAATGGTGGCTGCCCGGCCACGCCCAAGGGCTGAACTGAGTGATTGCAATATGCAACGCATAAAACACAACAGCACCTTCGAGAAGGGGCCAAACTAGATAGAATAGTGGATCTGACCAAAAGCGTTTTCGAGCTTATATTGTAGCGGAAAAACCGGCAATTTGTAGCAGCTGCTTCCTCTTTTGTAGCAGGTGGTCGAAAAAAAATTATGAAGAGCCACCTATTCTATCATAATTACAAATTTCAACTTTTTAAATTGCCACTGAGAGGGCAACCTTAACAATCTGCATAACAAAAACAAAACATTAGATGCTGCCCAGAATGAATAAATGCTAGATTAATATCTGAAATGTGTTAAAATGAAAATGGGAAGGTACTAAATGCTTCTTGATGAGCAGCAAACCACCATAGAGTAAAAGAAATCACCACACAAGAAACACAAAACAACAACAAAATATGATTAGAAAAATTTTGCCACATTGACCGTCTCTTGCACCAGCATATGCAGAGGATTCACAATTGCAACTTGAGCACTCGAAAGTTAACACAAAAAGTAAATTGGTTATCGAACAATATTTTGCTGTCATAGCAACTGTTAAAAACAATAAAAGTCTGATAAAACAAGCAGAACACCACACTACATGTAATGCTGAACAGAACAGAACAGAAATCGGAATAAAAATGCTCCAACGTAAGAACTCCAACTTCTTCAACACTGTGACTGAAAGTACATGAACACAATTATTTTAGGGGAAGCAAGGAAATCAAGATAAAGGCAGACAATAAAAAAACTGACAAGCATAACTTATGACACGTGATGGCCACTGTGAAAATGTCCTAATAATCAGGCAGTTTGGAAAAAAAAAGTTATGCAAATCCTGTGCATTGTGGGAATTGATGTTATGCAATGTATTTTGACAGTTGCCAGTGATCTTGCACCACGTTGAAAATACATTGCGAGCATTTGTGCTTGTGACACGTGTGTGTGATGACTGCAGGTATGCCATATGAGTAGTTGCATTCATTAGGTGGCAGCCTGTTGTGTACACAACACATTGTTGCGA
Organism: Dermacentor andersoni; assembly: GCF_023375885.2. Taxonomy (NCBI): domain Eukaryota; kingdom Metazoa; phylum Arthropoda; class Arachnida; order Ixodida; family Ixodidae; genus Dermacentor; species Dermacentor andersoni. The sequence goes on along the minus strand of NC_092817.1, from coordinate 94,939,686 downwards.
ATGCAGAGGTCTCATATGCAGCATTACCTGTGCGACTCTAGAAGTTTAGCCTGCCAGAACTGCATGAATTTGATTTGAAGCTTTCTGGATAGCTTATAACTTTTTGCTGTTATGTTCAGTAAGTCCAAAGGCAAGACTTGGTTACTGACTGGTCACTCTTGGATCTGAAAGCAGTCACCAGTGAACTTGATCTCAACCCCAATCACCGTCAATAACAGCTAGTGCAAATATATTAGCAACCAGCTTCCCACGAATCCTTGCCGCTTGGCACCACAATGTCCGACAGTATATTTTTGTGATGGCCCCCACTTCACTATGTCTAAGCACTGCTGTTTCGTGGGAAGTCTGTGAAAAAAAAGAAAAGGCTTGTTGCCGAAGTTGACGAATATCTCTTTGCAGCACCTAAATGGCATGTGAAAGGATGAGAAATTGCTGCACCAGAATGATGGTAAGGATAGTGCAAACTTTGTTCATGAATGCCATTTTTGCAATGTCACAAGTACGAATTATGTTCTAAATCTTCAGTGAAACACCCTATAGCATTAGAAATTTATATCACCGTTGCACTAAACAATCTCTCAGGTCCAAAAAATAGGATGTTCTAAGGATCAGTTGGTAGCTGCAGTAGTAAAAAACTACAAATTCTGATGCAGGCATGATAAACAACAAATGATACGACCCCATAATCAGTGAAGTAACAAATAAACAACCAAATACAAAGCGGGGTGGACAGAAGTGCATTCAAAAACATTTCACTTGGGATTCTACAGCTTATGAATGGCAAAAGATGCAAGGACAGCTTCCTTTGCACAGGCTGGTAGGTACCACACATTTGACATTGACGGGCACAGATTACGCAATTTGTAGCATGGATGCAGCTACTTTAACAGAATTGCACAGATTGGCGTAAGTGGTGCAGCATTCTATCCACTGCAGATGTGTCGTCTCAGAGCACAAAAGGTAGCTTAACTCAATACAAGCAGAGCAATGAGATCATTGTGGGAAAAGAAGTAACAATTTGCCACAATAATACGCTTAACACAAAAAAAATACAATAAGACTACAGGATTTGACTCAACCATTAGAATTCCTTTACCTTGGACAATGCTCAGCCACGCACATATAGGCATGGAAAGGTTTGACTATAAGTGCTCGGGTACGTGGTGTCGCAACGCACCAAACGCCTGCAGACTGCAGACGCCCCTGCGGAGTGTGCTATTGCTGGCCTTGTTTCTTTTGACTCGTGCCATGAACACTGTACCTAATTGTGCATATTTTAATCCAATAAAGTTCTACATGCTACCACCATGCTCTGACCTGTTTTACCACAAGAAAGAAAATAGAGAAAAAGACAGTAGGATAGAATAGCTAAATGGATTAGGGTACACTCGTTCTAAAGAACAGAGGCACTTAAAGAAGCAATAGAACCAAGTGCAGAAACAATCACATCTTAAGACGTAAAAAGTTAATCTCATGCCTGAAATTTATAAAAGTGAATGAGTGCCTAAAGATGCCTCCAAGTTGTCTAGAAAACACAAGCTTATGGCTAAAGGCTTGGATGAAAGCTCTGGTATCGTTGTTATTAAACAATCAATTAGCAAATAAGCATGTTTATGAACAAGGCACAAAACGGTATTAATTCTGATGGCAATTCCTACTAAAGTTTTCATACGAGTCCTGCTTAACCAGATTTTTTTCAATAAAGTGATGCAAGCGTATCTAGATAATGAACTTTTCTTACAAGAGGGACCCAAATTCCCAATCCTAAGTGGATCAGAAGTGATACTCAGTGTTCCAATAAGTCTTAAAATGAACAGAGCCTTCATAAAGGTCAAAATGATGTAAACACGAACAGAATTGGAAGTCACTGCATGCTTCCAAAACATTGGGTAGAAAAAGAATGATCAAGAAAAACAATTTGCCAACAAGGCAATAAAATTGACAATGAAATAGGTTTTTTCATGAGCACACCTACCCCATTTATGTTCATGGCTAGTTAACCCATTCAGTGCCAAAGACGGTGAATCACCGCGTGCATCTGCAGTGGTAATATTGCTGAAGCCGCCGGGCAGCTGTTTTTCATTATCAGGCAGTTGTTTTTCATTACCAGGCAGTCATTCTTTTTTGTACTTAGCAAAGCTATCTATAGATGGCAGCACTTGTCAGTTCATTTCAGTATGGCTAGATATGTTAATGATAGATGGAAATAATGACATGTCTTACTTGAACCGACTTTTGTATGTTTTTACTGTTTGCTTTTTGACAGTCTCGATTAAGTTGAAAAAATGGCCACGTTCGGTGACCAGCACTGCCTTTCCGAGCACGAGATATTTGACAATTGAGAGTTTTAGTTTAGGGGACGCAAGCAGCTTGCGTACGCAAGAACTAGGGGCCACAGTACTGCGCACGCGCAGACCCCTACATCTGGGTTTGCGCATGCGCAGTACCGTGGCCCCTAGTTCTTGTGTATGCAAGCCGCTTGCGTCCCCTAAACTAAAACTCTCTATTTTCTCCAATAGTGACAGCAATGAGAAGCGTCATGATGGCAGTAGTATAACAGCAGTTTCTTGGAGCCTTCATCTGAAGACAAAAGTGAATCTGATGGCAGCTCCGATTTAGAATCACCAGAGGATGACCCATGTGTTCCCACACCAAAGAGAATGAAGACGGATAAATGGACATGGAATGCAGGTGATGCTACTGAAAAAGTGAGCAGTAATTCATTTCCTGGGTCACTGGGATTGAAAAGATAAATTAGTGCAGTCCTGGCTGGGAACAGCTCTGGAGGCCCCAAATGTAGAAGGAGAAATTGAAGAGACAGCATTTATGGGGTGCCAAAGATGAGGTACGCACGACTTTGGTTCATCACCAATGTGCCTTGAGGTGGCAGAATGGGCTCATTTCCTGCGAAAGAATCCACCAGATCCCTCCAAATATATTGAAATGGAACCCCTCAAGGCAATGCCAAGTGTGCAAAATTAAAAAGAAGGAGAGCAAGAGCTGATGGGAACCGAAAAAAGTGTGGTGCGGCTCTGCACATGCTGGAACGCCAAAACTTTTTTTTTTTTGCACAAAGAGCTCATGGCTTGAAAAACTGTAGAGAGATATCTGAAAAATTTTGGAAAGCAAATAAAAGTGTGTTTCACAATTTTCTTAGTAACTGCTTGTTCTAGGCACTCAAGGAGGAACAAAAAGTGCATATATAGCATACTGCTGCTTTTGGTTAAAGGATTTGTGATATGGAAAGCCCACACACGTATGTGTGGCAGGCAGTAGTGGGTGGGTTTAAAATACTCTAGCTCAAACGCAACAGGGCCTCCCCATACTCACTGTAAGTAAAATAATGCGACTTTTCTGCTTTTCAGGGCATTGACAGGCTAGAAAAGCAATGTGCCATCAGCTTTAATTGTGAACGCATACACTTTGCTTAACTGTCAGAATGTTCAAACAAGCAACAGTGTATATGGAGAATACCAACATGTCCTAGTGAGGCATCTAATGGTCAGAATTTATCATGACCCAGAATTTTCAGCGCACACAAGTCTGTTGCAGGCATGGTAGATAGATGAGTAATTTTGTTTTGCACTCGCATAAATGTATTCGCTGCATTGAAGGTGTTAAATATTCGCTGTGGCGTGGGTCAAGGGTGGGTCATGGCAGTTTTTCTCCCTGCATGGCTGTGCAGGGCATTCCTGCAGCATGCAAGTGACAACTCTGCTAGAAGTTAACACAGAGGACAAATTGTTGTTGCTTCCAATATGATGTTTCATGGCGCCACCTCTCTGCGCCTTGAGGATGTTTCAAGGGAGCACAACTCCCTGAACACTCACTGGTGGGTCACGATGCACCAGATAATTATGACAAGCGATCTATCGGTGAATCATCAAGCACAGGAATCGAGACCTAGAATGTTCTGCCACAGGCAGGTGTCCTCTAGCCTGGCTGTCACTGTGCACAAGTGTCGGTGCATACGCGATCCCCCCCCCCACACACTACCTTAGAGGTAACCTGCGGTGGGTGCAAAGCTTAGGCGAGTTTAGATAGCTGTGGCTTCATGTGCTCTGTCCTTTCGAGCATTTAGTCCTGGAGGTAGCTTGAGCTCGAGTTTCGGAGATGTGTTCCAAGCGAGAGGCAGATGAAGTGTTCCCTCCCTTTTGCCCGCACTCTTCATAAGAGCGCATCCCACAGCGGTGACACACGTAGTAAATGTGAAAGTGTTGTAGGCTTTGCTTCTTACGGTTGATGTGAACATATAAGCGACACGGAATAAAACCATGTCTTTGGTTGCAGACTCTCAAATTAAGCAAAATGATAATCTTTCTCATTAAAATTTATTTTTTCCGATTGTATGACTCGGAAAATATTACGGCCTCTCCATTTAAGAAAATTACATCAGCGACTGTGCCTATTTGCACCAAAGGTAAATTTTCAATATAACAAACTAAAGTAGTGATCAATTGAAGGACAAAACGAACACTGGCTGTGAAGAGCACAAACTGTAGTTTTGTGCTCCCCTATGTCACTCCTCTTTGCAACCAGCGTTCGTTTCGTCCTTGTTGGCATCTTCTAGTACACAGCACTAGGAAAATGAATGCTCACCAACTAACCAAATTCATCACTGTTCTAAATGCTATTTTAGTTCCCTTTACAATTTCAAAATGTGTCACTGGGATAACGGTGTACCAAGTGTTTAGATGTTCAACTTCGTACAAACTTCTTTATTACTGCCCTGGCACAAGGATAGCGAGCAATCTACATCTAGTTCCTGGAGGTTATGAACACAAAACACGTTTTTTATTAACCCTTAGCAGTCATGTGCCGAGTCCCACCAAGGATGCGAAAACATCCATTCCAGTCAGATGTCGGGTAGCGCCTGACTCGCTTGCTCGCATTCTTCGATTATTTGGGTTGGTAGGACCAGCTTTCGATAACTTATTCAAGTAATAAGTCCACTTCGCAATGTCTCAAGACGAAGGCAGGAACATTTTCCTTTCCTTGATGTTTGAACGGATTTCGGACGATTCATGGTGTGAAGCACCGACAGAATGATAGTGCTTACTGTGCATGCGTTTTATGGATGAAATTCACATAAGTTCAGTGAATCATCAGGTAATTTTAGAGCTGTTATGAATCTATTTCACCTTCAGATGGCCAGCAAATGTCCTTCAATGAGAGCACTTTAGAAGACACTGACCATGAGGACCCTACATACTTGCAGTGCAAATCTTGGCCTCCACCCAGGACAGTGGTTCGAGCACTACCACACAGTGCTCGAGTACTGTTGAGAGCCTCGAGGAAAAGTAAATTTTTATAAATAAATCACTTAACGTACATTGGTTCATCTACCTGAGCACTTTTCCTGTATAGCATGTAAATGTGGGAAAAGGCTTGCGACTTGAACAGCCACAAACTGGGTAATTGTGCATCACCACAAAGGGTTAATTTTGCTTTTCAGGAAGTTTGCTATTGGAGTATGGTACAAGTGCAATTCGATAACTATTTTGACAACTGAAAAACCAGATTACCAGATTACCTAGCTGCTTGTACAATAAAATTTTGTGCAGCGCAGATATAATTGCAGGCTTCACTCCAAATGAAATTTTGTACATATTTTAGAGAGAGCTATACAGCCCACCGATGCCCGCAGTACTGCCGGAGTTGCAGCTAAGCCAATGCAGTAGCGAAATAAGCAAATGGAGCTTAACCCCTGGCCAAAATTTATATTGCCAATGAATAAATGTCACAAGAAATCCACCGAATGGCAACAACAAAGAAACTTCCAAGTGCATTACTGAACATGTCTTGCAAGAATACAATGCCAATAACATCAACAGATGGAATAATAGAGATCAAGTTTATTTACACAAAATTACAAAGATCCCATGCTACAAGTGAAAGCACCCAAATATAAATAAGAACTAACAACACATTCACTAAACACATTTACATATGCAGCAATCTAAAATTTATCATGCAAATTCCTACTGAAAGTAAATGGTAACCTAATCTGTGGAATCCCGCTGGTGTGTTTTCATGTGTCTCGTCAAGTCGGGGTTTCGTCCAAATGACTTGGAGCAAACAGTGCAGTGGTATGGTCGCTCACCTGTATGAGTACGCAGGTGAGCGTTTAGGTTGGCCATTTGGGAAAAGCTCTGAAAGCATGAGGGACACTGAAATGGCCGCTCGCCTGTGTGTATGCGCAGATGTGTCTGTAGGTTCGTAGTCCGTGAGAAGCTCTGAGGGCACGAGGGGCATTGAAATGGCTTCTCACCTGTGTGGGTGCGCAGGTGTTTGGACAGAGTGGACTTGTGCGAGAAGCTGTAATGGCATGATGGGCATCGATATGGCCGCTCGCCTGTGTGGATACGCTGATGTTCTTTAAGCTGGAAGCTTCGCGAGAAGCTCTGAGAGCATAACTGGCATTGAAAAGGTCGCTCGCCTGAGTGGACCATGTTGTGTACTTTCAGATCAGACAGTCTTTCAGTCTCGTAGTCGCAGAACTGACAGCAGTGGAGGCGTCCCTGCGCTGACTTTTCACCTTTGAGCGTTGCTGGACAGCTGGAATGCCTCAATGCTGCACACAGAAAACAAAACGGTTTACCCGAATGTAATCTTTAATTTTAAAACAATGCTCATTATGAAATACCAATGAAATGAAAGAATGCAGATGATAGTGCTAATAATGAGGTTTTTCTACATTCATGGAGGTTTTGATAGCAACTTCATATGATATTGAGTAATACAAGGGTGATCCGTTCTTGATTCACTTATTTTCATAAATGCATGTACAATGACAGGGTTTAGGAAATCCTAATATTTTCCTCACGTAAAAAACATTTCATTGTGTAAGAATTAAAGTCGGAGGAAGTGAAGTATTGTGCTATCCCTTGCTGCCACTAGAGCCAAGTCTGGTAGCTATAACATTAGTAATGTTTTGACGAGATCCTCAATATATTTCACCTGAGGACTACAGATGTAATAGACTGAAAGACAAACATCTGTGTTACTGTCAGCCCTATTATTAATTTTACATCAAACTAGGTCCAACTACCGTAGAGTTTCCTACAATATTTACTAGAAGAAACTTCGGTACTGCAATCATTAGATACTAAGGGAACTGTAAGTAGAACACGGATTTGTCTAATGTTTGGGCTTGTGGCTTCACAAGTATTTGTTGCATTACCTATGCTTTATGCTATATCTAAATTTTCCAGCAATATGTTTTCTAAACATCACACAGCAATAAGTCTCAGTACATATGTATAATCATTGAGAGTTACTGCATATATGAAGCAATATTTTCTTGAAACTGTTCAATGTGAAGAGTCGTAAATTATTTGAACCCAGAAGGATGAAGTTAAGGTAAATCCATGTACTGTCCACCATTCCCAAGCTGGTTGAAACATCTTGCTTGAAGCTCCTACAAACAGTAGTGCTAGAACTTCTGTAGAAAACTGCATACAACAGATTTTTGTAAGCCATCTTAGTAAGTGTTATGCATCGCGACAGTGTCAATGCTTTGATACAGTTTCACTCCCTTCACCACAGGCTATAAAGCAATAATTAAAGAAATTAAGCAAAACAATCTAATCTGACTTAACACTGACCCTAACCTCTTAAAACCTACTCAGTGTTTTTTGAGTAATAACTCAGTCTGCTAATGCTAATGGCCATAACTGCTCTAGAGAAGCTCACGATGACAGCAGACGCACTGCAAGGTTCTGTACTAGGTCCCCTATTATTTCACGTATACATTAATGACCTTCACATGATTGCTGATGATTGTGCAATCTTTCAATAATTAAAAAATAATAAACTAAACTGGCAGATTGATCTCACTAATATTTCGAACTGTAAAAAGTATGGCTAACAAATATAGAACACATGCAAAGTGCACGTGTCTCATAGTGCCGTATATTACATAAATAACAGGACCTTAGAATGTGTAAACTATTACAGATATATTGGTGGTTGTACTACAACTAACTTGGGCTGTTCACCCTAATGTTGTGATTAACAGTGTTAACAAATGCCAGGTGACTTGCATCTCCATTTTTCTTCTGCTTCTTCAACTTAAAAATTGCTGCTTTGTAACACACCAACAAATATACATCAACAATGAGAGATTCATGTCAACGTAATCTTATTACTTCTGTTGCAGTTGTTTATGTAATGCTGCCCACTTGACCTTCTATAACTAATATAGCCAAACTGAGTGAATACTAGCCTTAAAAACTAATCTCACTTTACTGTCATTAGCATTATTCTGCAAAGCACCCTGCTTAAGTTTGTTCCAAAAATAGCACCATCATGCTATGTTACTGATGAATAACTTCCGTGACTGCAGTACATGTCCCAGCATACTAACTCATGTAAGGCTGGCACTTCTATGTTTTTCGGATTTTATGCAGGGTGTGAGCCTTACAAGAGGTATGTTTACTCACTGAAGCCTTGAACTGCACTCAGACTGCTGTATTGAATAAGGCCACCAGTGGCAAATGACTATGCACCCATTTACATTTTTTGTAGTTTTTTCAGACATGGACAATGCCATGAAAATGCCAGAATAATGGGACAGTCCAAAAAATCTAACTGTGATGTTAGATTTGACTTTTTCTTAGAATGCCAGCACAGAGTAAAATTTGTTTAGAGTACTTCAGTGTTGTGCTTTATTAAAATTAAATTCACTTAAAATTTCATGACGGCAGAGCTCAGGGGCATATTTCACATTCACCTACCACATACATGATGTGCTTTGCAGGTTTTCATGACTTGAAGATGCCACGCACACAACCTTAACATCACGTCAGTTTAGGTAGTGATGTGCAAAATCAGCTTGTAATTTCATGGCCTTTATACAGACACATGAGCTTTCTGTCCAGCAAGTACCCACACTTTGTGTAGGTGCTCACAGTAGTTGCCAGCTGATCGCCCACAGACTTGATTTTTCCAAACTCCAACCTCATCCATGTGGCTGTATATCTAGCCCATGCATGCAAGCTGATGTACAATTGCCAATCTGGTCAAATGGTACGAATATTTTACGAGCGTACTTGCCGCAATGGCTTGCCAGTCACCACATCTGCCCGCTAGGCCTAACATTGAAGTTGGTGACCATCAAAGTTGCAGTTTGGTGCTGAGTGTGAGATGTGGTGATCATAATGCTATCGTTGAAAGGACAACTAGTACCATCTAGTAGCAGCTTGCAGAGATTAATCAGCTCATGGGCATGCATGTGGCAGCTAGTGAAACTTTTTCTCCATATTTTTGAACTCCGAAAGGAGGGTACGGCCTTACACGAGTAAATAGAGTAGTAATGAATGCTCCTTTCAGACTTGCCTGCTCGTGATTAAGAACCAATAAAAGCTCAGTGTGTTACGTGTTGTTCTTCAAGAGGTAACAGAAACATTGGTCCAAGTTGTCTGAACTCCTTTCAAATAATTTCATCTCAAACTGGCATTTTCGACGCAGCTCTATGCATTCTGCAAGCCCAGGGTCCTTTGTAGTCATTTTTGATGCATTAAAATGAGGCAGTTATGGGACACTTTTGTGCATATTCTGCTGTTTCAAATTTCAGTTCATCATACAACAAGGAGACCATTTGCCAGGTGCTTGAAAGCTGGTGCATGTGGACTGTGAGCACATCGTGCTGCTGCCCCCACCAAAGCTGTAAAATTTGGGTTTTGCAGAGCCACTGAGAGTACTTTCATCACATCAGCCTAAGTACATGCCTACTGGTAGCGCACAAGCATAGTTGCACACAGCAATGCACTGACAAGTTTTTCTGGCTGCTTACAGAATAAGAGTAGCCACTTGTTTTTTACTGAATTCCTCATTAGGCCTCTTTGATCACTTTTTATCGACGTTCTTCATGCCTGAATATTCAGTTAGCAACTGTACTTCATAAAATGAAAATGTAAAATTTTTCTGGGAACCATAAAAACTCCCAAGACTTTCAAGACTTTGAATATGTGGTTTTCAAATTAAAGGGTGTTCAAGGCACTCAAGAACCTGCAGAGACCAATGTTCGAGAAAACTGTCAAGTCAATGGCTCAAAAACTATTAGTACAATAGTTGAATGAATGTAGGAATGACGAAAACGCATGCATATGGGTGTGCAAATAGCAGTTCTTTAGACTGAATTAAATATGAATTGAATAGTGCCAGAAGTGAATCAAATCAAATATCTTATCGAATAGTTTGCAAATAATGTACAGCCTCCTCAATAAAAATTTTCACATCCTGGTATTCACAACAATTAGAAGTATCTGTCATTAATTGCATGGTATAAATCATGATATATTAAAAGTACAAGGGGAACATTACGAACAACTAAGCAGGTTGTTCGCAAACTTGTGGCACATAGGAGCATAAATGGACAGTCATGCACAGTCACATAAAATTCATAAAGGTAATGTTGTGGGCTAATTAATATCTGTGTATACCTTTGTGAACAAAGCAGACAATTGGTATCCTCTGCAGCAATGACAGAGTGAAAAAAAAAAAAAATCCACTTTTTCTCGTGTTGATGTTATGGCGGATGTTGCCACTATAGTATACAGTATGCTGAAACTAAACTTATCCTGATTTAACCCGATGAGAGGACACAGGTGCTGCGTTTATATACAGTAAACCTCATTAATACATACACGCTTAATAAGTAATTTCTGTTTAAATATAGTCGCGATTAATTCCCCACCCTGTCGCTATTGGAACCTAATGTATTGGCTGACCACTTAAGCTGTAGTCGCTTAACACATGCCAAATGGTTAGTGCATAATATTTAGTTATATTTCATCGTGTACAAGCATGGGATTGGCAAAATGTTCTATGTGCAGACCGCAGAGAGCGAAGTTGCAACGCACGGACCTTTCCCGGAGTGCAGTCGCCACCGACAGCGACGTCAAAACATGGTAGCCATGATCTGTTTCCTGCTCCGACAGCTATTAGTGCTTCCATGTCGTCATAATGGATGACAATGTGGATGATGGCCCTCCCAAATCCAATGTGGCTAGTGCGTTGACTGTCACGAGTGTCCGCAGAGAAGTGGGGCCAGATGGAGAAACTGGCTCGCGACCTTGCCGAATTTGAGGATGCCATCTTCGCTGCAAGGCTGCTATGGCAGCAAGTGAAAATCACAGACTTTTTGCTGCTTGCTGTCAAGCAAAACATATCTGTGTGTGTTTTTGAGTGAAAATTACCATGTTTTTTTGGCCGGTAAGTCTATATAGCTGCTCATCTGCCATTGTTAGCCAATTACTACATCGCTTAGTGCATACCTCATCCATGTTCTCTGCCAACTACGTATTAACGAGGGTTTACTGTGAAGTACCACACAATACTAACTGCCAAATGTTGAGTTTAAGCAACATTTTATTATTTAGCCAGAAAAGTCTGGCTGTCTTAGCGATGGAGCTTGCTCTAGTATGTTATGTCCACTGTGTATGGGATGAAAGTCATCAGTTTGCTTCAGTTTGGTACATGATCGCGTACAGTCAACGATGTAAAACATTTGAACGTATTAGGAAAATACTTGTATTTTCGAGTGGTGGCAATTCGATTCGATGAACTAGTCGAATATTGACTCAGCGATTCGAGGATCGAATCAAATAGGATAATATGCGATTCGTTATTCGAGTGTTATGAATATTCACACACTCCGTGTGTGGACCTTAACATTTGCCCCACAATTTAAACTGCTGATGAATATCTGTCATAGTGCATTCATAGGCCACCACTAAATTGCTTCTGGAGCATCCAACAGAATAAAAAGATAACTATACTGAAAAAAAGGAAATAGTAAATTTGTTACAAACAAGACTAAATGCTTTAAGTAGAAGAAAAAATATAAACAATAAAGAACAATGTATTCATGAGCACAGTAAGTTATGTAGTGCTTTAAATAAGGTCACATGAACTGAGTTCCTAAAGAAGACTAAACACTCAATGGTCGTAAAAGGATGTTTATATGTAAAAAGACATTGAAAAGGCTCAAACAGGGTCACAACAAAGAAGGTCCAAGAAGGAGCACACATATTGCAATCTAGAGGCAACAAAAACATCAGCATAACAGAGAAAGACACCTTATGTGCAACAAAAAGATATGCTGAAAATAGTAGTTAGAAAGTTGCAGAGAAATTCACAAAGGTACAGCTACTTACAAAAGCTATCACACATTCTAAACATGCTACTGAGTGGTGATGCCAATAAAATATTTATCTGCTAGCCACAGACATGAAGGCAGAGAGAGTGGAAAAAGGTTGTCAACAATAAACTTATCAGGCCAGCATCAAGGCAAATTACATGCATAACGTTCATCAAAAGAGGCACGGTCAGTGTTGATAGGGGAGCTGTTTATTCCATGTATTGTCATGCATTTCTTTTCTAGAGTATTGCTTTGTGTTTCACTTTTCTCTACGTCTATGTTATTGTAACTTTCCTCTACCCTATCTTTTCTTTTTGCCTACATCTTTCTCGGCTGACCTTTCTGCCTTTCTGTAAATAAATTCTCCTCTCTCTACATCTTTCTTATGGCCATGAGAATCCTCAGGTGTCCACTCAGGAGTGAGACAGTTGTGATGCTTGTGGCACTTAATTTCCTACCTCGTTTTCCACTTTGACTACAACAAAACTACTACATTACTATTAGGAGAAGGTTTGTCAGACTCCAGCAGCAGTGACAGAGCTCAAAGCACCAAAGAAATATGAGCAGCAGTCATTCTTTCTTGAAGTTTTCCAAAAACTAGAATTCCTTTGAACTCAGCAGCACTCATGCTCCTACTGGCCTAATTTCTTTTGACAAAGACTGTAGATGCTATACTTATGTGATTCTGCACAATCTGGCCCAATTAAGGTCCCAGTGCTACTAGTGTCCATCCAATGCAATAAAATAAAAACACAGCAGGCTTGTGCAACCTTGCATAATTGCAGCCCAATTTTCAGCTATGCTGTTTCTTTTGAGCAGTTGCATTAATAATTTCTAAACCACACACTCTAAAATGTTACTTACATACAAGTCATCATAGGGAACCTATATTGGGCAAATTTAAACTCAATGTCATTATTTGTTCTCTCAGACCTAGAAAACATGGATTTATTGCTAGCAAAATGTTGTAGAAACACACATGCAAACTTTGCATGCACAGATGTAACGTGCCCCCCGCTGACATAGAATATTAGGTTGGTGCCACTCTTGTTTCTTCAAAGACAGCAATGATACATTTCATTGTCTTTGTATCATACCTGTAAACAGAGAGAAAACAACAATTGAGAAATTACTTGCAATGTTTATAAATAGGAGCTGAACTTTAAGCTTTCACCACACATTACCACTACTATGCCCCTGAATTCAAACAAATGTACACTCTTAGAGAAAACATGCGAATGTGCAGCTGCCGGGGAATTACTTTGTGCAGGTGCTGTGAGAACTAATATCGGAGCTGCAGCACGTTGTCTACTACCCTGCCAGCACTCGCAAAGCCTTGCCTGACGCTGCACCATTATTTTGCTTGCGTCATGATGTACCATGAATGAACATTGGCCTTTCGTACCATCGTACATAAAGCAATGGGAGTTATTGTCTGTCCCAGAAGAAAGTAGACAAAAGGTTAAAGAACTGCTCTGAGAATACGTGCATCTCTTACATGTGGCAGTGTGTATGACACTTAAAAAGATCAGAGGAGCTGAGGCGCAAAATACAGCATGAACCTTTCACACAATGTGTTGGCTGACTCATTGCACGCCCGATATCTCTCAGTCGTCTCTGTTATATCTACTCAGTGAGCCTCTTTAACGTGCAATCACAAACAGTAAATGCACATTGGTGCACCATTATATAAATGCAAACACCACACTCTAATGTACGACCAGTGAATTTATGTTCAACGGCAAAACGATGAAATGTGCAGGCACCATTGGACATTAACATAGAATACACATGCTGCCAACTATACAACTAAAAATGGTCGTCAACCCTGTCGCTTCTTCCCACTGTATACAGGGCACTATAGGCAGAAAAGTTGGGACTGAGCAGTGCTGATAATTTTTACAAGTTAAGTAAATTGAGACGAGCGGCCCATAAGCACACAACAAGCGTACAGGATGCCGAGAGATATTTAAGCAAACAACTCCTCCATCAATAAAATGGACATTACTGGACTACTTGTTAGTAAATTTTAGCAGTTTGTACTGCCAGGTGCCAAAAAGGCTTAGCATGTTATGAAGGGTGATACGAATCACTGGTGTTCATGCACCACAATGCAAGCAAAGCTGTGGTGACAGCGTCATGCTAGTTGTGTGCGCCAGCAAACTAGCAGATAACATGCGGTAGGACCCGCCTAAGGCTCTCAATGCGCCTGTGCAGAGTAGTTCTTTTACCAGCTGCATGCACCATGCTGCAGAGTATCACTGCATGCTTGCATCTTTTCCCCAAAAGAAAGAACATTTATTGAAAGTAACCCAAATGCAGTTTGTAGGTTGTGTAGGAGGTTATATAAGGCGTTCTGTCGGGAGGAGTAGACGAGCCTGCACAGTCTTCCAAGTACAATCGTAAAGATTGTGTATAATGGCAACTGATTATGGAAATTTTGCAAACCTGCAATTAACTGATTCTCCTGAAGCTTTACCTGCACATGCCCCTTAAGATGCCACCTGTTCTCTTAAAATGTAAACCATGTGGAACATTTGGTTCTTTCAGGGCATCAGGCAACAATTGTACAAGGTTCCTAACATTGGCTTTGAATGCTAAGTAATTTTATACCAAGACTGTAACTGTAGCTTTATACACAGAATTTAATTTTCTAAAGACTGCCAAAGTGTTGGCCAAACATCACCTAGAACCTGCTGCTATCCCCATCACATTTGCAAACATTAAAATTTGTAAAACCTTGTAGACACAACGTTGAAAGAGAATGGGGGGGGGGGGGGGGGTGAATGTGATAGCACACATTGTTTTTAAAACTTGCCCTGAACACACATAATTTAAGGGATATATAAACACTTTATTGATGATGGTTAACCATTAGACATGCATGCCAACACCAGTAAACTTATAACAACACAAGCTGACAGTTTTTCTTTAGACCTCAGTGACTTTTTTCAAATGCTATGCTGTTGGTAATTTCACCTACTTCAGGTGTGTATCTGTATAACTTGGTCAAAGCAACTACCTTCCTTGGGTCCTTTAACCATCAAAAGACTTCTAACTGAATATTTCGAGACCAACAAGCAAAACCTTTTTCGGAAATAGAAATTATTCTGCATAAATATTATACAAGCATTTGTAAATTATAAATAGTCACAGGCAGTTTTTTTTTATTATCACCTGCTTTTACAAATTTTCGCTGCTCAGGCAAAAGGGAGGCAGTCCGTCACGTGGTTGAGAGCTGTCACATGCTAACTGGGAGCATGAACTGCTGCCTCCGCTATAGCTTTTAATGCGGATTCGGTGATGGCACCAAAATGCTAACTAGTCATGCATAAGCGTAGATGAGCACAGCAACGCACTGGAAAGTTTTTCAGGTTACATGAAGAATGAAGGTAGCCACTTATTTTTTGGAGAATGTTTTGCTCAGACTGGCAACTGTACCTGAGAAATGAAAATTTAAGATATTTTTTCAAAACATTAAAATTCAAGGATTTTCAGAAACTGAAAACACAATTTTTGTAAGGGTTTTTAAGAAACTGCAAGGTCCCTATGCTAAAGAAAAGTGTCACGTCAATGGCAGGAGAACTGCCTGTACCATTCGCAACATTCACAAATGGTAACTGTGCCATGCGGTTTGTTCATGAACCAGTAACTCGACCATGGGCCTTGGTGGAACAGGTGACTACTACGTTTTCAGGCACAGTGCCTGAAAATTCAATGCCTTTACAAAGTGGGACAAGTGTGCGGTATTCTGAGAAAGCAGATGTGGTTTGTACACTAAATAGTCGAAAAAAAGAAAAAGAGAAGAAAGAGTAGTCAATGATCAAGTGAGAGAAAAAAAGTCACACATGGATGCTAGATATTGTGTGCCTCAAAGGCATTGCAAAAGGACCCACTGCATTATTTAGAGTCTCAAGTGCCTGGAAAGAAGCTTTCCTATAATCCCAGGCTTTCACATATCCAGCAGTTGCTATATCAAAGTCTTTTGGTCTAGTTTGCTTTGCTGATGGCGCTCTTTATGTAGTACTTGCTAATTACCTTCTTTTTACTTGCATTCCTCAAAGACCGAAAACATAAAATTGAAAAGTGAGGCAATATTACTTAAAGATCACTATTTTGACCTTCTGCTGGTTTTGTTGACCGCTGCCCTCCACAGATGCTTTTGCTGTTTGGTTGCAAAGGGCAAAACAGAATTGTTGGACTTAGCCTGCTTACACCAAATTACACTTTGACCTTTTCATATTCATTTTGTAACTCTTAATATACAAAACATATGGAATTTACAGCTATCAACTTACAGTGAAGTGAACTAAATGCTAGGCCGCTGAGTACAGCGCAGGAAAAAGCAAAGTAAAGCACATATACATGAATTTACTGAGCTTACTGAGCTTGGTAGCTGAACTCATTCAGCTGTATGCGTGATCATTTCATGCTTTATGACAAACTGCCATTAATTATTTCATGCTATGAATGCTAGAGGGTGCTGCAGTTCCAGTATTTACTATTTTGTGCAATCAAGTACTTAATGTGGGTGCATGCTTAAAGAGATGGATGGCATTTTTTTAAAATTTTGCCCTGTGCATACAGCTTTTGTGGGATGCATGTGTAGTTTATTAACAATTATTTCCTTTAAATGCAACGCACTGGCAGCAGCAGTATTGGAACAGCAGAAACTTATAAGCAACACCTAATTTTTAGTTCACGACTTTCTCAACCATTTTTTTATCGTAGATTTCACCGGCTTCAGGAACGTTTCTGAATAAACTTGCTCGAAGCAAGTATGCCCTGGTATACAGTGTCTTGCACTGCTATAGAAGTCACATATTACCATAATTTCTTTTGTATACGCATCTTTTGCAATCATGTGCCACCCAGTCCTACATCTTTAAAACATTTCTGAAAACAAGATAAATCAACATTTGTGACATCACCAAGTGAGCCGAATTTCGCAAACTTCAAGAAAAATCCTGGAAAGTTGGTAGATATGCTAAATGTAACAAAAATGTGGGATAAACAGAAGAAAGATCCCACCCTATTGCACCTGAAGAAAAAGATACTTGAGGCACAAGCAACATACATAAAAATTCACGAAAGTACAGCCATTAACTAAAGGTAAAACATCAAAACCTTCTAAAATGCTTCATAGTGGGGATAAAATCGTAACAATATTCATGTACTGGTGACACACATGTAGGTAGGTAAAGAAGAAGAGAACAAAAGTGCTATCAAAAATTAACCTCTCAGGTCACATCAAGTCATCAGGCTATATAAATAACTAATATCAAAAGAAATAAAATCACGGTGTTAATCATGGCAACTGATTATGAGAAGTTAAATCAGCCTCCTGCTCCACTGTCATCGCTCAAAGAACAGAACAGCACAAGAATACTAGTGCTCCAGCAAATGAACATGGGTGCTAAAACACTGCTCAACCCGATATTGCAGCCTAGGCATGGCTCGGGCCCGCCATCTCAAACCTCAGCTCAGCCTGGGCATTTCGCTTCAAGCACAAGCTAGGCCTGAGCTACTCTCTTATTAAACAAATGTACACTATTTGGGTCGTATCTTGCCACACAACAATAATCGTCATCTGTCGTGCTTGCGTTTTCTTTCTTGAAAACACTGTGCTCGCTACTTTCCTGTCGAGAATGCTCTGTCGTGCTGATAATGTGCATATCGTTCATGACTTGGAAGTACCGGGCTCCCAACGTTAAAGAAAGGAAATGCGGACAAGACAGATGAACATTATTGTTGTGTGGTAAGATACGACCCAAAGGGTGTAATTTTGCTTATGAGTGTAGCTGCTGCTTGACCAGGCCTGTCCCAACCTCTATGACCATGCCTGAGTGTACATCATATCACCATCATATCATATAGAGTCATATCACTATGCTTGTCAATAGGTTCAGATCAGTTCAGTTCAGGTTCAGATGAATATGTCACATTTTGTGACATAAATGTACGAGATTGAATTTTACATAGAATTCCATGATCTGCATCTATATCTTCCTTTGATATGTAACGTATTATGTGGTCAAAGATGCAAACAGTGAGAGAAGTCTCTCACATAGCAGGCAACCCTTTTTAAGGTTGCCTGCTATGTATGCAATACAATATATATTCACAATTTAGAATCTACTTACTACATAAAGCACACCTGCATTATGCATGGCCTATCCAGTGGTATCACAGTGCTGTGTTTGCATGTGCCTGCTCAAGTGAAAACTCCGCACAAAGCACTTGCAGACAGTGCACCGGTATGGTTACTTGCCTGTGTGGATGCGTACGTGACGGTTAAGGTTGGACTTTTCTGAGAAGCTCTCATCACAGGAAGGGCACCGATAAGGCCAATTTCCCATGTGGATTCAAGGGTGTGACTTCAGATAGGTCTTTTGCAAGAAACTCTGAGGGCATGAAGGGCACTGAAATGGCTTCTTGCTGGTGTGGATGTACAGGTGTTCCTTCAATGAGAACGTCAGCTTGAGGCTCTGCGGGTACGAATGACATTTAAACTGTCGCTCGCCTGCATGGATCCTGTTGTGTACTTTCAACCTAGACGGTGTTTCAGATTCAAAGTTGCAGAGCTGACAGTAGAGGAGACGTCCCTGTGACAACTTGTCACCCTCGAGTGTTGCTAGACAGCTGGAATGCATTGATACTGGGAGAAGGGGGGGGGGGAATTGAATAGTGCCAGAAGCAAATTGAAGCGAATCAAATACTGAATACTTTTCGAATAGTTTTCAAATAATAAACAACCACTATCAGAATTAACACAAAACAACATTCACATCCTAGTATTCTTAACATTAGCAAGTTTCTGTCACTACATAGCACATTATGAAGCGTCTATTAAAAGCACGAATGGAGCATAAGGAGCAGATAAGTAGTTCATTTGCATACACAAGACTCTTCAGAGAGTGCGAATGATCACTGTATAACCTGTAAAGTATGGCTGCGGTTTCGCTAAGTTAGCCAGCTCCACAACGCAAGTTATGTTTTATGCATTATACTATGCCCGCGGGGGCGAAAATTTACTGCTCGTTTGCTCCAATTATATGTTTAATTGGCCACAGTTGACATTTTGAAATATTCAAAAAGCCTTTCAAAATATTCTTATTTGTAAATAATGACTGTTTGATTCATTATTCAAAAGTTCCAACTATTCACACACTCCTAATTTTTTATGTGTCTGCTTAATACCTGGTTATGTGAAATCTGCATATTTTTTATACAAATTTATGTGAATTTAACGAAAAATCAGAAATAGTAAGAGAGAAAATGCAGCGTGGCATTTGTATGCACTGCCACTGCAGGAAAGTTTCACAGCCCATATATTCAGCAAAGTTTCAACATAATCATTGAAATTGTAATATAAAATTTATACAGGCAATACGTTGCAGCCCAAACTATTGTTACATTCTATTATTTATTATTCACCTAATTTAATTGCCTACAGTGTTTTTAATATGGGAACTCATCCTGCACGATATCATACCGACCTTTGTAGATGAGCAAAACGAGAACAAGGTAAAGGCGGGAGCCAACATTTCTACAAGTGGACTTATCTTTGTCATATGTCTTACTGTCATATTTTCTGTCATATGCCTTACTGTCATACGTCGCCTTGAAATAGAGAAGTCTACTAGTCGAAACGTTGGCTCGAACTTTTACCTTGTGCTCGTTTTGCTCATCGTCCTGAATTTCCTTCTCCCGCCTTCTCCATGTCTTGCCACCTTTGTAGATGCATTTTACCAGAATAAACTTCAAGCTTCAAACAGACATTTGAGTGCCATCATTACATGTTACCCACTGCGGTAACGTCAACACTCTCATTCAGTTTCGTGCTATTAACCACAGTCTATGCACCAGTAACGATAGCAATATAAATGAAGGTACCATCGTCAAAACAGCGAAAATGTACAGCCTTAAGTGCTCCAAGTGGAATGCCAAAATACAGACAGTGCTGCACAAGCCTAGGACCGTGAATCACAGTTATCCATATGATAAACATATACACACGAAACATCCCTCTGCATTGGCAATACAAGACAAAACCCCTGTTTTAAGCGAGTAGCATTCTTTGCCTCTTTTGCCCATTTTCGCGGTGGTCAGTGGGTGGTGGCCAGAGGTTGGTAGTCAGTGGATGAAATTGCACTGCCACTAGAAAGGCAATGATGCAAAGGGAGCTTACTGTCGTGCAATTGAGTTGCGAGGCACGTTTGTTGCTGAATGTTAACCAACTCTTTGAGACACACTTGCTGTTGCACGTGAGCTTTATGGTGTCTGAAGGTTTAGACACTGCAATGCAGACCTCAAGGACAGCCCTCCTTTCCTCCAGCCACACTCTTCAGGGATGGCACCTGAATGAAAGGTCTATGGTGGGAGAGGTGGATGGTAGTCGCCTTCCACAGCAGCACGAGTGAAGACAACATGCAGATGACAAATTGGCTTATATGTAAAGCCACCCATTCTAGTGCTACAGTTGTGCTGGTTAACAACTGTTCTTTAAGGGATTACATAACAAAACAAGCACCAAATAAGTATGGTCAAAATAAAGAAATATGTTCTATCAAGAGTACTGCTCCTTTGATAAAGCAAACAGTTTTCAAAAGGCGTTTAACAATTTGCTTGCATTGACAATCATCATCAATGGCTGTCACAATAATAAACTTTATTTAAGAACAATTACAAAGACAGTGCAATAGGCACCAGCAAAGAAATATAAAACAACGATAAACAATACATTCACCAGACACAGTCCTTAAAGAGACATTGGAGACAATGTGAATTGAATGCCTAATGAAGATTAAACATTCAACTGCTGTAAAGGAATGCTTATATGGAAGAAGGCAATGAAATAGGCTAGTTATATTAATTGAAAAAATAAAAACTCCAAAAAGGAGTATATGTACTAGATCCTACAGGATACAAAAATGCAAGATGAAGAGCAAGAGATTGCATCTCATGGCACGTGAAAGAAAGAAAGTAACAAAGGCACCAGTCAAACAAATGCAGGAAAATTCACAAAGGTACTCTCACTAACAAAAGCTGAAATTACACATTCTAAAAATGCTACGTAGTGGGATTGAAAATATATCATTCTCCATCTGTGAGTGACATAGATGTAGGTAGAAAAAAAGAAAACAAATGTGTTATGAACAATGAATTGCTCAGGCCAGCATTAAGGTATGAATAACATGCATCACCTTCATAAAAAAAAAAAAGTCATTGTGTAACCAAACAGTGCCTGAATGACAAACAAACAGCACCTGAATGTGAGATGTGTTGGCCTCACTCAAAGTGAAGACCAGACATAACTCTTTACAGCTTTCCTGCATCAAGAATTCCAAAATAACTAAGTGCTTGAGTTCCTATTTGCCTTCTGATACCTCAGTATAAGGAACTTTCCTACAACCAAGTGCATCAACGCCCTAAAAATTCAGCTTGCAATTAGCTTTCTTTTTACACAGTTAAACATACACGAACTCAGAGGAGCACTTAAATAGGCAGCAGTACATATTTGAAGAACATGTCCCAGTGTGAGAACCAACATTTATAATTTATCATGATCACTTCATGGCACATGCAACTCCTTTAAAGACTTAGTTGACAAATGATCATTTCTTCGTTATGCCTTTACGCAAAGGAATATCACATAAACAAGAACATGACAATGCAATGGAATGTCGTCACAAAAAAAAAAAAAAGTTTCTGCAACATATCAGATTATGATAGAAAATTCGCTGAAGTCACATGTCAGTTCAAGATACAAGACCATATCGTGACACTTGTGCTTCTTCATGCACCAGAATTACATGCAGCATACTGCACACATATGAAGATTCATAATAGACACAGCTTAATTCATAATGTACCCCTACATGGTTGGTGAACTAGTCAGTGAACTTATTATTTATTATTAAATTATGGGGTTTTACGTGCCAAAACCACTTTCTGATTATGAGGCACGCCGTAGTGGAGGACTCCGGAAATTTCGACCACCTGGCGTTCTTTAACGTGCACCTAAATCTAAGCACACGGTGTTTTCGCATTTCGCCCCCATCGAAATGCGGCCGCCCTGGCCGGGATTCGATCCCGCGACCTTGTGCTCAGCAGCCCAACACCATAGCCACTGAGCAACCACGGCGGGTAGTCAGTGAAGTCATGGTGGCGTGATTTCCTGTGTTTGCTCAAGTGGGTGCCCTGAACAAAGGACTTGGAACAGACAGTTCACCAGTATGGTTGCTCGCCTGTGTGTATGCGTAGGTGATTCGTTAGGCTGCATTTTACCAAGAAGTTTAGAGAGCATGAGGGCACTGAAAGGAATGTTCACCAGTATGGATGCACAGGTGAACCTTGAGGGTATATTTCACAGAGAACCTCTAGGGGCATGAAGGGCACAGAAATGGTCGCCCACCATAGTGGATGTGCAGGTGTTTCTTCAGCGGGGAACTCTGAGAAGCTCAGAGGGTACAAGTGACATGCAAACTGTTGTTCGCCTGTGTGAAACCTGTTATGTACTTTCATATCAGACAGCCTAGCAGTCTCATAGCTGTAGAAGTTACAGTGAAAGAGGCGTCCCTGCTTCTACTTTTCACTTTTGGAACCTGCTGGACAGCTAGAATGCCTTATTTCTGCACAAAGAAAATAAGACACGCTACCAAAGCATCACTTTTCTTTTGCAGGACAAACTACAATTATGAAATGCCAATGAAATAACATAGATGCTAATGCTAATGATGAGTTTTTTCTTAATTAGGTTTTGAGTGATTTCAAATATTTAGACAATATTATGATAATTTTAACAGACGTTGCTACAGTACTGTTCTTTATTGCCATTGTGTGTGCTGCTTCAGTCAATTACTATTTGTTTTGCTAAGTATAAAATATGTTGATAACATAATAAATGCATATACATGGCTTTAAATGTATCAAAATGTCAGGTAATTTCTTTTAGTCGTAAGTGTGACAACTCACATTTTTTATACAACGTCAATAATAAAGAATTGTTACATACAGTATCGTATAAATATTTCGGTGTTCACCTAACCGAAAACCTCTCCTGGACAGACCATATTGCAGCCGTTTGCGCAAAAGCTTCAAGGACATTAGGTTAGCTACGTCGTAATCTGGGTAATTCACTTTCCAACATCCGCAAATTGGCCTATCAGACATTTGTTCGTCCACAGCTCGAGTATGCATCATCCATTTGGTCCCCACATCCTACATACTTAATCGACATGCTTGAATCAGTCCAGAACCGAGCTGCCCGTTTCATTTCACGTAATTATAGCCATCACTCCAACGTAACGCAAATGAAACTCAATCATTCCATACAGCCTTTAGTTCTTCGCCATAATATCGCACTGTTATCCTTGTTTCACAATTATGTTTATAATGCCACACAATCCACACTACATATCCAGACCGCCTCGAACACGTCTCGTCGATTAAATAACCGCTTAAGTTTCGCGCATGTACGGTACAACACATGCTTTTAACTTTTCTGCACTCCCTGCGGCCATTCGCTTGTGGAACAATCTGCCTGATCACATTGCTTCCGAGTCAGATCAAGAAAAATTTCGTCATCTCCTACACGAGCATTTTTCACAATAGCACTTACAAATCACTTTATCTTGTTTCTTACACTTGGCAATCTGCTTTGAACTTCTTGTGATGTTTTTTTTTTTTGATGCATTGCTATCTCGCTCTTGTGAATTGCTATTTTATACTGCGTCGTGTGTTCACTTGTATGCCCTGTATATATTATTGCTTTTTTGCGTCTTTTTCCCTGAATATCACTTCAAGAATTGTACTCCCTGATATGTTCATTTTTGTGTATTTTACTTTCTAGTATTAATGCCTTACGTTAAGTTTTACTCATGTTATTTCCTTAAGTGTACCTTTGTGGCCTTTCATTACTTCAGTTGTTCCTGTTGCATGTTTTAATCTTGGTAGTAATGTTGATGAGCCCTGTATTGAGGTGTATCTTTTGTATACCACTTTAGAAGGCTGCTTTCTCTGTAACCCCCCTTACACAATGCCCCCATGGGGCCTGTAAGATATTTTACATAAATAAATAAATAAATAAATATATATATATATATATATATATATAAACTGAAGGGGATATACAATGTTGAATTTGAGAAACGTCTAAAACAAATTTGTTGTCTAGCTGGCAGCGCAAGACCTAATCTGAACTCAATACAAGCAGTGCATTCAGTCCATTGTGGAGAAAGCTTGTGCCACAGTAACAATACCAGTAACAATGATGTATTGCCACAGTAACAATACATCAGGCAGTGCCCGGCATAAAAAAATATTACAGGTGAGATTTTTGTCTAGTGCTCTTTACAATAGCCAAATGGGCCACTGCGCTTATGGGCGATAATCTCCTCAAATGTTTAATTGAATCCAAACAGGTTACACTGCTCGATATATACATAGTGAGCAAAGTTCAGCTTATATTGGAGTTTATACTATCCAAGACCGGTACAAGGGCATTTTGTTAGTTAGTTAGCTAATTCGAATTTAATGGCACAAAAGTGACTAAGGCCATGCTGCGCCAGCCACAAGATATTAAGAAAAAGCAGCAAAAGCTGCATTACTTTATAGCCTGTGCAAAAAAAAAAAAAGAAAAGTTTCATCTAGCAGTTCAACAAGTTAGTGAAAGGCACTAGTGGATCATCTGCCAGTATTGAGGCGGAGTGTAAAGGTATAAGTTATAAAGCTTCCTCGCAGTACTCACCCACCTATACCCTGCTCAAAGGAACTGCTGTTAGGAAGATTTCTAAAGGTGGAGATAAATTTGCATCTATGTTCACCAGAAGCATATATATCGAACAGTCGGGTCACTGATATTGAACTGCAGCTCTCTTCAGTTGTTCTGCCTTTTTCCAGCACTGTTAATCTCTGGATGGATTACCATTGCCACTACTTGTTCACTTTCATTAAATGAGTTGATCATACTTACTGTAGCATGGACATTCCTGCAGCACTCATGGCATTGTTTTTCTCGTTTAAGAATTTTTGAAAACTCGTTTCTACAAAAGGAGGCCAATTTCTACTATGATTTGTTTTATACAGAGTGTTCATGTCATCTGTGTTTACATGCCGTCAGTGCTTTGTCTTATTGTTCTATTACCTCACCATAACTTGAGAAACTTTCCCCTTTCCCATCTGTTTCATTGTTTGCTCTCATTCAGCAGTTGCTCTGTGAAAAGTACACGATTGTGTGCATGTTTGCGTGTGCCTGCATTCACAATGTATCGTCACTTATACGCTTTGGCTTCCATGTCTGTTGCATCCTAACATGCAGGCATACCATTTCTTTAATCAGCTGCAATGTAACCAAAGAGAAATTTTCTGTCACGTTCCTTACACGAGTAAGCCTCAGCACAATGCAACAACTTGCCAAATTAAGGTTAATTATCCCACGAAGTGCCTTTGCAGTTAGGCGAATAATAGCATATTATGTGTCAGGTCTTCTGGTGCACATCAGCCACACACTTATTCACACACGTATGTCTGCCATATGTCTACTCATAAACATACCGAGCCCACTTGCCCACCTATGTCTGTCACTTGTCTCCTAAAAAAAAGTGACAGGTCCATTTGCGCAACAGGGCTATCCATACTACTGGGCGGCACTTCAGTGGAACAGAACTCAGTCGTCTGTTCATTTGATTGAGATGTACAAAGGTCATTCAACAGATGGTGGAGGGGATACGTCACTTACCTGTGTGTATGTATAGATGCAACTTGAGGTTCCACTTTATGGTGAAGCTCTGGGGACACAGCCTGCACTGAAATGGTCATTTGCCTGTACGGGTGACCAAATGCGTGTAGCGGTCACTCTTCTGCGACGTTTACCCAGCGTAGAAGTGGCATTGAAGCAGCTGTTTGCATGATTGGATGACGCTACGTCTCTCTCAAGTCACTGGTTTGCGGATCATGTAATAACATCAGTAGCTACAATAAGTGGGGCACTGGGAATGATGGTTGGTACTTTTCCGATTCTGAAGTCCAAACTCCTTGCTTCTGCATGAGAATGTTCATAGGTGAATTAGCTTGAGTGTCAAAAGAAAAAGAAAAGTTTACTCAAGAATATTAAATAAAGAAGGGGGAGGGGGTTCAGGAGCTGGATAAGTTGCAACTTCCTCTTCACTGAGACATGCTATAAAACACAGATTAAACTGTAGCTAGCCAAAACAAGATAGTGTTGGTAAACAGGGGTGCCTAAATGCTGAAATTTTGTAATTGAATTGCATAAGAATACAAGAAAATAATCTGGCCTTGAATACAGAATAGAGCACAGTGTATCTTGCTTTAAGAAAAAGAGTCAGAGAAATGCTTTATGGTAAACAGAGGTTATTTATATATTTTTCAATGCGGGCAACACCAACAAAGTACACATGTGAGCTGGCTGATGAAAAAAAAAAAAAAAAAGCAAACAGTGATTCAGAATAAAACAAAAAGCAGGTAGCACACAAGCATTTAACAGTCTGGAATGTTCACGCAGTAACCGTAGTGCATCTGTGCAGTAAAAGTGCTTGCTGCAGTAGAATTGCTTGTAACAAACAGTTGCATCAATGGCTGTGTCAGTCTGGGTTTGCTTAACTCTTTCCGTACTGCACCCATTGGGCATCGTTAGCCCACTAACGATGGTTTAAATGCTGCTTTTGAGACCTTCCGCACCGCTCACGGACATAGTGCGCTACCGGACATGAAGTAGAACTATATTTTTGTTTTCTAAGCAGTTCGCTTTTTATTCTTTAATGCGCTCAGAAGTTTTTGCGATCATCAAAGTAGAAAGCAAAAATGGCTGCCTGCTATTAATGGTTTGAAATGCCACTTTCGAGGCCTTCCACGCCCTCATGGACACTCTGCGCCATAGGATGTGAAGGAGGAGAAATATATTTTTTGTTTTCTAAGCAGTTCGTTTTCCTCCCACCAGGTGTTAATTTTTTAATGCACTCGAAAGTTTCACGATCATCAAAGTAGAAAGAAAAAATGGCCGCCTCGATGTGCAGCGTACGTGCTTCGAAAGATCACAGATCTCGCGATTCTGCTGCACCTGCGGCTGATTTTACCGATGGGTTGAGCAGCAGTGAGTTCGCGGCTGCTGCCTTTTCGATGAACTTTGAGAGTATGATGACGCAAGCCAACCCAGACCATCAGCGGCCGCAGCCCAGCATGCCAAACTATAGTGCTTGCACTTATATTTTTGTAGTGGAATACCTGTTCAATGAAAAATTTAGATTTTTTTTGGAGATAGTGGCTATTAAACGGCAATACATTTTGTATATCTCATAATTTTTGTTACATTTTCTTCGTAGATGCAAGCGTGTCTTTATAGACTTTGTTCAATTTTATCTCAAAATCTTGATTCTGGCTATGTATAACTTTTTTTATGACATACATCTCGTTAATAAAACTTTGGTGCGTGAAAAGGGCATTCATCTTGCTTTTGTTTATGTATTTTATAAAATATTGAGTGCAACAGTTCCTTCATAAAAAAAATATCTGGCCTAACCTACCAAAAACACCTATTTTCCCCATGGTAGGGAAAGAGTTAAAGTATAGACATTTCTCACAGCTGTATAAAACCTACCATTTGCACAGTTCTTTCTCCCTGTAGGCTACGACAACAGCAGTTCAACTGTATTTTCAGTCTGAACAAACACTTCGACATCTTTTATATCAAACTAAACAGAGAATTCCATACACTCACTTGAGAGAAAATTGGTGATAAGGATGTTTGCCCACTACAGAAATGATGGAAAGTGCAGGCTCTGGATTGGAACTTGTTCTTGTACACTGTGGATTCAATCCCTTGCTTCCATCAGCTTTAGTCCCCTCTGCTCAGTTGACTTCCCATCTTCTTATAGCTGCATTGCTGTCAGTAGAAGCCATTCTTCTGTGTGCGCGTGATAAGTGTTACTAGAAAACGCTCACTACCCAGCCGCTCTGCAGTGCTTCCCAGAATGTCCATGTATATGATAAATTTTCGGAGAGAAACTACAATACCCAATGCTTTCGTATTGTGCTTTGGCAGTTTTTTGCCAGAAAGAGTAATTATGTAGCCGCGGCCATGTCACGTGCTGAGCCACCATTGCCAAGTCACCATTCAAAGGAAGCCACTACTTCTACTTGCAACCATTCCCAAGCTGGTTGAAATGCCACTGTAGAAACAAACACACATGAACACTACTACCACATATATCCTAAAGTAAGCTTTCAAGGTTTGCTGACGTCGGACACAGATAGAGCAATAAAAACAACTTGAATTTTAATATGCTTGCGCACCGTTAGTGATAAACAGTGGCAAACAAGGAGTGATGCAGGAACCGACATTTTGACAAGGGGACTGGTCTTTGTCAAGCCAACAGCTCCTTTCCTTAGCAACATTTTTCTGCAGATGTAGCTCACTCAAGTAAGCAGAAGTGGCATTCCTTCTTCTACCACTGTTCGTCACATGAAGCTTCCATCTTCTTGTGAACTTCGGTCTTCTTTGTATTTGCACACTGTTAGTTGAAATAAATGCATACTGTAGCTGTACAATTTCTCTCCTCAGTCACACAGGCAAATTATTAAAGCCAAGATAAACTAAGCTGCTTTCAGCATGGCTACATCTCACAGTGAGATGTTATTAGTGTTAACATTTCTGTCGCTTTCTGCTGCAAACACAATTTCTTCTATGACAGTTGACTTGCCATAACATTAATTCCTAGGGACTTGCAGTTTATCATATGAATTATAAAAAGTTTGAATTGCCAGAAGTTCAATAATTTTCATGACAGAATCACAAGTTCAATATCTGAACATACAAGCACAACAGACACCTTTATGCATCCTGTACTGCCATATACTAAACTAGGCACAGACAGAGAGCTTATAGGTATTTGCGAAAGAGCGGAGAGGAGAGACAGAACTTCCTCACCAAATTTCCTCAATGCACGTACAGGATATCAGAACTGCAAGCATATGGCTAAATCGATGACGGCTCAACGTACAAGATAACCTGAATATCAAACATGATCAAGTTCTGACTGCTCGTATCTCATAAACTTCTAGTTGCTAGCTGTTTTTGACTGCTTCTCTCAGCCTTGAGAAGCCCGGAGGTTTTAATCAACCAAAACCTTTGCAGAACTTGTTTTGAATTAAGTGGCTTGAAAATTCATTAAACCTTTGGCAGGTCAATTAAAATGTTGAGATTGCTTTAAATCAACCAAAGATTTCAGTTATTCAAGTTTGATTAATTGTGAGCCGACTGCAGGTAATAATGTGCTCCAAATTGCTTATAACAAATACAGAAATTTAGGAATGGAGAGTGCGAAATCATGATAGTGGCAAAGCTAATAGTGAACTCCGGGAGCCAAAACGGGGAATGATGATTCATCATGTGAATTAAATTCGATAAACATAATTGATGATGATAGGCTGAACTATGATGAGCACTGTGATGGTACCTCAGCATTATTATGTGGCTTTTTATTTGAAGCTGTTCTGCTATGTTAAATTTCATTTAGTGCTAAGGCACTAAATGAAATTATTTTATTTATTTAAATTATTTTAAGCACAAATTTATTAAATAAGAAATATGATAATGCTTACATTACAAAACGTAATGCTCACTCAAGAAAGGTAAGATGTCCATAGCTTGCTCATAACACAAAGGTAATATTCAACACGCCATTAGAATGGCTGCGCAACACAAGAGATGGATGAGACATGCCACAGTGAGAATAAAATTAAACAATGATAAGGCAAGTTCTCTAGTTTTTCCTAGCAATACCTGAACAGCCAGTGCATGACGATGGCAGGTGCGTGCTCCTTCATGTGGGCGCAATTTGCGAAAGCAAAATCTAAGTATTGTGAATGGCAGTGTCAAGGGGTCCACATTGTGAACTGAACACACGTGCTTTGAACACAAGGAATGTGTGCTCAGTTCACAATGTGGTCCCCTTTAGAATGCAGAATTAGCCCGTGTAGAATTGAAAAATATGCTAGGAAGTGACAGCAAAAAAAAAAAAAAAAAAAAAAAAAGAGAGGCGCACATCCCTTGCTGCTAGCTTAACATGAACCAATACAAAAAAGAGCAAATAGTATTGCATACCTTCATGAACATCTAACCAAAGGCGAGATCATGCAAGCATCCTGCTTTTCAAATGTTTGCTTGCTTGCTAGGTCAGTGAGTAGGCGGTATTCAATTTGCAGTCCCGCATCGTTGCCCTGGTGACCACTGATAAAAACATGGTGCTGGCGAATCTTGAGAGCACAAGCAAACGTCTGAAAAGTGAGATGCTTGCACGATCTCACCCCAAGTTTACAACAGTTGTTACAAGGAAAACTCGAACTAAATGCTGTGCAGTTGCAAATGTGGAAATGTAGTTCAACCAGCACAAGCATGACTCTACAGATTTATGTACACTTAAACCTCGATATAACGAAGTTGGTAAAATCAGCAATTTGCTTCGTTATATCAAAATTTCATTATTTTCAAATTCAACTCTTCATGCAAATAATTACAGTCACCAGAATATTTTTCTTACATGAAAGGAGCTGCAGAATTTTTTGAATTATTGGGCAATAGGAAAAAGCAAACTTGAATGAGAAAAAAATAATTTTGTTGAATTTGAGAGTTGCCAACGAAAGATATGGTTTCATGCTGAGTTGAAAATATCTTCACATCAGCGGTACGAAACAAAGCCATGCTTTCACATCCCTTCCGCCCCCACAGCTGATAGCATCATCCGAAGTGGAACGACACTGTCGTGAAAAATGACGACATTGGGGAGCGAATGCTTCGTCTCGTCTGCCTCAGTGAATGTTGAAATTGTGTATAAACACACTTTGTTATATAGGAGTTCAAAATACATGCTGTTCCATAGACAAGAAGTAATGAAAAGTTAAATACTTCGTTATATTGCGAATTTTCCTGCACTGAAGTTTGTTATACCAAGGTTTAACTGTATCACCCTCCTAGTCACTACTTTGGTATCGCAAGCTCATTAAATGGCCACAATTACCTTACCAAACATTGTAAAATGGCATGTTGCCATTTTACAATGTTTCTTAGCGTCCAATAGGGGTAATTATCTGAGTTCAAAACAAAACAGCCACAAATAATTATGGCTAAAATGTTACATGGTTTCAGCTACAGATATACAGTTAACTTCCATTAATTTAACCTCGACATGACTGACAGCATTCATCATATCCGGCAGGTTGAATTAAAACAGGCAGAAAAATAAGATCAAAACATACCACAACTTTATTGGCAGTATTTACCCGATTCTACTGCTCTCCCAAACCTAGCACGCATTAAATTTTTATGGTTTCAACGTAAGAAACACAATGTGCACCCAAATCCAACAATCAGCCTATTTTATAACAAGAAATGCTGCACTTTGCCTGAAGGGTGAAGCATTCATTGCAATAACGATGCCTATTACACAACTGCACAATGTAAGCGCCATAGTTTTATCAGCTGTATAATTGCAGTAAAGGTTCACTTACTAACTAAATTAGCAAGCATAGTGTCATGTAAATACAAGCAAACATGAACTGATCTCACTCGATGACTGCACGCACACACCATCGTAACGCTATCGTGATGAACGCGAACTGAGGAGAGCGAATGCTTCTGCTGCCTCTCCCTTCACTGTCTCCAAAACTTGAGATTACACAACCTCCAGCATTAGGTGCACGCAACGACAGCTTACATGCAGCCACCAACTTTTGACCCTGCCAGAAATTATTTCCAAGAGAGGGCACGGCAGCGCGCGGCAAGGCTAGAGAGGGAGATGCACGTGAGGAGGTGTCGCAATGGCGATGGTGACGGCGAAAATTTGCCTCGAGTGTCCATGTAATCGCTATCACAATAAGAAATGTGGCATGCCTGCAATTATGGCAAGCAGAAAAAGATGGAACCTGCAAAACTTCCCTTCAGGTAATGGAAATTTATTTACCCTCAATGTCCATCCCTATCACTCTCAGACAGCTAGCTTTTAACACTGCCATGGGCCACAACGTCATCTCCCGTGCCAGCCATTGCATCTGATATTCTACATTTCTTTATAGTCATTGCAACCATGATGAAGGGGAAGTTGGCTACCATCTAGAATAACAATTTTAAATCTTCACCCTTTGACGCAGGCAAGGCTCTGGCATGCTGAGAGCATGCTCTGTTGCCATTAGGTTAGCATGCACAATAACTTCTCTTTTGAATGAGCTTTTGTAATGAAAGCAGCATGTCATTGTTCCCAAAGTGCACAAGAACTTGCTCCATCGTCATCTTGTGATGTCATGGGGATGACAATGGCACCGACATTAAGTTAATGTCAATGCCACAAACACGGTTTAATGTTTATATCGAAGTAACACACGGGCCCCATTCAAACCCGTTTTCCTGGGAAAAAGGTACGCATTAGAATTGGATAAATACCATAACCATTAATTGTTATATCCCAATTTCCCTTGAAGATATGCTGAGGGCAGGTCAAAAATATGTTTTCTTTGTAAGATAACTTGTGTTTGACGTATGCACTTCCTCTAGAGCTGCAAAGTCACATGCTCACGCCATTTAAATCACAGCCGGAATCCCCACTGGTGTCAGCATGCTTGTCTAAATATCTGGTAAGGGCTGATTTTGTGATTGAAATGACAGTCTTGGCCCGTAGAAATGTACAGGCAACGGCATGAAGCTTCGGTCAGGATTGAATTAAACGAAAAATAATTAACCGAAGTCGAATTACCGGTAGTGCACTGTACAAAACATAGTTATTTAATGAATTGCATTGCCATGAGAAATGGAACTAGCGTCTGCATTTACAAGATAGGCTGCTGCAAGAACACCACCAACATGTGAAGCAGTAACCATATGAAAACTATGGAACAAAAGAGGGGAAGTTGCAAGGACAATCTTCAACTTAAAGGGATGTCTCAAGCAAAGAAGAGTCCCTTGTCATTCATGGCAGAAGCAATTCTGACACTAGCAATCACACAAGCGTGGGCAAATTTATGCTGACAACAACTCAATATACCCTAGCTGCACAAAAGCTTAAAGGAACGGTGCATGGTATGGATAAATAAAACAAGCTTTAACAACTACAAGCGACACTTGTTGCAAAATAAAGATGGCCAAGATTATTAACAACAGTGAACATGCAAGGAAAGCTTGAAAATAAATGTGATTAGTGGATATGGCTCATTCTACTGAATACTGACACTGTATTCACTTGCATGCAACTTGACCTGGAATTACACATGTGAATATGTTTTTAAACACAACATCCATCATACTCCAATATACCCAACATCTGATGGTAGCAGAAATACTACATCTCAACATGACAGAACACCTTGGTCAATGAAGTTTCATTGTCCTGAGAGGTGTCTTAGCATTATGATGAAACACAGCATGCGGTGGTACTTCACCTACTTGGTGTACGATGAAGTCTTGATCTTTTCACGCACACTTAGGCCCGTCATTAAGTTCCTCTTTGAGATCCACTTGAAAAACGGCGATGAACTACTTCACTGTGGAGTACCCTGGTGACGATGATGCTTTCTCATGTGTCTGCTCCGTTGAACAAAGTGCACGAAGCACATGGAACAGACAGAGCAGCGGAGAGGTCGCTCGCCTGTGTGCGTCCGCATGTGTGACTTGAGGTGGGCCTTCTGAGAGAAGCTCCGGGTGCAGATGTGGCACTGGAATGGTCGTTCGCCTGTGTGGATGACCCGGTGCCTGACTAGAGACGACGGTCTGTCAGCTACATAATCACAATGGTGGCAGTAGTAGGGGGGCCCTGGAGGTGATGGCTGACGCCTTTTTTGCGTTGTGCGGTCCAGAGTCCTTTTTCCTGCTGCACAAGAAGAGATTGACATGGATCACTGTGGCATCACCTTAATGAGAAAAGGTAGGTCCCTGCGTAAAGAGAAGCATTTTTTATGGTGAGCCTGTTTGCCATTATCCCTTTCCCTTTAAATTGAAAAACTCTTCGAATAACTTGCTATGACATGTATGAAATCATAATTCAGCTCACCAGGTGTATGTGCACCAAAGTTAAGGTTATTGCAGTCATACAGCTCCTTTCTTAATTAACCGTGGTCAAGTAAAGAATATAATGCATAAAGCCAAGGCGAAGTAACCTGCGTTCATATGACTGCACACTACAGCCTTAATCATGGTATTGCTTTATACAGTTACAGTTACTGGAATTATTAGTTCTGCTGCATTATAACTTCTTTCAGAGAGTCTGTAATAGATTCATAACCTCACTAAACAAGAAAAAGAGAAAAAGTGCACAATCATGACACTGGCAAAAATAATTTACCTTCCAATAGTCAAAATAAGCAGCACTACATCATCACATGCAGCATATTCATTAGACATAATAGTTCATGACTCTGCACAACTGTGGACCATGGTGATTTATTGCCAAAGCATCATTTTTGTTGCTTGAGTGCAAAGAAATGCACTTCTACAAGAATTTTTTGTTAACATCAATGGCAAGGACTCTGATGACATGACAAAAAAAGAAAAAAGAAAAAGAAAAAGCGAGCAACAAGAAAGCTGCCCCTGAAACTTTCCTTCCTGCGCTTTTCCTAGAGCACATGAATCTGAAGTTATCCACTGTGAGAGCAGTGCTCTTCTGACATGTAATGCTGCACTTAAAAGGGCACCTCACCAGATCTGGCCATTTTGAGCTGGCAAGTGCAGAGTTTACAATGCGCGATAACGATCGTGCCTGCAAAGTATTACATCGCTACATGCTGCAGAAAGATCTGAAATTTCAAACTGAATGTCGTTTTCCTTTCTCCTTGCAGCCGCCGTGCTCCAAGCCAAAGGTTGACGTACACGTGCTAGCGCGCCTACATACACGTGTTCGCGCTGTGACGTCCGCTCGTGGTGACACGCGACTTCGAAAATTATTTAAGCCAACATCTGTTATTTGTGTAATACGTTGCTAGAATAGAGGAATTAAAGCTTTGATAAATAATAAAACACACAAACCGAATGTCTGCATGTTTTTGTTTTACTTTGCACTGCAGAAAGAGATATGTATTTCCGTTTTGTCTGCTTGTTCCCACATCGTGCAGTTGTGCGCGCAGACACTGAAACTATGTCATTTTCTATCGTGTTCCATCACGGGATCATGCTCTGTGATCCGCTGGTGTTTGTCTCAGTATTTGTGTAGCATTGACTTATACCGCTAGTCAGGTGTCCTCGTGCACAGTCCGCAAAATTGTGTGCTGCGCAAAACGATACAATCACAACAGCTCGCGAGCGACGCCATCAGCAGAAGTGCACCCCGTCGCAAAGAAGCAAGGAGAAAAAAAAAATGAAGGCGGGACCCATGACGTATGTGTCATGCGATCCTCGAGCTCCGGTATGGGAGAAGGCCGGGAAGGAATTTCGCTTGTGGAGGCTAGACGGGGCAACTGGAGAGAGTGTCTATGTCTGCGGTGAAGCTCACCTCCTGAAATCATGGGTTTGTGACACTGAAATATTTCTATCTCGGCTATTAATGAGCCAATTTGAAAATATTTTGTGGTAGAACGCTTCCTAGAAGACATCTAACAACTTCCAGCATATAATCAAAATTTGCTATGGGGCCTAGTGAGGGGTCCTCTAACCTCTCCTTGTGTGTTCTGTGTATATATGTTTAACAGGATGCCAACAATGTGCTACCAAAGCCAAAGAACGTGCTACCAACTAAAATCAGTCTTTACACCGATGACTGAGTGATCTATCACACAATTACCAGTCACGAAGATCATGCCATTTTGAATAGAGCCTCTTCCAACTTATGTACTTGGTGTAACGAGTGGCAGATGAACATCAATTTTTGCAAAACTGTCTCTATGTCCTTCTCGACACGTACCACACAGCTGCGCCTTCCTTATTGTTTCAATGGTATTCCTCTAGAAAATATTTCTGAATATAAGTATCTTGGCATTATATTCCCACACAATTTATCCTGGTCCAAACATATTGAAGCAACCTGTTCTAAAGCTCTATCATGTCTAGGTTACCTAAAGCGTTCTTTGCGCTGAGCCCACAAAGAAACAAAATTGCTCACTTATAAAACCCTAGTGCCGCTCATCTTGGATTACGGGTGTGACATTTGGAATCCATACCTGAAATCCGACATAAAAAAACTCGAATCCGTAGAAAAAAAAAAAGGCTATTCTATTTATATACCGGCATTACCACAAAGGAATAAAGTAAACAGTCTTCTGCGTCGCGAGAAAAGGATGTACTTACAAAATTTATATAATGTTGACGTTATAAAAAAGACAGATATTGTTTGGAAGCGTATTAACACAGTACTTGGACGAAGCAGTTGTAATGAGACTATTAGAGAAATTACAATTAATGGCAATGCAATATCAGAAAAGGAACTAGCCGAATCTTTCAACAAGTATTTTACCAATTTAGCAAAGAGTTCTCACGATCCAAATTGTTCGCAATATCTAACTACAAGGACCAGCCAATCTGCATTTTTGACTCCTACGACAGATAGGGAAATAATCGACACTTTCTTATCTATCAGAAATAGTAAATGTTGCGATGCCGATGGTTTTGAAATTGGGCCTGCTAAGTTCGTACTAGATGCAATCACTCCGGCATTGCCACAAATTTATAACCTTGTTTTATCTGATGGTACTTTTCCAAAACGCCTTCAGGTTGCTAAAGTTATAGTGTTACACAAGGGTGGCGATAAAAACGATTTACCTAACTATAGACCAATATCCGTCTTGGCAATTTTTTCAGAACCTCTGGAAAAATTCATTCACAGCCGCATTACATCCTTTACAACTAAGCATAAATTAATAACAAACATGCAATTTGGATTTGCAAGAGGTCAATCTACTGAAACTGCCCTTCTAACACAAGAGGAAATTACATTAGATTCTTTCGAACGTCAGCTATGTACATTGGGTATTTTTGTCGACTACTCAAAGGCGTTCGACTGCATTAATCATGCTACCCTACTGAAAAAATTTAACTATTATGATTTCCGAGGCGTTTTCTTGAAGTTAATAAAATCATATCTCCAACACCGCATGCAACACATAGTTCTAAACAGTTACGCGTCCGATTTGAAACCAGGGCAGCATTTTGGGCCCCTTGTTCTTTTGTATCTATATTAATGATCTAGTGACTATTGACAAAGACGTAAAATTTATTGCATATGCATACGACATTACAATTCTTATAACCGAAAAAAATGCTGAAGATCTTATAATTAAAGCCAACGAGGTGCTGTCAAAATTATCATCTTGGAGTATCGCAAACTCGTTAACAATAAATGTTAATAAAACAAAGGCTGTACTTTTTAGGCTGAAAAATCGAAATATTGACACGTACCATTTACAGCTTAACAACACCATTTTGCCTATTGTTCCTTCTATTAAGTGTCTTGGAGTTATATTTGAACAACATTTGTCGTGGAATGCTCACGTGGAAATGGTAATTGGTAAGCTCTCTCGAGTGACTGGAATACTATGCAAGTTGCGTTTTTTTCTTCCAGAAAGTATTAAACTTATTTTGTACAAATCACTGTTATTACCACTTATAAGCTATTGCCATCTTGTCTGGGGCACTACAACGCTGTCTAATATCAATGTACTGCATAGAATACAGAAAAAGGCTGTACGTTGTATACTCAATGTCCCTTACTTAACACATACTAGTCCTCTATTTGAAAAGCTCAATTTGCTGTCAATGCCTAACATTTACGAAAATATGTTACTATGAAATTATATGACCAGTATTAAAAGAAACAATGACAGCCTAAAACGTATTTCCAACTTAATAGCAAAACATAAGGCGGTCAGTACAAGGAGTTCTGAAATATGGGAACTACCAAGGCCTAGAACAAATTATACTTATCAAATGCTACACTTTCGACTACCCTACCATTTAAACAAGGCAAACATAAAGTAATGCTTATTTCTGTGCTAGGATAAACATATATCTAGATGCAAATATGTACATAGACGTATGAATGTTCTTTGAACAGGTTCAATTCTTGTATAATCATTTTTTTTATTGTGCGTATCGAATCCTTCTGTATATGTTACTCTATGAAATATTTTTGTATACTGTGTCGTAATAGCGATGTACATAGTGCTGCATTTGTTTTATTATCTCTTGTGTATTTTGTGATGCATTCCATGACTAGCTGTATTTATGAGAATTACTCATCATGTAAGCTTTACTTTTTTTGTGTGTTTTGTTATACTTGCTCATAGTTATCATGATTAATGTTTCGCAGTTATTAGTGTGGAAATCCTATTTTTCCAATTACTATTGTATTTAACCATGCTAATCCTTTGTTGCATTTGTTTGCTGCCTGTAAAACGGGGCCATGGACCACGTCAAGCCTTGCTGGCTTTTTGTCCACGGTCCTCAGCATCAGCTGTATGTTGAAATAAACTTGATTTGATTTGATTTGACCTCTCCCCCTCTTCTAACCTTCCCTACTTGAACTCTTCGCTAGTAGAGCGGCGTAATGTAGAAAGTCTTGAACTGTTTTGCACCACTGTTAACTCTGAGCATTGCTTATCCTTGGAATACATTAAGTTTGCAAAAGCGCCTAACCCACAGAATTTTCACCCTCTAAATATAACACCCCTGTACACCCGCACTGAGAAATTCAAATATAGCTGTTTTCCCCAAACATTGAATTGTGGAACCAACTTCCCCCTAACATGCGAAAACTGACACCTGATAATTTTGTTAAGGCAATCACTGGTTCATGCCCATGATTGCTAGGACCATGTATTATATACCATGTTTATATGCATATATGCATGTATTGAGACCATTTTTTTTCTTTTCAATATTTTGTTCACTAGTGATTTGCTGTGTGCTTTGTACTTTTGATTTGTGTACCTCCTTTTGCTGTGTGTGTGGCACCCTTAAATTTTGCACCCCACTCCTGTGATAACCCTTTTAGGGTTGCAGTATGTCTGAATAAATTAAAAAACAAAACAAAAAACAAAGACACCATGGACAACACAGGGGAAATTACTCGTACTTAATAACCGAATTAAAAAAATGATAAATTTATGGCAATGAAAGTGGATGAAAAAACAACTTGCCGCAGATGGGGAACGATTCCATGTCTTTGCATTATGCGTGCGATGCTCTAGCCAACTGAGCTACCATGGCACCAGTTTTCCTTCCACCTTCTTGGGTATTTATGTTTTACTACTAGAACTAACCTTGGGTGTGTTAGCCAATGCCACCACTCACAATTCTTGGCAGTGGATGTGGAACATCCTTTCTGCCGCAGGCATGACGAGTATGTGATCTTATTGGGTGAAGGCAACTGGTCAATAAACCTACACATGCTACCTGAAGGCGTCAATGTTGCCGGATTCGAGACCCTCGCAATGTAATGAACGAGAAGAAAGGGGTTAACTGAGGGGCCTGATTTTTATTAATAATATCACAAGAAGCCAACAACACGAAGGACAATAGAGGGGGAATTACTCGTACTCATTAATTAAATTAAAGGAATTATAAATTATTGGCAATGACAGTGTATGAAAAACAACTTGCTACTGGTGGGGAACGATCCCACGTCTTTGCATTACGCATGCTGCACTTAACCGCTCCTTGTGTGCTTTTGTATATGTGTGTATTATTTTTGCCAACTTTTTCTAAAACTCTGCAGCATTGAATTTATGCTCCATCTCAGCAGTTCCATGCAGCACTGTGGAAGCTATGGCACTTCGACTAATCAGGAGGGCAAACACATCTAAAGGCATCCATCTGCACTTTGTCATATTCTTAGGAGAAAGCACCTTGCCATATTTTTTTTGCTGTGACATCCACTTGTATAAGGTTACATAGTGGTGATAGTAGTGAGTGCAGCAGTCCTTTCAACCACAGAGTTTGTGCTCACAGTGCTACCACGCTCTCTATACATAGCACCAAGCATGCTCAATGCCAGAGACTTCAGCCACTTCATGTGACCCACCACTTTCTGGCAATACATACTGCATAGCGAACTTGGTGGACATTATGTTCATGAAAGGAGAAGTGCTACCCAGAAAGTTGCCCTTTACAGTGATGTGGCCATGTATATAAATTTGGTGGTTCTAAGAACAATATTATGAGTTCTCCTGACCAATGCACATTCATAAATTTTTGAATAAATCTATTTTGTTATTTGCACACTTTTGCTAGATTCACAGAGGAGCTAAATTTTGTGTATCGTAGAACATTGTTGAAAAATTCACTAAAATAGTATAAGTGTATCTGTAAGTTGAATGAAAGGCTTCTACACAAACTTACAAAAGCAGAGCTACTTATAATATCAATTTAGCCAGGAAAATAGCCATTAACATTCAAACTACATATTTTCCAGATAAGCAGCTGCATTTGCAGGCCTCATAGCTTAGGCCCTGCTGCACAGAACTACTGAGACAAAGCATACAGCTCTCTTCACTGCAACAAACAAATAATCTTGTCCATGATCCCCAACCTCTGCTTGCTATTAGAACAAACTCATGGCACTTCTGTATCACTGAAAGGTACACTGAAGGGCTATGAAAAACACTTTTGACAACCATCTTCAAGTTACAAGCTGACAGTTTGCTACGCCATGTCTTGCAGTTTTCTGCTGACAAGCTCACCATCTCGTAATTTTTTACGATGCTGCATAATTTCCATAAGGCTGCACAAAAGTACCACTAGCACCTTTTATTATATTTGAAGACGGGTGCTTTTACATGAATGCAAACATTACACAGTTGGTGACAGTAAAGTAAGGCAAGAGAAGCTTCTCCCACAAAGGTGTGCCTGTGTGCGCTCTCTTTCCTTCAGCACTCATAAAAAGAAAGTTATCTCAGGCCTTACAGAGAAATGGAGAGAAGCTATTGCCTTCCCCACCAGTGCACAACCATCCCACAATAGTTGGGAATGAACAGGTAAAAATAGCTGTAGCAGGCAGCATAGACACTAACAAAACTGCAGCAACACCACATAGAATCAACTACGAAATGTAAATAGAAACATGCTGCCAGGAAAGTGAAGGCGCTCAATACCGAGTGTTCCACACAAATGCAAAAACACATTGGCAGAACACAGTAGGAGAAACTACATCTTGAAAGTGGTGAGGTCCTCATCCAGCAGTGTGATGTATACTGCTTGTATAAAGTTTCAAAGTAAGATAGCATGTATTTGTGAAGATGCACGCATGCACGCACACGCACACACACACACACACACACATTATGCAGCGGCAATGATTCACAATTCGGTTGTAAGTAATCGGTGGATGCAAACATATATGCACACATGCAACGAGAGGACTAGTGAGCGACAATTGTCAGGCACATGTACACACACACACACACACACGCCCTTCAAGTACTTCTGTCGCTGCATTCTTGACATGCTAAAGACTAGTGCAACAGCAAACTCTTCTAAAGTTCATTCTTGTCAGTGACTATTCCGTTCACGTCAGTGAAAATTTCTAAGATTCTCTTGGTACATAGTTGATTGAACACTGCATGTGAATAGAATGTAATATTGCTGTTAAATAAGAGCAAGGCACATACCACTGCACATAATAATGTAAACTGCGCTGAAGAGGGTTCTCTGCCATTCTTTGCAATAGCATCTGAAATGGCCATTGTATTTATTGGGGACATGACGATAGCCATGGACAGTGAATAAATGAATAAGCTGCTCTAAAGTCTTTGGGTCTGCTAATATAAAAACATGTGTTTCATTTTCAATTCAAACTCTGAGTCGTTGATATTGCCAAACCATCACACGTAGGATGCAGAAAGATCTTCGAGAACTGAAAGAGAAGCAAATGAAGGTATATTGTTTAACGTCTATAAATCCATAAGAAGCAATGCAACTGTCATTGAGCACTTCAATGAGTGCATACACAGTAAAAACTTGTTATGCAGGAATGTGGTGTTACCTGCAATGAAGTTCCCCATGTGACAGTTCAATCAGGATGAACATGGTGAGATGTACAGTGCACACAATTCAAACACGACATTTGGAATGCATGGCTGCTGGCACTTGTTGGACCATCAGTGGGCACCAGGCAAACCGCGCTGATGCATTGTGATATACAATGAGGGTGGGACTGTTTGTGATGCATGGTGACTGCGTTTGGCCCTCCAGCGCTCACTGGTGGCGCAACAAGTGCTAGCCACCATAATCTTGAGCATCATGTTTTGGTTGCTGCGCATTGTACATCTTTTTGGGGATTCTTGTCGTAACCTTCAGGAACTTACCATATAGACTGAGCCATAGTTGCACTAGTTTTCTTAAGATTTGCTGCCACCAAAGCACCTGTTTGATTTGATTTCAGATAATAAATACCCTGTACCAACTATACTAGAAATTACTGCACAGAATGCTGAGATGGCTAACACACTGGCAAGGTGAAAAGCAAGGTGAAAAGCAAGCTGGCATATGACTATGACTACTGCTGGACTTTGTATGCTGTAATTGTTGCTTTCTTTAAAAAT
Organism: Dermacentor andersoni; assembly: GCF_023375885.2. Taxonomy (NCBI): domain Eukaryota; kingdom Metazoa; phylum Arthropoda; class Arachnida; order Ixodida; family Ixodidae; genus Dermacentor; species Dermacentor andersoni. The sequence continues at coordinate 94,897,016 of NC_092817.1, read as the reverse complement.
TAATAAGAAAGATAGCCCTTTCAATCAAGCAAGATAAAGGATATGGCTATAATGCAGAAACAATCAACAAATCCACTTTTTGTGACTCTTGCAACAACAGTATAGAAGTGCAAATATTCAGTAAATATAGTTGTCACGTGAGTCTGCTGAGTAATGAAGTATTAAAGGTTCATTATATTGCATGTAAGGCAAACAAGAGAATTAAGTTTGATAAAAGGGTGACAGTATCGCTACCTTATGGCCAAAGACTTTTCCCTTGTTTTTCTACACAGTAGCATTTTCACCATGATTCAAAACTATCACTTCTAAACTATCAAGACATAACTTCATTGTTTTAAAATCATTTCAGCAACACACGCAGACCTAAAGAAAGTAATTTATTTGATGAAATGAACTGCAACAACAAATTAGATCAGTTTTCTAAAAAAAAAATTAGGTGCTCTAAAGAAACAGAGATATGAAGCATTAACAGACTACAACCTATGAATCAGGTCAAATGAAGCTGCAAGTACAAGAAGCACTAATTACCTCAAGTGTTCAGCCTTTTGCAAAAATATGAAGGCTACGCTGTGGCTTCACCATATATAATTTTCAGGGCACTCCTGACAATCCAGACATTTGGAAGGCAAGTATGGGAATCCTTTTCATTCCTGTGGCTGTTAGAACTCAAAGCATACCTAATAGACACTCTTAAACAGCCTGTAGTCAGTCTGATGGTCACAAGCAACCTAGCCTACATACTTCTGTCAAAGACTATGTCATAAAGGGAAGCAAGAATTTGTAATTGGTGGCTACAATTACCTTTGCAGTCGGTAAAAATCACACAAGTGTGGGCAAATTTATAGTGATGAACATTCAGGATTATTTGGCTGCGCAAAGGATTAGTGGAACATGTAGTGTATGGCATAGTTATGTACAACAAGATGGCAATTGCCAACATCAACTGATACTTGTTGGTAAAGAAGGAGGGACTAAACTGCTGGGAACAATGAATGTGCCAAGCCTGATTGAAAAGATGGGATGTTTATAGATGGCACGATATTTGGAGAATATCGAGGGTGGTCAGAAAGACATTCAAAGAGCACCCGATTTTGTTTAAGATTTTTATTGAAACATAAAAATTTCAAATCTTAACGCCATTGGCTGCCCTTTAACTACTTGCTTTAGGTTCAGAAACACTCATCCAGCTTCAGAAAACAGCAGAGGCACAAGTTTAAGCTCCCTGTTCAACCAAAAGTTAGCACAATTTTGCAGATACATTTAGACTGAAATAAAGGTTTCCAGGATGATTAGCCGACTGCAAGCTACATGTAAACATAAAAATAGCTGCATGTCGTTTGTGAGCTACAGTTTGGCCATTTCTGAAATAGGTATAGACTGCATCTGCTAACACAACGTCCAACAACATATTAGAAGACACCATATGCTAAATTTGTTAGAAGTTGAAGCTAACAATGCTAAAAACAGAGAATAGAAAATGCGGCACTGTGTTTGCACTATGTTTGTCTACTGTCATCTTGGTCCTTTTTTTTAGCACTGTTACCTTCAAGTTACAAAATGAACCGACCAGCCCAATTCAACATGGTACTACTCTTCTTATATCATATGGAACAATGAAACATAAAAAAAGAAAGACAACAGCTTGGTCAGGTGATGACTAGCACAAAACGTTCATTCAGAGACAAAACAATTATACATCAACCTCCAATGTGAATGCTTTGTAGCTGAAAACTTCATGTGTGGCAATTTAAAACAGAAAATGTAATTATTGCTTTTTGCGTGCTTAAACACTAGTGTTTCGAATCAAGAGACTATACCAGATAAGAGGCTGATCCTTACCTTTTCAACTTATGGCTTTAAAAGCAGGTGCCTTAGATATGTGTGACACAAAATGCTGTTTTGCAAATGCATAGGTAAAGTTCTTTAGGCATGCACCTGCCAACACTTGTACTCCTTCAGCCATGCTCGTACATTTTTGAAGTCTACAGAATCAAAAGACCTCCATTACCAGCAATAAGAGAAAGGCAGTTGTAGAAATGCCATTTCATCATTTGGTGTAATCTTGTCGCAAGCAAAAAGCTAAGTTGCTGCAGCGACAAGCACTTTTGCTGCAGTGTTGAACTTACATCTATATACCAAACTGCCTTAAATTTTATCTGAAATTATAATAAATTTATCGGAGCAACTTCACACACATTAATAAGGCAATCAGGATAAATATTACAAAACTAAGTTTCAGAGACTTGTTTCTTACGCTTCCTTTGGCCGAGGCTCAGTGAAATTTTTTTGCGAGAATGCAGTTTTGGGGCAGGACAGCACCGAAGACCGCTCTTGGTGCAATTTGGCACAATTAGCACACCTGTTCCACCATCGATAGAGGAGACTAAGTGTCCAGACTTTTGTTTTGTTCATGCAATGTCCTGCATATTGAAAGTATGTTGAAAGTAACAGAATACGTACTTAGCATTTTGTACTGTATCCAAATCTCCTCGAAATTAGCTTACTAAGTACTTCACTATGTAAACATTTTGCTCGGTGTTTTACACCTTATCTTAGATCCTTTCTTTGAGTAGCTTCTACATGTCTGTGTTTTTCTTTCTCTTGAACATGCAACCACTTTGCAAAATACAATCAAAGAGCAAGAAGAACTTAATTGTGCTGTTTTGTTACAATAAATTAATCAAATTAATTATCTTTGGTCGAACCCACAAGGATGAGTTCATACAAACTCACTTCAGCATAGCATTACCATATTTACTGAATTAATGGGCAGAGTTCCTTGTAATATAATATTATTGCATATTTAGGGGGGTGCAGTTATTGTGTGGCATAAAATTTTTGGCAAAGCATTTTAGATTACAGTACTATCAAGAGAAGCTCAATGAGTCAGGTATACAAAATAGACAACGACATTAGAAGAATGTGCGGTTATTATTAACAAAAGCTCTGTGTGTTCATTGACTATGGCTTTGGTTTGTGATCATGTTCTGAAATGTAGATTTTCCCGTTTAGCTTCTATGTGAACTGACTAGCATAGGCAGGTTTTAATTATATTTTGGTTTCTTGCTGCAGCTGAACATATCTGACCTTTTGCTTTTGGCATCTAAAGCTCATCTTCAGTTCTTTCCACATGTACCACTGGGTGGTCTACAGACTACTTCACTGTATGGCTGCAACACGGTATGAACTCGGTTAAAAGTGAGAAAAAGGGCACATAATAGACTAGTACAATAGACACTGCTACAATTGCCAAGTATTATACTTTCTTTCTTAGTGTAAAAGATGTGTGATGTAAGTCAATACTTTTATTGCTATGTGGTTTGAGATTGATAATGACAGCTTTATACTATGGTTCTTCCAAGCTAGATTGTGCCTGCGTAATATCACACTTAGTATCAGTAAGTATTTCAAGTGCAGCGCCATATACATAGCAACATACTATGTTATGTAGCAGGCAGAAATGCAAGTGAGAGAAGTGGCACCGTGGCGCAGAACAGCCATGCTAGTGCATGAGATGCAAGGAATGTACTCACTCTGGTGGCATGAGCCCATGGGGCGAGGTGGTGTCAGCAAATCTTGATGCAGGGTGGTGCCTCTCCAGGGAAGCACACAAGGGTCCAAACAACACAAGCTCACCACACAACACAACAGTAGAGCATCGGTGATGATTTAAATATCCTCTGGAATACTGAATCTTATCTTCAGAGAGAGACGTGGGCACCTTTGTGAAACTGGTCACGGCGTCTTGTATGGTCAGGCAATTCAGTAAACCCAGCTCTCAATACCTTTTCAAACCAGGAACACACATCACATTGGGTGGATTTCTGTAAGATCTACGCACCACTGCTAAAAGTGCTAATGTATCTTAAGTATCTTGAAAAGGCGCCTGCGTCCCCCAGCTATTGCTGTACATGAACTGCAACTACCAAGGGCTCACACGAGTTTGGGTATTGGCTTTCCTTGTGCCAATTTGTACATGAACCCCACTTACATCATTATCGAATTTCAGTCGAAGGGTCCTTGTGCGTGTACTTTCTTCCGGCTGTGTCCGAAATCGCACTGTACCACTCGTAGTCATGGAGCACCAACTACCAACAACACACACACTGTCTCACTATGTAGCATCACGGTGACGACTCCTCAAGTGACATTTCATTTGACTGGCCTGCAGAAAGGCCAAGGGGCAGATGGGGCACTGGTACGGTCGCTCGCCTTTGTGCAGGCGCACATGTACCGTGAGCTGGCATTTGTGTGCGAAGCTCTGGGGGCATAAGTGGCAGTGAAATGGCCGCTCGCCTGTGTGAATGCGATTGTGTGCTACAAGGTTCGATGGTTTGTGGGTTGCATAATCACATTGGTGGCAGTGGTAGAGGCGCCCCTGAAGCGATGCCCGATACTTGACAGTTGCCGGCCGGCCACGTCGTCCTGCACGAGAAATGTGAGGAAGGTCACTAGTATAGCGCCAATTACAAAGCAAGACTGCATCTACATAAACACGAAAAAATGAGAGAGAATGTCAAGCATATTTCTTCACTTACAATGCCTTAGCATAACAAACTTATATGGGTACACAAAACAAATTTTAAGCTTGCCAGAATGAAACATAGCAAGGAAGTGCAATGCTCAAACACAACCAAGCTATGAATAGTGCTGGACCAAGTAAACTGAAGTAAATATTACAACATGCTATGGTGGCACACAGTTTCAGTGCTGTATTCCGTTGCAGAAGTTTATGTTAGAATTTGGTTTACAGAAGTGGCAATATTCCAACTGAACATATTTATATGAAAAACACCCCGCACAATGGTTATAGTGCAAAGCATGTATGGAGTATGCAACAATGTCATCAGGTCGACCATATTGTTTCACTGACATCTAAGTGAAAAAATTAACTTTATCTTGGTCCATCTCCAGCAGCGCAGTAATGAATAGAACAGCAAAATAGCGTACAGTGCATCACACGAATAATCCCTGTACAGTAAGAGCAGAAAGGAAAAAGTAGGTCATGGTACAGCACAGAGCAAGACTATCACCAGCAAAACAATTTTAAGAGTGTGTCTGAAGAGTGCTTGACACTGAAAATGCTAGTGGTGTTATGGCACACAAGACACAGTGTACGGCACAAAAAATGATGACAAAGAATTCTAGTACTCCTTGCAGTATTCAAATTGCTACTCAATTCAGTTGGCAACATAAAATGAAATGTTTAAGTTGTTTCTCTAGGTTTAGTACTACTTAATAAACATATCAACATGCTGCAGTCATTTAAAGAATGCAAGATAAAAATAAACATAATATACACAAGCTCTACTTCAGGCACTCCATTTTCGCATAATAGATTGTAGCTTAAGTCGAACGTGAACAAAACAAGATGCACATCCTTTTGTTTTAGTGAAGCATTAGTCTACTTACGTGATTGGACTTTGTGTTTTTACGATTTGGAGTTGTCTTTCAGCTATAGTGTGACATTAGTGTACTTATGTTGCCGGAATTAGTGTTATGATTTAACTATTTTTGTTACGAATTATTCGTTCTTTTAGTCCTTATATGAAAAGGAGTAGCTGGTGCCAATTAAAAGCGACATCTTCTAAATACCATATAATAATAATAATAATAATAATAAAAAAGATGAACATCCTCTGTTGTTTAAACACAGCTGATATGAATCAATATTAAACAATGGAACACTGTAGGTATTAATGCATGGGTGACATAAAACAAAACAAGCACTCTTCTTGAAATGCATGCATTTTGTGCACAATGTGTGGAGCGAAACTTGATCTGCAAAGGTTGAACTACTAGACAGATGGTGCAATTGCACATTTCACTTACCACATTCGCTAGTACATTGGTCACAGAACATATATACATGACAGCATCCTTGAAAGCATCTGCACGATGGCACAATTTTAAAAACATTGGTATTCTCATTTATAAGCTACAAGAATGACACACCACTTGTTTTCATATGATGTAAGAAAACACAGGTTAGATGAGAGGCATTCATTGTGTCAGAGTAATGTTTATGCTGCAAAGTATCGCCAACATGCCGAACGTCATGTTACTCAGGGATACAGGTAATGATGTTTCTTTGATTTGCCCACTGGCTTGTTTGCACCTAAACTATGTACACAGGCGGCATGTAGCGGTTGGTTTTAATACCCTGTATTAAATTATTTAGTCAGCGGGGGAACTCCAGGTTCATAACAGACAGCCAAATTCAAGTTCATTTTGGAAAAAGTTAAGTGCACAGACACGGACTGGAATTGAACATGTGACCTCGTGCTCAGCAGCAAAATGCCATGACCAATGAACCACCACAGCCTGTGCATGCAGTACTTGCCCATTTTGTCCAGCACGAACTAGACATGTACACATTGTGCTGCAATACTGTATCAAAACTGCAATTTTTTTTTTTTCAGTGTAAGGAATGGGGTTGCCATTTGATGATAGAGGGGCAAAGCTCTGGCACAATCCCAGACATCACAAAATTGTGAGTAATGCTTGAATAACAGGCTAGTATTGTGCCCAAATGTAGCATAAACCGACCACAAAATGCCATTTCTGCCTCACTACCAAGCCTAGTGAAGCCTCAACCCCTCGACATGCCAATACTTCTGCACTGACAAAATTGAGCATGCAATGAAACTACCCTCCTCCCTTGATGCTATCTTGGCTTTACCCCTGGAGATGTTATTCGAGCTCAAGCCTATCAGCAGTTTAGCTGGGTAGAGTGTCCTTACCTGTCTCCTCAAACAATGTAACATTCAATGAAACGGTATTGCTGCCGTTTGCACATAATAGTACATGATAGTGAGTGCATGATGCACAAGTACTGGTGGAATATATTGTTCCCATGAGCACAGACTTTGTTAGGGAAAAGTACTGCCTTATCTTGAAAGCATATTCAGATTATTAAGGTCCAGAAAGCACCTATCGCTTGATATGCAGGTTCACTCACACACAGTACCGTCGGCAATTTACACAGGGCACTGCATGACTGATTTCTGTCTTTTGTACAGCGAATATGTTACGTTGCACGTTTCCCGTTATCCATATGGGGCACCATACTATTGTTTCTTTTTGCATGTTTAGCAAGGTTGGTTGGGTCTTATAAGCATGAAAAGGTGTTCGTGCATATTTTATATATACTTGGTACGTGTAAAAATATTTTTTTTTTTCAAAGAAGAATGCCGGGAGTTCAACGCGGGGTGTCAAGACTAGCAATAAAGCTTGGTATAAGGTAGCAAAGGGGGGGATGGTGGCGGTCCCTTCATGCTACTCAGCTGCCTTGCAGTGAAACTTATCTCGTAGTCTGTTCTCCATCGCACTCCCCCAACTCACTTACGCCCCAATCCACTCACCCCACAACCACGCACACTCAAAGCATGCGCACACTTCCGTCACCACTGTCTGCAACCGCGTATATAGAACGGGAAAACCGTGCTACTTGAACAATTTCATACACATTGTACAACCAATTATGAGGTATACGTAACAACCCCAGCAAATCGTAGATATTATCATATAGTGACGTTGAACATAAATGAACGTCAGAATTGAAGTGCGTCTCAACTGTGGTTAGCGTGCCTGTGTAGGGTGTAAGCTGAAAGAGTGACGCCTAAATCATGTGTCATTAAACTTTCAAGCACCTTCCAGGGCCCGACCTGAAAATGAAAAAGCACGTGAGAAAACATTCCACGTTTTAGAAAAGATATCGACGACGTATGTGGACAACACATCGCGTTTCATAGCGGTGAAGCAAAACACAAGACAACGTGATGTCCTAGGCACCCGACAACAGTAGCAGTGAAAAATATTAGAAATAGGTGCTTGTTACAAGAACTGAGCAAAACGTAGAACATTTCCATCACTTTTCAACCGTGGGTAGGAGACGAAGGTAAACGGCTTTTATCCCGAGTCGTGCGCCATTTCACAAAACAAAACAAAAGAAGGTACAAATAGGCAACAATCATCGCGCAAACGTCTGAGCGGTAGGTGCGTTAATGTTAAGGGCATTACTTATCAACAAAGGTTTATCTTATCAAACGAGACACGGAACCCCTAGCATGCTCTGAAACGTTAACGCGAACTTCGTGCGAGCGGCCATTCTGCAACGTGATCATTACGTCGATTGCGATGCGATGCAGTCAATTTTAATTTTCTATTCTCGCAAACGTAGCATTCGTTATAAAAGCTGCTTATATACAATTAAAATAGTGTAATAAAGTGCTTAATGCTTATAAAAATTTGTTGTTTAACCATTAATAATTTTAGACGCCTCATTTGTAGATACCGAAACCGAAACATTTTGCGCACTCCTGTCGCGCGTGTGCGAGCGCCCGATGCGCGGTGTGCAAGCGGGATCGTAGCCAAGAATGGCGTCGCCGAAGCGCGTCGCGAAGTGCCGCTGGGAACCAGTATTGCGCTCGAGCGTGCCGCCGTCAGTGGCCGCAGGAAGCAGGAGGTGACGGAAACGGCAAAGGATCGACGACGTCGCCGAGGCCACGCTGGCGCGCCGACGAGGCGACACGACGGTGCTCGGCCCCAGTGTCTCGTCGTGCTTGTGACCCTGTGGTTGTAGTGGTGCGCTGTCTAGCTCTACTGCTCGCCGCTGTCAACAACGCGGCTGTGCGCGGGGCTGCGACCATGTGTTGCCGCCTCCCGAGGCGACGGATCATCGCAGCGGCGTCGCCAATGCGCTCGTCAGCAGCGCAGGCCGAGGAGAGGCACCCTAGAGGCTATTTTTGAACTCTCCATGCGCCCGGAAAGCCGGCTGCCTGACCCGCGGCGATGGATCTTAAGTCGGAGTCGGACTTTTACGTTGGCTGCCGGGCGCTCGCGCCCGTCGCTGCATACTTTGGACTCAGTATCGACAAGGTAGGCGAACCGTGAACGACGAGTATCTCTTATTTTGCGATACCGGGCCTCGTTCACGCTTGGTTGCCGCGGCTGGTGGGGCGCAGCGTTTCGGTGTCGCTATGAGTCGTCTTGAATAGTTCGGTGCCGTGTTCAAGTCACTACTTCCGAGGTGCGCGAAACGATAAACGTGCGACTGTAGACGCGCGTCGTGTTGCACATGTGTTCGTTTGTTACGCTGCCTGTATACACGCACACCCTCCCAATTGAATGATCTATGCAAGCTCGAACTTGTGTGTACAAATATACAGCCGCACCCAGCCTTGGCGCGCATACGCGACGGAAAACAACTTGCGTAATGAACGCGTGCGCGCCCGTCATCGTGCGCGGGCGCACGCCCACCACAGCTGCACCTATGTGGTCTTCGTATGCGCGCTTTAACAAAAGAAGAAAAAGCACGCGACAGTTTACCTTAGCTTGACGTAAAGTTCACGCCCTGTAGTGTGGACTGCGGCGCAATTTTCTTAGCTTTAGAGTGGTACTACATCCAAATAAGGTATAGCACGTCTCAATTATCATAGTGATGTATCCCTAGTTTAGTTTACGCATTTTGTTTAGCTTCTGCGCGATTACTATACATCGAAAATGGACTACGAATCAGTACCACGAGTGTCCCCGGTGGCGCGCCAATTTTGTAGTTAGGCCCTCCGTGAAAAGCCTCACTGCCTGTATAATGCGTGACATGAATAATGGATGCCATCTCGGACTCGGCGCTTCTTTCCTCCCATTGTTTTCTTCAAGCCGACATCGCTGAGATGGGTGTGTAAATGGCGACCATCTCGTGCTATAGGGTGGAGTTCAGACGACTGTTGAAAGCATGGCTACTGAAGGTCAGCTTTATGATTAAACACTTAAATCATAGCGCAGCAGGTAAATGCATGGAATTTTGAGAGAGACGGAAGCTTTATGCAGTGTACACTGCCAACATTTACACAGGCCAGAAATTTTATCAATCTACCTGACCATCTTTAGAAAACAAGCAATTAGCAAGCACGTTTTCTCGGCATAGCGTTTTTCCTGCACTTGAACTGCTTAGACGTGTCGTTTGTCTGGAGGTCATCTATCAGCATGTACACCTACAGGGCTATAAAACGCAGCTGGCGAAAATGTCGTGCTTCATATGAGCGTTTCACAGATGTTTCCATGCGCCAACCTCTTGTTCCCAAAAGTCGCCTAAAAGAGTTGGAAATGAACGTCGTATGGCCAAGATCCGCAAGCGGCGTTTTAATGTAGTACGCCGCTTCTTCAAGTTGTTCCGATGTGTCGCGTTGTAGCTGCCCGCGATCGCAGTACGTCTTGTTTTCCGAACTCGAAAATAAGCAAATAAAGGAAGCAAGATTCGAGGCTATACTGTAACTCCTGTGAAGTTTGGTTCACCACCTTCTTCCGTTTTTGTAGCGCTACTGCCGACTAACAGTTTTCAAAAGTCGTTGTACATGCCACTTAAAGTATTGCCTCGGGCCTGTATGAAACTTATACTAACGCCCAGGGAAACATATTTTTCTCTGTTACAAAAGTTACCGTGCAAGAGTCGTAATATCAGGGATTTTCCTCCCTGAGCGCCATTGCTACCGTCGTGCCACTACTTGCTGCTCGCTGAAGTTTCAGGCGAGGAATAAAAAGAGAAAGAAAGAGAAACTCGATTAGCGACAGGACAGGAATAAGAATAGGATGCCTGTGCTGACTAGCAACCGTTCAGATTATTGCCCGAGAGAAAAAAAAAATTAGGCTATAAAGGAATACAAGTAGCGAACTGATAAGGGAAACGCTTATAATTTATTTCCCACGTGCCGTACCTCCATCGTGCAGAGGGTTCTTGAGCACTCGGTGCCTTTACTTGAATGCAGTTATCTGTTTATAGATGTGAGATGAGAATGGAGACGTACTGTTGTCGTAAGCAATGAAACTGAGTTAGCACAAGTGAAGCGTTTTTAAATTGCACGCCGCGAAAAAAATCTACCGGTACAAGTTACTCGAAACCGAGATTGTACGAGTTTATTTTTTTTTCCTTTTAGCAACAGTAATGTTTCTGTGTGTTGCCTGGCTGAGTGAGCGCGCATCTTCATTCGGGAAAGCTCTCATGCACAACGCACCGCTTTGACACGCACCGCTGTTTATAGTAATGACCGAAACAAGAGCATAAAACATTGGCTGTATAGACAAGCAGCGTAATAGTGCGTAAAACAACCTAATAATACGTTAGAAAACAATCAAACGTTCCCTTTGCCTATTTTAATTGGTGGCAGTGCGTCAGTCCGGTTTTGACAGATGGTTGCACGAAAATCCTTTATTCATTCGTTTCATACGAGCACACCGTGAAATTGTGTAGTTACATGTATGTGGGCTTCAGTGCACGTTGCTCTCTAAATAGCGCGCAAATATCGTAAGCTATTTTTCGAAAATAATGTAGAAACTGAAACTGAAAATTTTTATTGGGTAAGCTACACACCGAAGGTCGTAGCAGAGGGGAAAAGATGAATAACGCGACCTTATCCTCTGTCCACTCTCGCGCAGACTGCCAGGCTACCTTCAGCTTCATACTGGTAATTAAGGGAATAATTTCTGCGAGTTGCTGTGTTGGACGATTGAAGCTTCATTGTATGGACAGGCGGAGCGCTCCAATTGTCGGCGCTGATACAAAAGCACACGCGCGACACCTTGTGTTCGCGAGTTGCCGGCGAGTTCCGGTGCAGTGCGACACGGGAGTGTTTCTGTGCAAACAGCTGCGTGCATAATTAGGGTGTCTGTTTTGAGTGTTATTCATATTCGCATATGCATCATTTTATTTATCTCTCTCTTTTCAGGAAAGTGCGTGTCACGGAAGGCACTTTGTTTTTCGTGACTTAACGTGGGTTTTGCTTTGTACAGAATTTGAACTTAAAAGCGTTAGTCTGGTTTACTGCGGCCCGCATAGGTTGAGGTAAATTAAATTTTAGGGTGTAGCAATGAGTTCGACTGCGGTCAGGCGTCGTCTGCGAAGCAACGGCGGCATTTCGTTCGTAATTTTGGGTTGTCAAACGCAACGACTCAGTGACTAGAAGCTTTCTTCACTGCAAGTATTGTACGCTGGCAGTGAAGCTTACTTGAATGAAGCGGATAATTATTAATTTGTCTCTAGTTTTTCTCATGGTTCCCAACTCATTCAGCCTAAGTGAACCTTGAAATGTGTTAACTGTGCCTGCATAATACTTCGTCGCAGGCCTGGCTGTTGTCACAAGCCACACGTGTGCCTCCTTGAATTCATTCGATACCATACAGACGATACGTTAAGGTTTGTCCATGCGGGAGCCTAAGGCTAACGCTCGCATAAGTGGATGAGTAACTTGAGAAGATTTATCCCGATTGTCACGTGCTGCTGCGACGCTGAATTATCAGTGGTACTGGCTTAGTACGGCTTACTAAGCAAGCACAAGTTTGCAAGTTGATTCCTTCCTTCCCACGTCATCACAAGTGCACATACTACGTTTCGCAGGTGCAATGTGCTTTATCTTGGCATTGCTGCTAAAGAGAAGCGCTATTCTTTTTTTTTTTCACTCTAAACGTACAATATAGCGCATACACTTAAAAGTGCTGGTACGCCTTGTGTTCGCAGTTCAACTTCCTGTTCTGCCAAATTGCGTTCCTGCTGTTCTCGTTCCCGTACCGCGTGCTGCTGCATCCGTCGCGGGTGTCTCCGACGGCTAGACACATCGTGGCCCTCACCGTTGGACTCGTTTTCGGTTATTTCTGCTTCGGATAGTGAGTATGCAGTGACGTCGTCGCTGCCAGCTACTCGGCGGGACCGCATGCACGCGCAAGTCACGCGCCTGAAAGCGTCGGCGCGCGCCCACGTATCTGCCGGAAGGAGCGTGTGGCAAGCACTAGAGAAGCGTGGGCGGTGGTCGGCAGGCTTGGCACCCGTTCCGCATGCGGCGAAGGCAGGCGTCGACGGGTGTCGGCGCCGAACTTTCGTGTTCGAAGGTGCCGCAGAGCTAAACAAAAGGTACACGCGAGAATTGTTTTAAAAAATTGTGCACCGATTAAAACATTTTTTTTTCTAACGTTCCTAGGGAATTCCCTAGTTCCCCGCCCCCTTACGGCTGTGGGGAACAAACAGGTGCAGAAACGTTATTTTTCGCGAGTAGCAGTTCAGACGAGGTGGGGTAGATCCTACTCGCCAGAACTTGGGGGCCTGTGATACAGCGAGTGAGGCAATGCCTTTCTTGCAAGAAGGAATAACTTGCTGATAAACCGAAAGAAAGCAAGAGCGGTAGCGATGCCTCAAAGTACGCGTCGCCTATAGTATCCTCGACGGGAATGAACACCGAGCACTGAGTTTCCATGATGCAATCCCGCTAGACTACAATACATCTATGGCGTCACATAGAGGGAGGCAAATAGAGAGCCACACAGTCGGAAAAAAAAATGTGATGCGAGCTGCTATAGCTAAAAAAGAAAAACAAAACAAAACAGATCAGCATGCCCTAGCTCATTGTAACATGCAGATTTTTTTCCCAAGCCAGATTCACCCAATTATTGAGGCTGAAGCTGGTTTTGTCCAGCAGTTCTCGAAAATGGCTGTGAAACATAAAGTGCAAAATTTGATGCACGCATATACAGGGTGTTTCACGTAACTTGTGCCAAGTATTTAAAAAAAAAAGTGGTCAGCCGCAGCTGAACGAAACCAACGGCATATGGTTTGCCGTCGTATGGCGCTCCTTAGTGTATTTTTTAAAAATTTCAGCTTAATTAGTTAATTAACTAAGATGAAGTATGCAAATTTTTTTATATTCACTTTAGGGCCAAGTACGTTTCGTTGTGTTGTAAAGGGAGTTCAGAAACAAGCGATCCAATTTTTTGTGGCAACGTAATGCTGCGTGGCGATTTTTTTCGTCGTTTCAAGAAAGTCCGCGAAATATGAAATAAATCCACGTGACTGCGCTCGTGCGCTATCAGGTTTGTTCGATTCAGAAAAAGGTGCACGGCACCACAAACGAAAAGGTGCAGGGTGTGCCGGCCTGCAGCCACTCGCTGCAAGGTTCAAGGGTGCAGTGCACCGCGGCGGCACCTTGTTTTGCACCCCGTTCAATCGAGCACGGGGGTGCAGGGTGCACTGCTGCACCTCGGGGAATCGAGGGTCTAGGTGCAGTGCACCGTGAGTAGGTGCAGAAGGTGCGGAGAAACTTGGCTGAATCGAATGGACCTATTGTATGGCAGCGCTCTCAACCGTGCGCCGAGCCCATCGCTCATCAGGGACGGCGGCACTTCCTTTCCGTGTGCCGCCGCCAAAGATGCTGACGCAATGTGAAGCCTATGCGTAGAGCGGCGGCCGCTCGCTTCGCCGCTGTCCGTGCGCACGGTTCTTTCGCAAGAACCGCGATTGAGAGCGCTGCAACACGATAGCGCACGAGCGCAGTCACGTGGTTTTATTCATATTTCGCGGACTTTCCTGAAACGCCGAAAGAAAATCGCCACGCAGCATGTACGTTGCCACAAAAAAACAAAAAAAAAAATTGGATCGGTCGTTTCTGAATCCCCTCTACAGCACAACGAAACACACTTGACCCTAAAGTGAATATTAAAGGTTTTGCATAATACATCTTAGGTATTAAGCGGAATATAAAAAAAAAATGTACTCTAAGGAGCGCCACATGACGACAAACCATATGCCGTTAGTTTTATTCAGCTGCCGTTAATCTCTTTTAATCCTCGGCACAAGTTACGTGAAACAACCGGTATAAACTTTTATTCGAAATATTTTTTTTTGTCGAAGTACATCGCAATATTCTCTAACAGTTCGCTACCCTGGTATATGCTATATACATATCCTCTTACGTTATACCTATGCACCTTTGTTTAGCTCTACGTTACTTGAATTACCCTCTTGCGTTAACTAATTTACCAGCTTACATTAATTTTACCCTCTCTGCGTTAAATCTCGCTATAGCCTGATTTAACGTTGGCCTTTAGTTTCTCGACATCATATTTCGGGGGGTCCTGTTGTGCTTTATTCTGGATAAAGCAAGACTGGAGCGCCCGGAATATGATGTAGGGAAACTGAAGGCCGACGTTCAATCACGATATAGCCTGATCTAATGTTGGTCTTAAGATTCCCTATACGTCATTTTCCAGTGTCCCCTGCATTGCTTCATTTAGTATCCACGCCACTGCCAAACCCGCTGTCTGCGCCGTGCTACCTGTTGCTTTCGTAGAGAAAGCGGCTGCGTCAGTTTTCCAGGCGTCTTATGTAGACAGCGATCACAGCCGGTCGTGGAAAACACGGATCCGTACACCACCACTGCGGTAACTAGACGCCGCCAAACGCAATCTCATTCCCCCGGCGCTCGCGCCCACCCTTCGGTCTCGGCGGCTATAGGGTCGCTCGTTCATCCCACGGGGGCTTTATAGGGCTCAGCGTTTTTGTTTTCTTTTGTTTTACAGATGTTCGATTATGCTTTGTTTATTTTCATCTGGAAAGCTAACGTTTCGTTGCTCTTATGGGATCTGATATGGGAACGTGTTTCACAGGGAGGTTAAACCTTCCGTTGATGTGAGAATTGTTTTCAATCAGAGCAAGATGTGAACTTCCTGTTTCGCCTTCGTTCAGCTGATGGACACTGCTGCGTCTTTCATTGCGATATCATATATACGAACACTACAAGCGCACTACTGCCATCACCGCCGCCGTGTCTTTCTGTAGAAGGTGCAAGGGCGATAACGATCGTCTCCGCGTGCCGTATGCTGTATGTCGGAGTGAAAGCGTGCGAGGGTGAGCCGACGATGGCAGCTGCACATTCCGGCGGCTGCGTTCTACTCCGGCGGCTGCTGCGTATGGCGCGGCTGCGCGGGCCGTATACCTTAAAAGCGATATGCGATGGGGACAGTGCGCCGAGTGCTGATAACTAAGTGTGCGCGCTGCAGTGTTTTCGCCGCTTGGTTCGCGTTGAAGCGGGAGGCAGCACGAAGGTCAATTCGCTCGCTGCTGCTGCCACGCTTCCTCACTGCAGCGTTTTGACAGCGAGTTTCCGCCGTCATCTAGTGAGATATGTGGCCATGTTTGCTTGTGCGGGCGTCACGCCATGCTTGTTAATTTACTTAGTAAGCGAACGTTTACAAGTTTATACGATCGATAATACTACTATCCTTACTTCGTATAGCTGTCTACTAATTTGCTATCGCAATCGATGCTTCGGCTTTCGGGCGAAACTGCGACTTTCTTAACGTGCTACGAAATCTCAGCGCACGGAGTCTTTGGTACTGCATCTTCACTAGAAAGTGGTCAGCGAGGTCGGGTGCCGAATTTGCGACCTCTTGTTCAGCAGCAGAAAATGCATCTATAGATCTGAGCCTGCACTGCGGTCAGGCCTCCAAAATATACAGGATGTCCTACAGCTATCTTTAGCCACGGTATAAAAATATGCCGAATCACTGTAAGAGGACACGACCAAGTGCTCGTTGTTTGTTATTGTGTGGAGCAAGCCACACTATTTTTTTTATTTTCCTTTTATTAATCAAGATTTATTAACTAAAGTCGCAAGTAACAATTTTAGGGCGAAGCTTTCCATAAAATAGTTGTAAAGCGTTTACGTCAGCATCTAATTCAGCAGCTTAGAACTTCCTAATTGTTTCGCAGTAATGTGTACCACGTGCTCAGGAAATCTCGCGAAATACAAAAAAAAAAGGAAGAAAGGAGAAAAAGCATGTGCCATTCCCGCTTGATGCTCTCAAAGGTGCCACGTAGGAACGAACAGCGCATCTAGCTTAATGTGCCACCTTTTAACCATTTCAGTGCCACTGACGTACCGGTAGGCTTTCACGTCTCTGTCCTGCCACGTCAGATAGGAATGTGAGGACCACACCAAAAGAGCATTTGGCATTATCCGTATCATTTATTCCCTTCTGCATAACCCAAAATGAACCTTAGTGTTCGCTTTATAATATCTGATAAAAAAATTGGTATTGGAGGTGCGTCAAGTTCTAAAAAACACGACACTGAAAGAATGAAAAAAATTAACGCAGAAACTCTTCTGGGAGCCGTATAATTATGCGTAAGCATTGTGCCACTTGCTCATCTCCATGCAGCGCGGTTTCATTATCAGTGTTATGAAATTTGATCCGACCGGTAGAAACGACAGTGCTGCGGCGACACGAACTGCTGCGGACGGCGGCGCAAGTTGAATTGATGACGCAAGGAAACTAGACAGCAGGTGGCGGCGCCAGTTGTGCTGATGAAGCCGGTTTCGCTATTAGCGCCTTACCCATCCATGTCAAACCATAATCAACCGTACTCCGGCGGCGGCTGCGTATGGCGCGGCCGCGCAAGGGAGGAAAGTGGGAGGTAACGCACCGTCTTCCTCCAACACGTGCAAAGCTCCGAGTGGGAGAGGGAGGGAGGCTGGCGTTTTACTCCGGCGGCGGCTGCGTATGGCGCGGCCGCGCAAGGGAGGAAAGTGGGAGGTAGCGCACCGTCTTCCTCCATCGCGTGCAAAGCTCCGGGTGGGAGAGGGAGGGAGGCTGGCGTTCTACTCCGGCGGCGGCTGCGTATGGCGCGGCCGCGCAAGGGAGGAAAGTGACCCATATCAGTTGTTTATTTCAGAGTCGTGTACATCAATTATTTCCGCTTTAGATGCAGTATAAGATGTCACCTACAGAATGGTGATAGCTTTTTCCATTGCTGAGTTACAGAGTCGTAAACTTAATGGTTTCATTTTCTAAAATATAGCGATTTTCAACATTTATTAGAAAATTGATGGCCTAAATAAAAAATTCGCAAGCGCAAGTGACTAAATTCTTAGCTTTTTCTTTTAAATACAGCAAACCTCATCAAACTTGGTGCCGAGAAAAACGATTTCTCCTTTCCCATGTGTTTAGATAGGAGCCCCCGAGCTAAAGCTGCATCTTATACTTAATTAATCTTGTAATTAAGCAGAGTAAGAAAATAGGGACTTACTATTTTTAAACCTCAACTGAAGTTAGCTGGGACACCCTGTATATGTAAACACTGAGCGAGCGGCGACAGTGCAACTGCGCAGTTAGCAGCACATGTGACTATATTTTTAATAATAATTAAGGCGATCATGCGGCCGTGCATTGACAGAATGAGATTCCCATGTGCCACGGAGTCATTTGATCGAACGCAAACGGCTTGTGATGTGAAAATAGACGCAGACCTCTTGCTTAGCTTTCTAGTTCATAGCTGCTCATACTGTGCTAATTGCACGAGTTCCATCTGACAACCGTGCCTGAATATTACGTGATTCTTTTTCCCCAGATGCAATTTAGTATGCGTCGTTGCTCTATACGTCGCTGCTTATTGCACATCTCCCGCACCGCCTATACATTATTATTGCTTACACGCACACCCACACACCCGAAAGCCACGTTTATGCGTAAGGGCAGCCCCTTCATACATTCCGGCTATAGAGTCCTGGTACCACATTGCGCAATAAATATAACTTGGAACGAAAAGATGAGAGTACACCGGTCCATTACGGAGGCAACAACTGAAATAAATATCATTGACGGTGCACAGCACAGACGTAGGGCGTGTGCCATAGAGAGTGTCCGAAGCATAGCAATGCACTCGCATGCGTACAAGTTTTCAAGACGCACACATTTACTAAGCCCGAATCTGCTACGAACGTACGGAGAGAAGGCCGCAGAACACATGGCTGCCAAATTGCGCAACTGGCTCAACGTGTTACGACAGCTAACTTGTAGACGAGTGTGCAGAATAAAAGTGACAGAGCACTGCTTTTACAAAGGAGAGCCGGTGAAACATCATTTGACTGCTCACGGACACACAGGAAAAACACGCACTGTGTAGTAACTAGAGTAGAGTCCACAAATTATATATATATATATATATATATATATATATATATATATATATATATATATATATATATATATATATATATATACACTTCATTTTATTACCTTAAAGACCCCGTTTTACAGGGTATTGCATAAGGGGTGGTTAACATGTGCAATCTACCGATTCTTTAACAGTCCCGTGCGAGCGTCGACTTTAGACTGAGCGGCCAGTCAGCGACTTCTGACGGCGCGAAGCGACTGGATCAGCAAGAGTAGCGCATGCACTCAAAGTTCACTCGAAGCGCCGGTTTCGTTTGCTATAGCTCTTCCAGCACGCATGTCACCGCCCCTGTCGCGATTAACTCAGTAGAAGCTTTCCCTGCTTATCGGAGACGGCAAGTGCGCGTGAACCCGAACGCGTCTTTTTTTTATAACGTATGGCGCTGTAGTCCGCATGCACCGTAAGATAAAAGAACAAAGCGCGCAAAAGAGATAAGATACGGTTGCATAGCAGCTTTGCATGTTTTGTTCATAACTATCCTGTGCATGCGCGCTCGTACTGTGTTCCTCCCTTGTCCGTGTTTGTTTTGCACTGTTTATTCAGCCATGGATTCCTGCCAACTAGCTCGCATTCACATCCTTTTAAATCACTAGAGCAGCAAACGGGAAAAGAAAAACACGCAAGCCAGAGGCACATGATCCTGCTATCTCCAATAAGACGGGAAGCGTGCGCCGAATTAATCGTGCCAGGGGTTGTGTCGCGCTGGTCGCACATGTCGCACTTGCGCTTCGAGTGAACTTGGTGCGCGTGCGCTACTCTTGCTGATCTCGTCGCTTCGCGCCGTTATAGATGGGCGCTGGCCGGTTGGCCAGTCGACGCTCGCGCGGGGCTGTTGTAGAATCGGTAGACTGTATACACGCAAGAAATGGCAGGTGCTACGGTGAAACACAAGTTTGAACAGCTTCCATTAATTCTGACTGACGTGTGATGGCAGCAGCATTGCGGGGTAGGTCGTTCCAGCCCGGGGAAACAGCGAGGCTTGAAAGGTGACAGTTCGTGTGCGAGGACGAGCGACTTGCAGTTGATATTTGATGGCTGGTGCGCTGTGACGAGCGTGAAGATGATGGCGTGATGTAAGGTGGATGGCTTAGTGAGCCGTAAAAGAATTTGTGACAAAGAGAGAGAGAACGTGCGTGGCGATACGACGACGAAGAGCAAGAGACGTCAGGCTAGATTCTGTCTTTAAGAGTGAAAGCTGATGTTATATGAATATGAAGAACGGATGAACCTACAGTCGCATGGTTCGAGTGCATTGACGATATATGTTTGGTGAGAGTTCCAGATGGCGGCGGCACATCCCAGTTGTGGTCTGACAAATGATTTGTACGCGAGTAGTTTGACATGCTGCGGAGCATGGCGAAGGTGACGTTTAATGAACCCTGAGGTCTTGTTCGCTGATGAATTTACGTTAGTCGCATGCGCATTCCAGGAAAGGTCGTGGGACAGGTTTATGCCTAAGTACTTATACGCTAGAACTGATTCCACTGGGACGTTTTCAATTGTGTAAGTAGAGAGATAGGGATTACTGTGCCGAGAAATTGAAATAAATTTGCACTTGTTAGGTTTCAAGGCCATTTACGAGCTATTGCACCAGTTTAGCTCGTTAAGGTCATTCTGGAGAGATGCTTGGTCAGAGATGTTAGTCACAGTACGATAAATCGCACAGTCGTCAGCGAACATGCGAATATGACTAAATACATGCAGATGAATATCCTTAATGTATATTGGGAAAAGAAGCGGTCCCAAGACTGAGCCTCGAGGGACGCCTGAAGTGTCAGGGAGGGGTTTGGACGAGTGGTTGACAAGGACGAACCAGGAACGATTAGTTAGGAATTAATTTGTCCATTGCACTGCGTGAGGATCTAAGTTCGATCGGGATAAATTTATTAGTAAGCCGTTGTGAGGCACTGTATCAAAAACTTTAGAGTAGTCTAAGAAGATGGTGTCAGTTTGAACGTTCTTATCAAGGTTAACGTGCAGGTCATGAAGGAAGAAACAGCTAGCCGTCTTTCACTTGAAAAGGATGAAAGAAGTTTACTGAGTCTAAAAAGTCCATGATATGCGAGTATATGACATGTTCCACGATTCTGAAAGGGGCCCTAGTTAACGAAATGGGCCGGTAGTTTCAGGGGGAGTCCTTGTTACCTGCTTCGAAGACTGTAACGACCTTTCCCGTTTGCTAATCACATGGTAAGGCACCTGTAGAAAATGACTACAAGAATAATAGAGTGAAACGTGCCGTGGATATATGCGTAGTATTCATTAGAATCTTTGAGTTTATTTCGTCTACACCAGAAGAAGTACATTGTTTTTTTCTTTCTTTTTCCAACTATTGACAGTATGCCATCTGTCGAAAACACCATGGGTCGCATGTGCGAAGTTATATTAGTAGGTAGCGGACAGTCTATATATATATATATATATATATTCAAGGAAAAGTTCTGTACGTCTGGTGCATAGGTACTTTTGAAGAAACGAAGGGGCACGCTTACGAAAATTGCATGTTTAATGGTTTAACTTATCGGCCGTGGCACGCCAGTGCATTTCGTTGGACACATTGGAAATTACTGTCTCGAAACTGGTGCAGTCCGGGGAATCCGTTCCAAGTGTATACGCCTTGAGAACTCACCGGCAATAATTCATAGATTAAAATAGGGGCCGTAATGTTATAAATTAAATGCTAATTAACGTAATCACGGTGATTATTTAATTAAACATACTGATTTACCGTAGAAGTAATGACCGCCTGATTGAGGGATTTAGATCAGGGATTAGAATTGTGCTATCTGCTACAAACAATCTTTAAAACATTGGTGCAGCTAAATAACACACCCTGAGTTTGTGTATATATATATATATATATATATATATATATATATATATATATATATATATATATATATATATATATATATATATATATATATATATGTGTGTGTGTGTGTGTGTGTGTGTGTGTGTGTGTGTGTGTGTGTGTGTTTACCGGTCGTAGCCGGATCAGTCAGAAGAACGCGCCAGGCAAACCTCTTTGGCAAAGACATGTTCCATATCGTAGGAAAAATAAACATGGGCAGAGACAAAAAAAAAAATGGACGACAGAAAAGGTAGTCTCTGAACAACAACACTTGTTTCTGGCCAGTCTCCCCTCGTGGGCACGTGCCGCTCCTGTCGGGCAACGGACAGCAATAACAAGTTCTAGGGATGTGCGAGACCTATTTTTTTTTTTTTACCAAATCGAATGGTGCCAGAAGCGATTAGAATCGAATATCGAATATTTTTCGAATAGTTTGCGAATAATATACAGCCTTCTCAGCAGCAACGTCAAGCAATTTTCACGGCGTGGTATTGACACAACACTAGCACTTTTCTGTCATTACACTGCACGTTAAAACGCACGTTGTATTTTAAAAGCACATAGGGAGCCTTAGGAATAACTAAACAGATAATAACGTGACTTTAGTTTATTAGCCCTATAATTACCACGCTTTATCCTGCCTCTGATGTACGCCACTACCTACGCCGCGGTCCCGAAGAGCAGAAACCATAACTGGCGGAAAGGGGCATAGCTGTGGTGAATGACGTTTGGTGTTTTCTAGTAGGAACATTTATTTGTGTGAAATATAATATGACCGATGCTGATATGTGATATCATGATATTATCATGATATCATGATATTAGCCCTATCAGTGCTAAGCGATGAAGACTAACCTAAGGCACATCACAAAATTGATTATGAAGAACGACTGAGGAATACGGAAGAAAGCAAATGGGCTGGGAGAGTGTTCAGATATTTGTACAGGAAAAAACATTGGCAGTGGCTTAGCTCGGCTATGCCAGGATATACGTAGCGAAAGCTAAGGCATAGCGTGGTTAGCCTTGGTTAATCTTGATTGCAAGTCCAGGTTAGTCTGGTTGTCTAGCTATGTTGCGGCGTTTAGCCAGTCGTTCGGCGCGCTGTTCGTCTGTTTCCTGGGCGATTCGTTTTCGCTTCATCTCGTTACGATGTCGATTCCAGGCCTCCTCCTGCATATCAGAATTGTCGCCGTTCATACTGCCGCCTCAACTGTGGTGGCGCACGCGAGCTATCCCTTTCAATCCTCCGACACGTTATCAGGCATGCGACGCAGCTGGCGAAGCGCGCGTAGGCGAGCGCAACGACGAGGAACGCGGTGTGACGTCATACCAAACGGCGGCGGCGGCGAAACACCTGTGGCTCAGTGCTACTAGTGGCGCATGCGCAGTAGTGACTACGGAGCGAGATGGAGAGAAATATCCGCGGCGAGGCGGGGGGGGGGGGGGGGCTCGTTGTGACGTCATGTGCCTCCTCGAAGCACTGCCGCGGCGCAATCGCAAGTTCGCGGTCAGTAAAGCTTTCGCTTTAAAAATCGCCGCCCGAGCACTCCGTACATAGGTTAACCAGCGAAGCTGAAAGGAGCGGCCCCGGTGTTTATCACTGGGTTAATCCCGACGGTTCATAAACGAAGGCTTGGTAGGCTGCCGGATCCTCGGTACACAGTTGCTGCTTGCGCTCGGCTGCACGATCCTGCTCTTGTTCCCGGACGAAAGCATCGGCACGGCGTAGACAAGTTCGTTACCGATTCTGCTGTCGACGTTGCTGATTGAAAGTTGTCTGCTCCTCAAGAGTACGTATGACGCGTGGCCTACCCATTTCGCAGCTGCAGGAAAAACTGCTGCGCGCGCGCTCGGCTGCGACAGAGAGAAACGACGTCACTACTGGCGCAGCCAATCGCGCATGCGCATGGGGTCGCGCCGGAGGAGTTTTCGGCGTACAGGCGACAGACGGACGGACGGACGAATCGGCTAGAAACATAAAACTTCGCTGTAAAACTTTGTGCTCTTCCATGCATACGAGGTCATGCGTTATCACATTAAGCTCAGAAACGCAGCCTTGCGGCCCAAATAACATTTGTGTATGCCTTCGCGCACAAACCAGAAATGCGGGTCACGTGCGGCGATGGCAGAGAGAGCGAAAAAAAAAGAAAAGTCGCGGCAGATGATGTTATTGTAACGAGTATGTCGCAATGAAACGCCTTCATATTGAATACGATGGGAGAACACATGTGCTGCAACCATACATGTATATTGTATCCAAGCAATGCCCACTACCTGATGCCATGTCTAAACAAAATTTTTTTGATTCATTGTGGTTTTAGCGGAAAAAGCTCGGCTCTGTGAGCGTCAGCATGCTCTGGTATAGTATCTCCGATGCGCAGGGGATAAGTGCTATTGTGTTCTTGCTTTAATTTCACGTTTGATTATGCACAGTCGACGACATTCGAAAGCCATTCGAAAAAAAAAATATATATATATTCGGGTTTCTCGAATAGCGACTATTCGATTCGAGGACCGAATCGACCAGCGGAGTATTCGATAACACCAACGTTATACCCCGACGACTGCGCGTTGAACCCGCTGTGGTTGCTTAGCGGCTATGGTGTTGGGGAAGCTAAGCACGAGGTCGCGGTATCGAATCTCGGCGTCGGCGGCCGTATTTCGATGGGGGCGAAATGCGAAATAACCCGTGGTACTTAAATTTAGGTGCACGTTAAAGGAACCTCAGTTGCTCCAAACTTCCGGAATCCCCCACTGCGGCGGGCCTCATAATCAGGAGTTGGTTTTGGCACGTAAAACCCCATAATTTAATTTTTTTCTAACTGCGCGTTCAGTCCCGTTATATAAATCCGTTCGTCGGAACGGCGGCCATCTCGCCCGCAGCGCGCGATCGACGGAGAATACTTTCCCGCAGCTGCAGCGGGGGTGCAAAGTTTGAGCAGCTGGAGCTTTGTTACTTTGTTTCACGGGTCATCGAATTCGCGCAGGTGCGCTCGCCCTCGGTGGTCTCTCGGTGGACGGCGCACGTGCCCTTTTGCAGGAGGATCTGTACGTGCGTACCTAGCGTGCGTTGTGTCGCAGATGGTTGGTCGAGCATTTTCTTTTCCCCCCTTTCGGGTATGTCGTCCACGCGGCGGATCGCGTGATCACGTGCAGCTTGCCGATGCGTTTGACGAACCATTTGATAAGTTCTCGATTAATAGAAAAATCCCCGCGTAGAACTACCCTTGGGTTGAGCCTTGTGAAGGTCCCTCAGCATATCAAGTACATACCAAGCACACATACACATACATATACACATGAAACACACGTACACACGTATAAACGGGGTGTTTTTCTTTTAAAAAAATATTTTTTAGGACATAGAGAACTAAAAAAGTCGCTTGTGGCAGATAACGTAATTGTTGTCCTCGAGCTGGATTACTGGAAGCGGCGGACATTACTCGCACGATAAATATAAATGCACAATCGACTAATTAACAACATTGAACTAATACACTTAATTATTTACTTCACAGCACATAATGCAGTTTACTAATTGTAGCCGGTCAGTTTTCAAGACATATCCAATTAGAACGAGTTATATGGATCGCACGAGTTTCGGGAGATGCTTCATGATACTTGCAGTAAATGTGCACTACTGTTCCACTTTTATAACAAACCGCCATTTTATGCAATGAAGCACAAAAATTAATCGAACGCCCATGCATTTTGTCGCGCACTTTGAGAATGAATATTTCGAAAGTAGTGTCATCTTCCACAGGCTATTAAAAATATATGTATGGTTAAAGAGAGAGAGAGAGAGAGAACACGGTATACGTATTACACACTTATATGTGTATCTTTATTGTTTTTCACAGTAGGTATAATTAAATGTCCCTACCTTCTTTTCTTTCTTCCGTGTGATTTTCCTTTGATATCTCTTCATTCCGGCCCTGTTGATATTGCCGTTTGTCTTTCTCACTACTGCCGCTGTCTCGGGAAATGGCACAAATTTCCTTCCCTCTCTCTTCTCCTTCTCGTTTGGCGGCATAGCCAATACATTCGGCCTCCGCACGGCGCCGTTTACGTTCATCCAGATTCTTCGGAAGACCCGTAGCAGAGGACTGAGTGAAAACCACCACAGATCATCCCCTCTTCAACCCGTTACAACGAGTGTCTATCCCATTTGTAGAGCGGTTTGTAACACGTATCGTGACGCGTAGGAACGCGCACCGTAACTAACTTTTTTCTTCGAATTCAGCTATAAGAGGCGCATGCTCAATTTTTAAAAAATTATAATTGTTGCTCTGCGACGTGCCGAACGCTGTTGCTATGCGACGTGCCCAACGCTGTTGTTATGCGACGCTCCTGACGTCCAGAGTAAGCGGTACTTTTATTCAGTATTAAAACGTGTTCACTAACAGGACACGACGTGATCAACCTTGTAGAAACACGCCAAAGCGCCACGATATGATGAGGAACGTGAAGCAAATGTCGGGGACGAACTTCTTTCTTCATTGTCAGCTAGAAGAGGCGCGCTCACTTTTGTTGCGATAACACTCATATGGGCACTACAGGCCCATTTCTGCCGTCGCCGTGAAGTTCTGTATAAAGTCCAAGGGCGATAACACCGTCGCCGCGCGCCGTATGCTGTATGTGCGAGTGAAAGCGTGCGAAGGTGAGCCGGCGAACGCGGTTCAATCGTGCGTGCGCCAGCGAGGAACGTGGACCGGAAGGTGGTGCGTTCTTCCGTAGAGAAAGCGGCTGCTAGGGTCCTCCTCGCTCGCCACTCTGTACAGAGTGGAGACAACCGCGGTGTCTACTATGGCGTTGGGCACGCGAATGGCGGACGCCGTAGGGACGCGTTGCCGGCGCTCGTGTTTCTTGGAAGCGACCGGCGACGTGGCCAAAGTGTGCGCCCGCACGGGTCTGATCTTCAAAGCGATCTGCGATGTTTGCAGAGTGCGCGTAGTGCCGGTAGCGTCGTATGCTCTGCCCTTTCGACGCTTCGTTCGCGTTGAAGCGAGAGAGGCACGAAGGTGAATTCGCCTTGCTGCTGCTGTGATTCCTCACTCCAGCATTTTGACGGCGAGCTTCCGCGCTCATCGAGCGAGATGTGTTCATGTTTACCTGTGCGCGCGTGACACGGTGCTTGTTAATTTAGTTAAAACGCGTTGGCGGGCTAGTTGGTTTGAATCCATGATAGAATGTGTAAGCGCGACTGAACAAGGTCGTGGAAAGAAGCGGACTCGCAAAGACAGCGCTGTCTCTGTGTGTCTGTTTCTTTCTACGTCCTGGTTCAGTCACGCTTACATATTCTATCATTGTTTACACGGCCGCTCATACTACTATCCTTACTTCGCGCAGCTATCCACTAATTTGCTATCGCAATCGGTGCTTCGCCTTTCGGGAGAAGCTGCGACTTCTTTTTATTTTATTTCTAGTGGAAACTATAGGGACATCTATATTGTCCCAAGCTGGCCATAAACGACCATAAGTTAACTGACAAACCGCAAAGTGGGGGAGAAGAGCCAAAGAAAGCAGTCGATTTAATAGTCAAGACGTTATAATCTTTTTTGTTTTCTTAGAGGTGGCGGGGGTATGCTGCCTGTTCTTATTATCTTTTGTGATGAAAAATAAACTTTATGGTGGTTTCCTGACATCAATGAACCTACCCATGTCTATGGTGGCATATATATATATATATATATATATATATATATATATATAAAGAACTTCTTGCTGCGAAAGTTGGTATCGATTCCATATACCTATCTTTAGGGCGCCAGAAGACAGAACGCAGATATATATATATATATATATATATATATATATATATATATATATATATATATATATATATATATATATATATATATATATATAACACGCACGAATGCTTAGTAACGCGAGGTACAATCATTTCAATACATGCTTAAATTTGTTCAGAAATTTACGTTTTTTTGTAATTGTCTTTATATATTGCAAAGTGTTTGTGCGAGAGCGAGCCTTGTTTCAACGCCTGTCGTGAACACTTCCTCCTATGCACTGCATGCTTTACATAATTGCGCACACGAAGTGCGATGTATGTATGTATGTATGTAGCGCTCTTTCCTTTTTTCCCTTCTTTTCTTTTTGGCAGCGCTAGTATACTTCACGCGGCAGCGTGCGCAAGAGGCATCTCTCGAATACGCGCGTCTTATACACTGCGTGTCTTTTGCTATTTTTTCAGCCAAATTCTTCACCTTGTTGCGCAAGCCACCCTTGTTTACATGATCATCAATTATGCGAGTCCCGAAAGTATGCACAAGTAAGTACAACAATACTCTCGTTCTTTATTAGGGGACGGGCATGTCTTACGCGTGACGAGCAAACAGTGACGTTGCATTGTGTCTCTAAAATCCTACAGCCGCAGTAGTTGGCTTTTCCGCCGCGTTTTAGCGATGTGTCTTGTGTAGATGTAGTTATATATACACACGATGTATCGTTTAACGGATTCGCAGGGCCGTTCGCACGTATAACGGTTCGTCATCGATTGCATTCTCGGAGAGGGGCACAGCGTGACGTCATGAAAGCTCGGCGGCGCTGTAGTCATGATTGGTTTGGTGTATGCAAACGAAACCGTGTTCTCTCGTTAAGTGCGCGCATGCGTTTATTGCCATAATTTGGATAATTACGACTAGCTCTACAGTGGCGTGAATATTATCGAAATAATAATAATAATAATAATAATAATAATAATAATAATAATAATAATAATAATAATAATAATAATAATAATACATAGCTCGATCACATGTTCAGGCGCTTTCCTATAGCGATTATTGTTTGAAGCAGCGTTTAGCGAAGGATCAAAGAAAAAAAAATGTTCTCGTCAGTCTGATTTCTCTTTCGCTCTCTTTTTTCCACAACCGTGACGAGTCGTTTTTTAAGCACTACGCGTTGTAGAACGCCACGTGTTTCCGAATATTGTTTTCATAAAGATGTACGTATATGAAGTACACTGCGAGATATCGTGATTTCGCCCGGAGGCCGAATCGTTGACTGTTGTAGCGAGGCATTTCGCGTATCGCGCATTCGGCGGACGTTAAAGAACGCTAGGCGGTCAAAATTAATCCGAAGTCAGCCATCAGGGCGTGCCTCATAGCCAGATCGTGGTTTTAGCACGCAAAACCCCAGAATCTGGCAAGGTATTAGAATAGTACACGATCGAAAACTGACTTCCTTTTCCCTCTTTTTGCCTCATGTTCTCTCAGTGCCACCTCTTGGCACCTTCGACGTTGAGCTGTGGCGTTGACTGCACGGGCAGCTTAGAGTTACTGTGTACGGCTCCCATATACAGTAAATCTAGGGCAGCTATCGTTCCGACACTTCAGCTGACCTCTGTGGCGTTTGCGCTAGGGTTCAGTGTTCAAGGAAGCTGTAGACAGGCTTTGGGTGGCGAGGAAACGGGGTCGAGAAACTGTGATGGGAGGTGTAGGTCTCGCGGCACGGCGTGAGCGTTTTTTTTTTTTTTTTTTCTATTCCCTTCCTTTCGCTACCCGAAGCCGGAACATGACTCCGACGCCACGAACGCGGTGGAATGTGTCCGTTTAATTGCCATCGCAATGTAAACGTTAATTTAGGCCGCAGGCAGAAACCGGAGGCGCATGTGCGCTGACTGCCCGCTTTCTTCTTCGCTGATTGGTGCTCTGAAAACCTCCTTCCGGGTATTGATCTCGCCATTCTGACAAGGCTTGTGCATATGGAGCCTTCTGGGATCATGTTGGCTGCGCCGTACGTGGCCTCGTCTGCACACGTCATTAAACAGAGATAGCAATTTCTTTTGCCGGCATAGCTTGCGCTGGGGGACACTGACTACCGAACAGTAGTGACGTCACGCTCGATCCGCAGTTTGCCCACAGCAGGTAATGGGACAAGGCACAGTAAATGTCGAACCCAACCTATTGCATAGTTGCAGACGGCTCTGTGCTGGGTCATTTTATTGGGAGTAAAATCGACCTTCGTTAATTAGATCTTGGTTAATTCGACTGTTCGCTTAATCCGTATGTGCCGGAAGGTGCCGGCGACCAATAGACGAAGAGATCGTTTAATTCGAGCGCGAAAGCACACCGATTTGCTTAATACGACTACCACCGGTGCCTCCTCGAATACGCAGCGGTTACTAAAAGTTCGGAAGCACAAGAAATTTAGCTGACGGCGCTACTTGTTATCTAGGCGACGATGGTGACGGCAGTAACCTGGTATTGGTCATTAGAACTCGCGCTGTGCCCTGGGCAACGTCTCTTTTCAGGATTTGGTTTGCGCCGACAGCAGTGTTGATCTCTGTGGGCCACTGACCGACGATGACGTGCATAGCTATTGTAATACAGAGTTGAAGCTAGTCTGCTGATAGTGACAAACTACTTCAAGCAATAAATAGGTTTCAATTCGTAAATTTTGTCGCCGTTTGCTCATTCGACCCTTCGGATAATTCGACCAAATATTGCGGTTCCCAGACGATCGAATTAACGGGAATCGAGTGTGCTATACATGACCTCATTAGATAACCAGGATATAAGCCGCACAGCTTTACGAATCGTAGAGTTACTGTATATGCATTATGTGAATTTTTTGTAAGCAATTCCTGGCGTGATCTTATATGTGGCCGTGCTCATAATTACCGTGGGTGCCGCGCTCACGCACTGCCATCCATATATCATCGTAGTACAACCTAAAATTAAGCTCGCAGGTAGCACTTCGCAAAATATGGTTACAAATAACGCTTGTGAATGTGACAGCCACTGAAATTTACAAAAAAGATTGTAGTTAAGAAAAGCATACTTTCTTCTTTCTTCTTTTATGAGCTGTAAGGCAGAGTGCTTTATTTCTTGACTAATTTTGGGAAAAAGCAATAGAAAGAATCAATCGAGTAAACAATAGCAAATCTTGGTTATCAATTCAATCGATCGTTTACTTTCCCTTTGGGGACAGGAAAGAAGCACCCACATAGAAGTTGCAGCTGTTATCGGAAAGTGATCGCCGAACACCTAACTTTCAGCGTAACTATTGCTCGGATATCCGATTAGCGTATACTTACCCAAATAAGCCGCACGAGACGAGCGAGAAACATTCTTTCTTTTTTTTTGTCCCTTTCTGTTGTTTTCAGAGAGACTTCTTTGCGTTCGAGTTGTATTTTCGTGTGGGCTGCTTCGTTTCGTTGCCTTCGCCATAACTTTCTCCATTCTAGCTCGTCCCCATCCCCTTCCGCGCACTTTGACCTCGTTTTCCAGGATTGTGCTGGCGGTCGGCATGGGCTACTTGTCGGCTATCCACATAATGCGGCAGATCTACGACTACGGGGGCTACCACCTGGACGTGACCGGGTAACCATGCACGCTATTTGCCTTCCGCTTTAGACCTTTTATATACCACGTGTTCCGCGTAACTTGTGCCAAAATGTAAAAACAATTAACAAATACAAGTGCCACGTAGCTGTATGGAACCAAGGTAACGATGTTAGCCGTCGCTCGGAGTAAGTCAGCCTGATTGCTTGTGTTTCGCCTAGCTACAGGATTAATAAATACATTATTATTACTAAATCAGCTGCTCAAATATTATATTCAGACCAAAAGTGTCGGAGAAAACTGTAGATCATCATGAAAATTTTCCGATCCAGCTGTCTGTTGCGCTATGCGTGCTACATGAAGGTTCTTTTCCCAAACCTGAAAGAAAGCGCGCGAAACATGAAAAAGTTCCGCGCTACGACTTTTTGCACCTCGGTTCAGTCCAGTCACGTGGAACTTGCGTATCTTAAAATTTCGGCACAAGTTACGTTGGACACGTTACATCTACTACCCGTAATCGCGGCCCTTGCTATACCGCGTCGGTGTTATAATGAATGAATGAATGAATGAATGAATGAATGAATGAATGAATGAATGAATTTTTGCAGCGCCATAAGGCGCGCAGTAATACATCCCAGACTTCGATGGGCGAGTGTTTTATTTGTTCTTCCTGTTATTGAGCGCGCGTCTTGCTTACTCTGGCGTGTCACGGACGCTGCAGACGAAGACGGATGTATACGTTTTCCTTAACCGTTCATCTTTTTCTTTATCTTTTGAGTATTATTGTTAACGTAACGAGAACGAGAACATAGAAGTTGCTTGGCAACAAAGTTGAGCGATAAAAAAAAAATGAGAGTAAAGAAGACGCAAGGGCGAAAAAAATGAAAAGCGACATCGACGGTAAGTTATTTGGCGTACGGGTACGTTATGTATTTCCGACCACCAGCGCGGTTGCCACTGTCACAGTCATATCTGCTTCAGCTATGTGTTCGGTGTATGCGTTAAAGGTGATACTTGCACGTATATGAGCGCATTTAGCAAACACATAAAGGCTCGACAGACGTTGTACTAGTTGTGCCTCGTTAGAATTCGTTAGTATAGTGAAGTGAGCTAACGCGGCACCGAGAGAGAGAGAGAGTGTGTGTGTGTGTGTGTGTGTTTGTGTGTGTGTGATTTCATTAAAAGCGCAGCATTATTGACTTCATTTGTATTTGTATTTTTGGCATGCAATTTCCCTCCCACAGTCCGCTTATGGTGGCCACGCAGAAGGTGACCAGCATAGCTTTCAACCTGCACGACGGTCTTACAGAGAAGAAGGACATCATCCTGCATCCCGAGCAGAGAAGGCAGATGATAAGGTGAGGGTGGCATATACGTATGCAGGGCAACCCATATCAATTTGCACATCTGCCAACTCTCCCGAATTTTTTATAAAGTTTTCCAATTTTGGATCATTCTACGATCTCGCGAATGTTGAGTCAAGATTTACGAAACATGGTTTGCTTTCTGGCAAAAAAAAAAAAAAAAAAACTTTAAAAGCATTGGAAGACGGCTTGGCGCAAGGCGGTAAGGTAATACGTGCAAGAAAGCAATTGCATTGGAACCTGTGCCGTCCGCCCCCTCTTGACAGCGCAAGGTGCCAAATGATATGCACCAGAGGGCTACGTGCTTCGAGCAAGCTTATTCTTACCAAGTTCCTGAAGCAGGCCAAATCGGCTGCATTGCGCTCGTTGATAAAGTCATCGCGTGATCTAAAAACATTGCGTAGATTGTCGGTCACTGCTGTTACAAATTTGCTTCGGCTGCTTGTACGCTGCATCAATAGGTATATAGTAGTTAATAAAGTGCGTATGTGCTCTATAAAAGGTGTGTGCTCAGGGGAAAAAAAGAAAGAAAGACTCGTGGCATCCCCCTCCCCTCTTTCCTTTGTGTTCATAGGATTTTTGGGGAATTTTAATGTTCGCAGGTTGACAGACATGCGTTTATGTACAGGCCTAAAAACTAGGGAAAGCATATCGATGCTTCCCGCGGTGTTTGAGCTAAATCGGTGTCGTTGAGCGGTCGCCTCAAGCCAAGTGCTATCGACCCTTAATCTCATGTTGAATGCACGAGATTGACGTGGAGAGAGTCGAGCGGTGACGCACGAACACCTGAGACTTCGATCGAGCACTCCATGAATTTATTCGTATATTTTGCTAACAGCGAAGTAACAGAGTCTACGCACGATAACGTTCCGTGTAGAGTCGATCACTCTTTTTTTTTTTTTGTTCTTCACATCTTAGACAAGTAGGAACCAAGTTTAACTAACGCTGTTTTAACCATTGAATGTACGCAGCAGTTTAGCTCTGAGATGCGCTTGAGCGCGTGCCACGCAAAATGTTATGACGGCGCACTTTTTTTTTGACAACGTGGTCGTTGTCAGGTGTAGCTGCGGTTCAGAGGTCTATAGCACAAGGTCGCGGGTTCGCGTCGCTGCCGCGGCTGCTGCGTTCTAATGGAGCAGCAATGCGAAAGTGACCGCAAAATTATATATCTAAATTGTGGCTACAGGTAACGTCATGCAATGGGCCAGATCTAATCCATAGGCGTTCACTACGGCGTTTAACTTAGCCAAGGTGTTACGGTCGGCCGTTCGATCGTTGAAACCGGCCAACCACTCCGGATCTCTGCGTATGTTGCAAAAGACTGCGCAAAAAGAAAGAAATGTCGATTGCGCGAACTCGAACGATGAAAGGAAAGAGCAGACAGCATGCTGTAACAGTACCGCCAGGTTATTTCATCATGTTTTTAAACCAGTTGTGTTAAGGAAAAAGAAAGTATATTGCTATGGTTAACGACACTACGAATCCGGGTTTCGCCTTTCGTGCATGCTGGTTCGCATTGCAAGTGCTGCTGCTGCTGCTACACTGTTGAATACAAGCTTGCGGGATCTTTTTCCTGCTGCCACGACCGCGTAGCGATGAGTACAGATTGCAGATGCGCTCGCACGCTTAGGTTATTACGTGTGCGTAAAAAAAAGAAAATGAAAAAGAAAGATGCAGATGTTCGAAAGTAATTGGAATTCCTCCACAACGGCGCCTCTCGTTTCTTTGGGACCTTAATATCCGTCGTCACTTAGCCTGTGCCAGATGTCCAATTCACCCTGTCTGCCAGTTATGGCCAAGTAGGGGAGCTACTCTTTGTATCTGTCCTTTGACATTGATACTGTGGGCGACGCTATTTAAACTTTAGCAAGGGTATTGCTGAGCATGTCCCGTCGTGAAGACAAATTTAGCCATCATGTCCGGTATTACAAACCTCGCAAAGTCTCGCCAAACTGACTTGGTTACATCATCACGATCATCATCATTATTATTTTATTTATTTGGCGGCAACAGTGTTGCGACCAAATGAGGTGAAGAATGTGCGCTCCAATACGTCGCTGCGAGCATACACTCCAAATGCCGGCGAACATTTATTGAGAGAACCGCTGGAGCTATTGCAATAAAAATTTAACGAGTTGTAGGGCAATTCAAAGGTGATGTGTAGAATAGCGGAACTTTAGATGGTAGCTATATGTTCCTATAGTTATGCATCAACTATAGGTGATACGTAATTCAGAACATGAAAACGGTAAACTCAGAAATAATCAGAACAGCGCCGAATCTTGTATCTTCTCGTTCTTTCGGTACTGAGTTTGGCGGCGTTTGTTAGAAAAGGTGATGAGTGGGCAAAATTAAAAAAAAATTATGGGGTAATAATTAGGTGCGCTGTGTAATTATATGGGGTCTTCAGGAGGGCGTCGTTTCAGAGCTGTCGGGCGACCACGATTTAACTTGGCAGGAATATAATGTGTTTTAGGAGGAACACGGTGGAGAAATCTTAAGGTGTTTGAAAGCGCCGCAGGTAATTAGTGCTTAGGACTAACTGCTGATCTTCTTCTCTTGCTGAATGACTACTAGATTGCGGGACTACTAGTTTGCTAAGAATATATACACTAGGCACCGATATGCGTAGGAATAAGTTGTGCGTTGAGAGACATATGCTAGAGAAACATAAACAATATATTTAGGTACGTTAATGGTGCTGTAGAAACTTTTTGATGTGCTGCCGGAGCTTTCAAAAGGCTCGTTCGAGCTGCGAACGAAACTTTAGAATAGTTGCTCTAAGTAAACGGCTCGACCTTTCTGCTTGAAACTTCGACATCTATACGACAAGCACTCTCCGCTTAAGGATTGTTTCATGAAATTACTTTTTGTAAGTTCAGTATCTTTTTATAAGTTCAGTAGCGTTAGTCCGAGAGCGTTGACTCTAAGTGGCCTGGCGTTCAACGATGGCGACACAGCAGCAGTGACTCAGCTTGACGCTCGAAGGCGGTGAGTATATTATTCTAGTACACTATAGCGGTGAGGAAAAGTACACGATGGCTGCGAAAAAAAAAAAAAAAAAGGTTTCGCGGGAACCGCGTTTCTCGAACTTTGCATCGCTGGAATTCGGGTTATGATTTTGCAGCGTTGCACAAGTCTGCAAGGCCTTCCTTTGATGCATGAAAAAAAAAAAAAAAAACAGATGATAATAGTTTTGCACATAATTACCGAAAAGACGAGCACGACATAGTATACAGAAAAAACAACAACAACATAGGCGACAGGACGAGTGCTCGGGCACTCTTCCTGTCGTCTATGCGGTTTTCTAACTACTTCGGGCTCGACTTTCCGTACTCATGAATATGCACTAAATCGCCAAACAAGTTAGTTTTCTCCGCGTGCATGAACTCAATACTCCGCAAGACAAACACGTGCATATAGCTAGTGCGTCCAGCCTGGTGGCTGCTTCTGCGGCGCATACACACACTCATTCGCACGAAAAAGAAAAAAAAAAGAAAGTAATAAAGTAATATTGCTAGCTTAGCGAGCCGTGGACTTCCAACATGGTTGTCACACGGCAGTGTCAAATTCTGTTAGATACAGTAAAGCCCAGGGCCCCGTTATGCGCAGGTTCTTCCCGGCTTTATAAAAGTGAGGAGTGGTATCGACGGACGCGTCATTTCGCTCTCTTTTTTAAAGCATGCTTTGCTGGATGGCCAAAAGAAAGCGCGAATTCTCCTGTCTCTAAAGCACTGTTCTAAGGTGTCGACATTCAGACACTGACCACAGTTGATCGACGACGCCACGAAACATATTTTCCCGTTTACCGACTAGAACAATCTAGGTGCTAAGATGCATCTCGATAGACATCTGCAGCCATCGAAACGTGTGACGCGTGTTGGACAAGTCCCGACGAGACTTGCCGGAAGTGCTAGCGCGAGATGGCGATTAGCCTGCCGCTAGACACGAGAGTAGCCAGTAATACGGCTACCACAATAGACTGGAGGAGGAAGAAGTAGACCCGCTTTGGATGCACAATGAAAGGAATGCGATGGCGGCAGTTACGTATTCTGTTGCGCAGAGGAAAATAGCGATCACGGCTATGGTGACCACCAATGGGAGTTGGTGCAGAAGCGTTTCTCACTTGTGCCTAATTTTGGATGTTGTATAATTTGTCTTGCCTTTTTTTTTTTTTAAATTAAGGTCCCCTTTAGACCCATGCGCGGTGCAACGTTAGGCGGCGCTGTAAGCGTGCGGTATATGCCCAGAGTTACTGTGTCCCACTGTATTCGTGACCGAGCGGCTACCGCTGTGTTTGTTGCGTGACAAGTGGAGACTGACGATTTTGTTCGCTGTTTTATGGGAATTCACAAAGGAAACGAGCACGTTTTTCTATAAGTGTTCCCGCCATGGAACTTTGTGATACGAACTTAAATATGAACTTATGAGGTGTTACGTGCCGCAAGCATGATCTGGTTACGAGGCACGCCGTAGTAGGGGTTTCCGGAATAAATTGGACCACCTGGGGTTCTTTTAATTAATTTTTAAAATTTAATTCTGGGGTTTTACGTGCCAAAACCACGATTTGATTATGAGGCACGCTGTAGTGGGGGCTCTGTAAATTTGGACCGCCTGGGGTTCTTTAACGTGTACCTAAATCTAAGTATACGGGCGTTTTCGCATTTCGCCCCTATCGAAATGCGGCCGCCGTGGCCGGGATTCGATGCCGCGACATTGTGATTAGCAGCCCAACACCATATTCACTAAGCAACAACGGCGGGTGATACGAACTTGAAACATGCTATTGTCAATCAATCAATCAATCAATCAATCAATCAATCAATCAATCAATCAATCAATCAATCAATCAATCAATCAATCAATCAATCAATCAATCAATCAATCAATCAATCAATCAACGTTCCCAGGGTCAGCCCTAAGGCCTGGGTGCTGGCGCATGCATAGAGTAAAAAGGAATCAACTACAAGATAATGTAAGTAAAAAAAAAGAGGGAAACAATAAACAAAAAATAACAACAACTGGGCGTTATTGGAGAAAACATGCAAAAACAAAAAAAGTAAGTTCAATAAAAAAAAAAGGAGGGGAAAGGACTTGAACAGTGTGTGAAAATTACT
The DNA here is from genome assembly GCF_023375885.2 of Dermacentor andersoni. Classification (NCBI taxonomy): domain Eukaryota; kingdom Metazoa; phylum Arthropoda; class Arachnida; order Ixodida; family Ixodidae; genus Dermacentor; species Dermacentor andersoni. The sequence continues at coordinate 94,859,598 of NC_092817.1, read as the reverse complement.
GTGAAGCAACAATGCCAAGTTGAAAAAGAAATGAAAGAGCAATGTCAAGATCAACAAAACAATTGTTATAAGGAAACTGTATTCCTTGGACAGTTGAGTGTTGAATGTGGCGATCGGGAACGTACAAAGTTCTATGGTCCCTGGGGACATCTGACACGTAATTCTAAATAAAATACAACTGAGGAGCTCGGGGCAAATGAGGATACCATGAGGGAGTTTGAACAGGAACAGTAGGTTAGCACGATTACGTCGGCAGCGAAGTGATGACAGGGACGTTAATCCAACAGTTTCTCGAACAAGACCCAGCGCCATTATTAGGGAAGCGGCTATATATGCTTAGAAACCTTTTTTTGGACCCGTTGTACGATGTTGCCGTTGAATTCAGAAGTGCCGTTCCAGACCGCCGGTGCGTATTTAAGATGAGGAAGACATATTGCTCCGCACAACTTGAAGAAATGTGTAGGAGAACTGAATTCTCTCGATAGTCTGCAAACAAAACCGAAAGAACGCAGACCCCGCATTCCAACACGCTTAGTTTGAGCAGAAAAGTGTAAAGTTGCATTGAAGAGTACGCCAGGATCACGGATCTCAAAGGCCTTACTTAACAAAATGGAATTAGCAAAATAAGAAAACGGAATACTTGTTTTGGCGAGTGAAAGCCATAACTTTTGTTTGAGCAGCATTCAAGGTGAGGTCATTATTTTGAACCATTCAGAAAAAATAAAAAGAACAAGAAAGACCGGTCGGACTTCATGATTGCCACAGTCGTCAACAGTGTGGATTTCCTTAAAAATCTTGATGTCGTCGGCATATTGAAGGGAAGAGGAATGCCGAATAGCGGAAGAAACGTCGCAAACAAAAAGAATTATGAGAAGGAGTGGTCTCAATACTGACCCTGGAGGGACGCCGCTAATTGCCTTGTACAAAAATGACGTTTAGTAATTTAGCATTACCATAACATGACATCAAGAACATAGTCGTGCAAGAGATGGACGACAGGAGAGTAGGCACCAAAGTGCGCAAGCTTAACCAGCAGTGAGTGGCTGACGACTTCAAAAGCTTTGCCGAGGTCGCTAATAATAATAATAATAATAATAATAATAATAATAATAATAATAATAATAATAATAATAATAATAATAATTTTTATCAGCCGATTCATGAACGTCTGGGTTAAGCTATAGGGCGCGCCGCGGCTGTTAGTTGTGTGAGGGATAAACGCACTTGTATTGCAGGCTCGACGGACCGCCGTGTTCCTGAAATGTTTACGGCCCCGCCGCGCATGCTTGTGGCGTCTCTCTATCGCTCTTTCCTTGTGCCGTAAATAGCGCGCGTTCATAATGTGCTGTTTTCGTTTGGCCTGCAGTTCACGTGCTCTGGCGCCGCCGTTGGCTTGTACACTGACAGCGGATCTATAGCAGTGCGTTGAACGGGCTCTCGTTTTTTTTTTGTTTTAGCCGTTGTGGCTGCGAACGGAATTCGAGGCGACCGCGAACCGACCGAAGAGTGCTGCTTACGACTGACGCGCCACATGTAGGCGGCGAAACGAAACTCGTCGGCCGCTATAAAGACGGCTCGAAATGGCTAATTGGCTGATAACGAAAAGGGGGAGAGGGAAGGTGCTTAATGGGAACACCGTTTATTTGGCTTTGCTAACCGTCAGTGTTTCGTTTTGTTGTTGGGCTCGAAAAAGCGTCGTAATTTATAGATGATCATGTTCTCCACAGATGGTATCACAGCGAGCGTGCAGACAACCCACCGCGCTAGCTTTGCCCTGATAAGCACATGGTCGCGTGTTCGATCCCGGCCGCGGCGGCAGCATTTCTATGGAGGCGAAATGCAAAAAAAAAAAAGCGCTCGTGTATTTATATTGCGGTGCACGTTAAACAGCTTCCGTTGGTCAAAATTAGTTTTCAGTCCCGCTTCATAAGTCATATTGTGGCCTTGGAACGTGACCCCCCCCCCCCCCCCCCTTCAAAATTTTAATTATAGGATGACTGAAGTTTGCTCGTATGTTCTAAGCAATTCTACATACCCCTTGAAGCGCTGCTCGTTCACTTGTAAACGCCATGTAAGATAGCCCTTGAAAAAAAAAAGTGGGATTTTACATGTCAGAACAGCAACATGATTATGAGGCACGTCGTAGTAGGGGACTCGGGATTACTTCGGACGCCCGGGGTTCCTTAACGCGCACCCAATACAGGGTACACGGTGGTTTCTGCATTTCACCCCCATGGAAACGCTGTCGCCGTGGAGAGCAACAGAATACTGGTGAAAACAGTGATATTTAAAACGTGTCGCATACATATTTGAAACACTTCTGACTGGACCTGCGCTGAAAGTTTGAGTAATAAATATTATGCGTAAGGTGGGGGTTTTCGCAAAGCGAACTGGCAGGTAGGCGACTCAATGTTTGCTTTCAGTGTCACTGTGTCGTGTAGCGGACTAACTTCTTTCATTGTTTGTCACAGTGTCTTACGCCGGGAATATTTCTCAGTGGGCCGTGTAGGTGCTTCCCCAATCCGCTCGACACGAAAGAGTCGACTATCTCATATTTGAGGTTCTTGCGGAGACTTCTCGCATGGAGTCTGCATACTGTGACTTGACCAAACTCACTAAAGAATTGAAAAAAAAAAATGTCAGTCTGTTCTGCAACTGTATGCGCTTTTCGTGAGGTGCTGCAAGAAATGCGACGAAGCTATATCTTCAATCTACAGCGATAATTGGCGCCTGAAGCAGATATTCCCGGCCACGTGGTTCCAGCGATCAGCTGGCTGCGAAGATTGGGCGTTTCTTATCGCCACCGTATAGTAACTAACCTCCTCCGTCTCACAGCGAGGAGCCTCGCGATGGCCGCAGCGTATACCCTCTGGCAGCGCATGCTCAGACGCTCGAGATCGAACTTAGATAAGTAAGGAACAAGCGCGGTTGTGTAAGCAAGGAAGGCGTGTTGAACTGGCTGGGGGCTTCTGTGCTCAGCCGACGCCGTAGCTCGAAGCGCATCGCCCCGAGTTTCAGACAAGTGTTGCCAGGCGCTGCACGAAATAAAACCTTCCTTTTTTCTTTCTTTTCTTTTATTTTTCTATCTATTAACTATGTCGTGCTAAGAACGCCAGTTCTGGTCAGGTTGCCAAATTGATTCTGCGCTGGTCTCCGTTAGGCATTGGGAGGGAAAGCCGCCCGGCAACACAGACCACTGATTGCTATTTTACTTCTTTCGAGTGGTTACGAGTATGCATCGAGCGAGATAGTGCGTGTTGTACGCGCCCGCGGGATATTCCGCTCCCTTCTTGGCTACCACACGTGCTCCTCATTATTTCGGAGGATCGCGTGCTTAGAGCTGTGACTCGGGCGAGTGTTTTCGCCCTAACGTCGCCTTCGGGAGAGACTTGCACCACTCAGTATTTCGGTCCTCCGATGTGTGTGTTTTTCTTCTTTTTTTTTTTTTTTTACCGCGAAGATGGGAACGCTGGATTACAAATGGGCGTCAACGGAAAAGCTCGCATCGCAGGGACATGCCTTGTGTGCTAGTTAATGATCGGTGCCGACTTTTCCTTTCGGCGAATCATTTATCCGTCTTGCGAAACTCGTCTCGCTCGTTACTCGCGCCTGGTCAGCGTTGTTTCAAACGGAACCGGTCCGCATTTTTAATGCTAATGATAAAACGCACTTGAATATTATGGCAACAGCTGGACGTTATTGCGCACTGTTGCGAAAGTTGGATTGCTTTATCGAAACCCGCGTGGGGCTTATAACAAATAAAAAGAAAGCACGGACGCCTATACGTTTTTGTCCTACATATATATATATATATATATATATATATATATATATATATATATATATATATATATATAACCGGGCAGCACGTTATTGTATATACTAAGAGGCGTAGAGCTTAGTATACACGATAACGTGCGGCCCCGTTATTTCGAGCGAATCGATGGCTGCAGCGAGTGCCCTAGATTTTGTTTACGGAAAGCCGGGCCCGACCAAAACGTCGCCAGATCGTTTCGGCACGCTAGGCGAACAAGAAATAAACGAGCCAAGGCGTGACCTCACTGCATTTACGCGAGAGTTGATGGTGACTTCGTCGGTTTCGTTTCCTCGCCCACTAACGTGTTGCCGGTGCGATAATAAATTAAGATATAGACAGGAATGGATCTAGGTGAATACCGTACGTCTTTATTATTCAAATAATGTTTTAGATCGTACGGTATTTTGAAATAGATCTCCCGTGGCAGTTAGCACAAACTCCAGTCGTTTAGCTGGATTATACTAGAAGAGGCGGACGTCCACGAGAAATGGAAATGCATAACAGACTAATTACCGAAATCACTAACATAATTTGTAGTTGATGACCTTACGGCACATACCGTACTGCAATTTATGAATTGCGGCCGTTTACTTTTGAAGGCGTGTTCACTTGGGACGAATTTTCAGGATGACGCCAGTTTCAATATACTTATTCCTGAACAGTGTGGTGAAATACATGAGCGTTCCAGTTACCTTCTTGTTTCAATGCATAAAATGACGGTTTGTTAAAAAAGTAAATTCAACAGTAGTGCATTTTACCGCAAGTTTCACAGCGCACGCATATATATATATATATATGAAAGCCGTGCAGTCTTTAGAAGTTGTTTTATGTGCATGTATACGGTGCGACAATGTGTGCAGTAAATTATTAAAAAGTTTGTTAAATTTTGTTAATATGCATGTTGATTTCTCGTGCAAGTAATGTTCGGCGCTTCGAGTAACTCAGCTCAAGGAGTGCAATTGTGCTATCTACCACAGGTGAATTTTTTTTAATTATCCCCGTATATATATAAGTTTACAGCGACAAAGTTGTTGATGCCTCTAAATGACGCCGAATACTCCTTGGCTCGTGTTCCCAAAGATGTTCTTACACTGTAACTGTTCGTAAGAGCTAAGGTAATATGTGACATGTGTCACTGGCGAAAGCGGCCGACGAATAGTAAACAGCACGTATATGGACAAAACGCTTTGTGAATTTGGGCCCTTGTCTTCTGAACAGATACATAGTTATTTTCTAACCCTTTGAAGGCCACACTTTTAGTGCGTCAGCATTATATATATATATAGCGTGAGCGAAAAAGAAGTGTATGTGTGTGAAGTGTGGGAAACCCATCACGTGGTAGACGTCTAAAGTGTATGTATGTGTATACACCCGTGAGCAAAAGTATACGGACCAGAGGGTCGCCGAAAGAAAGAAACAGGATTTCTTCGTAATTAACGTGCTTAAACGGAAAATGATGAGTGCACTAGAAAATTCGTAATGCGAAGTTTGGACTGCAGTCTCCAATTTCAAGTTTCGTTAACTGACAGAGCAGGAAATGAGTTTTATCGCGCAATCCCTGGTCCGTATACTTTTGCTCACGGGTGTACGTACCCTGTGCCTGTGCGTTTAGTGCAAACCACCGTCAGTTGCACTGCGCTCCTTCTACAGGCAGGGCGTGCGTCGAGGGCGCTCCTGAACAACACTTTGCAATGTGGTGAACGCGGTTTACATATCACGGATCCTGCACCTTAGAGAGGTGCGACGTAACGCTAACGCATCTCTGGCGTTTACCTCTAAGCTTTCTATGGCAGATTTAATTTGTGCAGGGAGACTTACTTCGAGAGAAAAAAAAAATATAGCGAGCAAAAAATTTTAGGTGCCAATAAAGCTACAAAAAATAATGGGTGCAGTTTTATTCATGATTTAATAACTGAGTACATGATAGACTAGCACAATTATTTCTTTACGAATGTGATATACTTTATCAGCGTTTGCTGGAACGGCCTCAGAGCTTTGAAGCGCTTGGAAGTAAAGCACGGAATGTCCCCGTACCTCTGACACCAATGTCTTCAAATGAAAATAGTGCAGGAATGTGGCAAGGTTAAAGAAAGAAAGAAACTGAAAAATTTTTTGGTATTCCTGCCCACAAGATCACCTTGTCGGCCAAGTTTACCAAGCCGGGCGGCCGTTCAGAACGACCATCCCAATGGATACAATAGAAATTTGCAACATGATTTAATATCGGCCTATAGTAAAACGCGATGTTCATATAAGATATTTCTGTGCGAATACAAACCTCGCACTTTCGGTGTTCTTGTGACCGGATGCTCTAATTAGTGTCTTTAACAATGTGTTGTTCTGGCGAAATTCGAATCTTCTAAATGTTCATTGAGTGCAGAAACTTTAGCCTGGCGGTTTTTCCTTCTACTTGCTAAGGCTTCATTTTCTTTCTTTTTCTTTTCACGCAAACGCTAAAGCAAGAACGTAACAAGGTAACAAGAGCTTAGTGTGCACAAAACGTTCGCGTACATTGAACTGTGCGCGAAACGCTGTATCGGTTTATCATGTACAGCTATTTGTTGTGACAGCGGCGGATAAGATACGACTCAATTTCTGCGCCGTTGCGCCTTCGGCGTAGTAATATCGCAACAAATACTTGCGCTTTGCACGTAAGTACGCTCTGCTAGAACGGCTCGACGCTTGGCTAGGTAGCGCAGCTCGATACCTGCCGGATCATGAACGCACGGGGGAACCCGTAAAGATAATGGAAGCATGCAAGTCGCGGGTGCTCCTTCGTGCTTTTAGCGATGCACATAATTGTTAAGGCCCGATATGCACTGTAGTAATCGTTGGATCAAGTTGCGGTTTGGATGTTGGTCTTGTCTTTTGCCACTGTTCGCCGTTTGTCGCAATTGCTTTGTTATTGGCCTGCTTGTATTTATCAGTCGTCTCCCTCCCCCAAGAGCTGGCATGACACTTAATACAGCTTAGAGAGTTTGAATTTGTTAATGTTCTCATTGTATACGTGGTACTCTTTGGCATAAATATACTGCTACGCTGCTCCCGCCCGCGTCTTCATTACACCGCCTTCTTCGCCTCATTTAATGGCACTGGGCATCCAGATTTAATCGATATTTCACATTCAGAGCGCGCTGCCAAACCCGCTGTGCTTCCGATCGGATTGCAAGCGGAAAAGCGACATAAAAGAGACGCAGTATCGCCCGAAAGGCGAAGCATCGATTGCGTTAGCACATTTGTAGACAACTAGCTATAGGAAGTAAGGATAGTAGTTTTATCGTCCGTAAAAACTCATAAGCATAGACATACTAACGAAATTAACGAGCACGGTGTCACGCGCGCACCAACAAACGTGAACACATCTTGCTTGATGACCGCGGAAACTCGCTGTCAAAATAGAGTGTTTTAGTTGAGCGTGTTTACGCTCCGCTAAGCAGTTAAGCGGAGCGGAAGCGCGAATGCGCATGCGCCGTCCGCTTAGCCGTAAGCGGGCTAGCGGAGCGAGGAACACGGTCCGCTTAGAAGCTGCCTGAGCGGAGCGTGCCACGCAGCACTTTGGCTAGCGTTGGCGTCAGAACGGATTGGATTGGATGCAGAAAGCAAGCGCTGGCTAACACGTGGCGTTCCCCAAGACGGCGCTTTATTTTCCATTGGATAAAATGGACCGGTAACGCATTACTAGCGCACGTCTAGATACTTCATGGAGAAATAAGTTATATATGTACATATATACGTTTTACGGTATAAGAGTGATCATAAAGTGTTTTTATTTTCTTTCATTACCCTGAATTTAGCCAGGGGGCGCTGCAACTACAAAAGGTCCGCTCCGCTACGCTAAACGTATAACTAAAACGTGAAAATCGCCCGCCGCTCCGCTGTGGCTTAGCGGGGCCGCTCGGAGCGGAGCGTACCGTAAAGACGCTCAACTAAAACACTCTAATGCTGGGGTGAGGAAGTGCGGCAACAGCGCCAGCGAGCGACTTGATCTTTGTACTGCGTCTCGCGTCAACGCAAACTGAGCTGCAAAAGCACACCGCGGTGGACTCTGTCCCCGTCGCAGATAGCTTTCAAGATACAGCGGCCCTGAGTAGAACACGCTCCCTCCTCTCCCTCTACTGTCCTCCCGGAGCCTTGCGCGCGACGGAAGACGGCACGATTCCTCCCCGCTTTCCTCCCTTGCGTAAGCGAGATTAAGTCGCGATCGCCGGCTCACTCTTTCACTCGCACATACAGCACAAGGCGCGTGGCGACGATTTTCTCGCCCTTGGACTTTATACGGAACCTCACGACGACGCCGAAGGCAGAAATGCGCCTGGAGTGTCCGTATAATTCCTATCGCAATAATAAAACTAATGCGCGATAATTAGGTGCACGTTGGTGCATTGCTGCGTACCGACAGTGGTGCGTTTAAAATGAAAGAACATCCCTCGTGAGCAAAGCTGTGCCCCGCTTCGCAGTAACGTGGCAGCCGAGGGAATGCCATCCGTCCTTTCGCGCTCGATACGGCAGGCAGAGTGGTGTGACGCGGTGGGAAGTTCTCCGTATACAGACGCGTGTATTCGCGTGATTACGTTCGGGCTTGGCAGACACCAAACGTATAGCCCGTTCTTTGCTGGGCCGAGTTATTGTGAAACAGCGTGTGTTGCACTATCAGAGGCAACGTGCAAGGGGTGGGGGCGGGGGGGGGGGCGCATGCGGCGGTTATCATAAGCGCGGCTTATACAGAGAATGCGAGTGACTCCACTGAGGCATAGCGAAATGCTTTACATTGTTTGGTTGATTCCGTCCGCGCACGTCTGACTTCGTCCTCCGCATCGCAGCCGGATGCCGAGCCCGCTGGAGTTCTACAGCTACGTCCTGCACTACCACACGCTGATGTGCGGACCGCTGGTGTTCTTCAACGACTACATGGACTTCATCAAGGGAAAGCAGTTCTTGAGGCACAGCGTCCGCACCGGCGTACGTATCATGCGCACGACGCACGCACGAAACTCTGTCGCGCAGGTTGGCAAAGAGCTTGAGCACAAAGAACCAACCACTGCGGCAGAGATGGGTCTGTTGGTGGTTGATGCTGATGGGCCTCGAGGAATAGCATACCTAAGGCGTTGTTACACAACGACGCTAAAGACGAATTCTCAAACGAATCTTTAATGTGTCGGTAACTACCGTATTTGCACTTAAATAACGCGGCCACGAATATAACGCGACGGGGGAGTTTCGTTCGCTCAGAATAAGAGCAACAGAATATTATGGTTATAATGCGAAGTGATGCCGCAAAGAAACGAGAAACGACGCATCAAAGCGAGTGCTCGTAGGACTTTGTTGATCGTTCCTGCGAACTGGCCTTCGCAGTAATGAAAAAAAAAAAAAAAAAAAAACAGAGTGAGAACCAAGAAAAAAATAAATAAAGTGAACAAAAGAGTGCTGACGTATTTGTCACTGGTCGTCGAGAACGGCGTCGTCCGCTGTGACAACCACCAAGATTATTGGACAAACAACAGCATTTCAGAAATGGCCGCGACTCAATCGAACTTGGCACAGCCTTCCACGGATAGCGCAGTGAACGACCGCGCGACTTCGAAGGCCGCTCGCTTGACGTGCCTGCACAAGAGAGCCGCCGATCGTCTTTGCTCAAGGTTGCGATTAGTACGCCGTAACCGCACTGATGCGGCATCAACTGCGTTCTAAGTCGGGAGAAGAGAGACTGCTTGAAGTACACAGTGGCAACTCCCAGCTCGCTGCTCTTGCGCAAAGTGGCAGCAGACACGGGAGAGCACGACGAGCAGGCGAAAAAAAGCGTTATATTCGTCTCACGAATCCGAATATAACGCGAGGTTCGTTCTGAGACCAGAAATCTAAAACGAATGAAAGGAAAATTGCGTTATATTCGTGCAAATACGGTGGTAGATGTACGGTCGCCCGGCGGGGTCCTTCTCCTTGCAGGTTCTTTTTTTTTGTACTGCCACAAATTACAAAGCTGTCCGCAACTTGGTGGACGGTTATTTGTTGTTCGACACACCGCCGCGAGGCAGTTCTAATGGAATTTCCATTTAACTCGTATACCTCCCGTTCCCTCGCGCGACTCTTCTGGGAGAGGGAGCAGTGTGAGCGTATACGTAACCTTCCAAACACAAATGTTTTAAAAATAATAAATTTAAATACGTGGCTGACACGACGCCAAAGCTTCGTGAATTTGAACAGTATGTTTATTTTTATTTAATAAATAGTATGGCCGTATGCTTACGTTAATGATGGCTGAAACGTTTGGCACGTTGTGACATTCTCACTCGTAGGTGTTTGAATTTATGGCAGCTCTACCGCACGCGATCATAATTCGGTTGCTTTTGGCCAATTAGAGTGAGACGTGTTTATTTATTTATTTTTCTTTTTTTTTTTTGCACGCAAGATGTTTGTGTGCCGCTGGAACGGCAACCGGACTGGCCGGCCCTTTGTTGTGTCACAATGCAACCACCCGCGGTCGATGCTTGTTGTCATGCTCAGAGTGAATAAGCATCACCGTACTGTCAACAAACGTCGACTTAGTGGCGCCATTTTATTTTTGAGACAGCACAGTAATGCGTGTTTAGTCGCATGTCGAGTCACATTTCAGCCTCTCCTAATTGTTGTCATTAGGAATAAAAAATAAATAAATAAACATACATCGCGCATAAATGAACACAGTTATATGTGCACGACACAAATGCTCACTCCGTGCATTTACGTGTTCTTCTTCATCATTATTATTATTATTATTATTATTATTATTATTATTATTATTATTGTTGTTGTTGTTATTGTTGTTGTTGTTGTTGTTTGCGTTTTTATGACAGTAATGAATACGCTCAGCCAGTTGGCCCATATCTGGAAGTGCTTCCCATCGTTCAGCCTCTCGCATATGTACGCGTTTAAGCTTTCCTGCACTTGTGACTGATTCGACGCTGGCTGTCTTCTTTTACCGATGCAGCTGCGGGGACACCCGACGGCTGTCGTGGAGCCGTCACCAACTGTAAGTGACCTCTTCTCCGCCTTTTCCAGGACTATACCTGCCGAGTCGCCGTGCGCGTTCTGTTTGCACGGTAATTTCAGGCACGTATATTCTCTATGTAGTTAACTGGCCGTAACGGTCTATAGTTGTACCCAGCAAAGTGCTGGGGAGAAGCGCCGGAGCGCACCTCGGACGTGTGCTCACCAAAGCGCCAACCACTCTGAATGTGCCTTGTCTAATGAGAAGCTGGTCCATGTGGACTGATAGCGGCAACGGAGGAAAGGTTATTTTTGGAGAGAGCCTACGCATTAAGGGGCATAGATAAGAAGAGACGGATGAAAAACTTTGTTCCGCTGTACAGGTCGGCTAGATTTGCTTATTCAAACATTTCTCAATAAATAGGTAAGTAGCCAGTGGCAACTCGAAGCGCCGGGAGACCGCATTAACGTCGTGCGCGTACACGCTTCTTACGCGGCGCCGAGAAGCAGAGGAGGGACGCTCAGTGCAATAATTCTTACTTATTTATTTATTTATTTATTTATTTATTTATTTCAGTACTCTAAAGGCCCGAAAGTATTACATAGAGGAGTGGGTATTCCTTATACACAAAAATATTCAAACGTGGCTTTCCTGAAACCGGTAGCATCAGTAATTGCAGCAATGGGAGGAGGGAGTTGATTCCGTTCGTTGTATGTGCGTGGTGTGAAGGAATAATAATAAAAAAAAGATCGGTAGGGCATGTGGGAACACCTACTTTGAGTTCGTTGTCACTGCGAGAATACACGTAGGTTGGAGGCAGAATAAGCTGTTCTTTAAGGAAGGAGTTAGTAAAATAAATCTCATGAAACAAACGCAGACGAGGGAACATGCGGCGCGATTCGAGACTGTAGGAAGAGAAAGCATTGATTTTATCATAGATACACTGGCTTCACGTGAGCAGTTGACTACAACAAAAACGGGCGGCACGGTTCTGGACACTTTCGAGTGCACGGGATGAGGTAGCAGTGGATGGATCCCAGAGAGAACTGACGTATTCGAGCTGGGTTATCACCAGGGATTTATAGAGTACAAGTTTCCCACGGGTAGGGGCGGATCCGACATTTCAGCACAAATAGCCAAGCATATGCGGCTCGCATTCTTAATTACAAAATCAACACGAATATTCGAACGTCAGTCAACATGCAACGCGCGTATTGTTTACGAAGCCAGGGTGTTCAGCACTCTGTTGGGCCTGGCTCTAGGTGGTGTCACACTCAGAAAGCTCATGCGTTCCGTTGCTGCGAGGTGTTTCGAAACGACGCGCAGCTTTCCTGCATCTGACATTTCTTAAGCAGCGACAAATGAAACGTGTCATCGAACTACTGCCGTCGGGACGTATAGATTGTAAGTTAGGTACGGATCTCATTGGTGCTCAGTATGTGACAATGGCGCGGCGCGTAACAGTGGTGGCGATGCCGCGACAAAAATAAGACGTCGGAACGCGTACCGCGTAATCGCAACGGCATTGATTGCATATCACATTGACCGCTAATAAAGACGGGGACAGCGGAAGAGAACACAAAAACAACACGGGCGGCAACTGGTTTATTCACGGCAACCCGTGGGCACATATAGGCAAATAGAACATGCGCAGAACGCAGTAAACAAGAGCTCTCTTCAGCTGGCCCCGTCTTTATTTGCGGTCAATGTGATATGCAGTATAAACACCAACCAGGCCAAACTGAAGCTCTTGTGAGGCATTGATGGCGTGCGCGCCCGCTCTCCGTGCCTGGTTTGCCGATGGACAGCGGAAGCTTGGCACGACGCAAGAAGGGCTCAGAGCGGATTAGACGCCTCCTATAATTTCGGCGGAGCTATGGTCACGCCCGTGCCGTAAATGCAGCTACGTCGCGCTGCCTGGCGATTTAAGCCGCCTCCATTTTGCGCTTCTGTTGCCGCGATGTGCGGTTTGTATACGTCGCCAGTCCAGCGCCCTCTGAAGGGGAAACGGATGCTTTGGGATTACTGCGCGCGAGTCGGCCAGACGCCGCGACCGCCAGCAGTGTGGCTGTATGTTCATACTACCAAATAAACACAGCGTAACTTTGCTGGAACCGACGAAAAGGCGCAACTTACGGTGAAGTCGTGCGCAGGACACACGCGCCTTCGTCTCCCATATGTTACGTCGTCTTCTTGCTTTGCGTCTTTTCGCTCGTTCAGCGCCGTTATACTATACGCACCAACTTCCCCGGCAAGAGACTCCTTTACATAATCACGAGCTAGAGCCTATTACCAATAGGAGCGCTAATATGGAGAAGCCGCATGATATATAGGCGCATTTCGATCGAGGGTACACAGAAACGTGGAATGACCCGCCGCGGTGGCTTAGCGGGTATGGTGTTGCTCTGTTAAGCACGAGGTCGCGGTATTAAACCCCGGCCGCAGCGACCGCATTTCGATGAGGTCTAAATGAAAAGGAAACGAAAACGAAAAAAGAAGAAATAACACCGTCCATTCTTCGTGCATTGGGGCACGTTAAAGGTCTCTTGGTGGTCAAAATTAAGCCGGAGTCCTCCCCCCTCACCCCCACCCGCAACCCCCTCTCCACTACGGCGTGCCTCATAATCAAATTGTGGTTTTGGCACGTAAAACGCCAGAATTCACTTCAAACGTGGAATGGTTCCTATAGCGGATTCGTCTAGTGCCGCACTTAAGCGCATCCCAAAAGCGTGCACGTTTTCTTTCACCGGGTCCGTTTGTCACGTCGAGTATCGCGTGAGGACAGCCGGCATCGAGCCGGAGCATCAAGCCGCCTCGACGCACTCTTACGAACTCTCGGTTCCCACTGCCTCTTCCCCGCCCTAGGCGGTAACCACATGCACGCGCCTCTGTGCATGCTACCGAAAAAGAAACCAGTCAGCAAACTATATAATGTCTCGCAGGACGCAACTTCACACAGCGCCGAGGCGCGTCTGCGCGTTGAAACGGGTGAGCAGATGCCCGTGTGGTTGCCCTTCACCGTGTGTACAGCGTCAAAGCATCTGCACCGCATGTTTGGCAGGTGTTACACTCTTGTAACACCAGAAGGCGAAAGTCGGCTGCACATTTGGTAATACATGAAGTTATACAATCGGGGTTAGACGTCTTAGTAAGACATATTGGTAATGCATTAAGTTATACTATCCGGGCTAGACTTCTTGCAAGTCATAAAGAGCCGCAATGGGGAACACGTGTGGCACTAAGGCGACCTCCTCACTAAAGCGCAGGAGCACGCGCCTCTTCCGCGGTGGCGTACTTGCGCGGCCGTCCTCGCGACCCTCAAGAGCGTGCACATTCCTCCATCGCTCGCCGCCGACAAACCGCCGCCGCTCCGACAGTGACGTCAATGCGCAGAGCGCGCGCGCCCGCTTTTCTGCGCAGCAACACCTGGCACGACATGAATTGCTAAACTTAAAATTCGGCAGACATTTAAGACTGCATACGTGTGGGAATGCGAAAGCATACCGTCTGTAGACCTCCGAACGTCATCAACGCACTCATCTTATACACTCATGACGTGGCGCGACCTCCTCACCACCGTCACGTGCGCCGCCCAGTGAAGCACACGCTAGTCAGCGACGTGGCTGCGACGTGACGTGTGCAACCAGGCACGCACTTGGCACACCTTTAGTAAGCCGGAACCGTGGAGCAGCCGTGGCTTCAGGGAACCGTGCTCGTCTCGCACCCCGGAGGCCCTTGTTCGGTTCCCACCCAGACCGTAGTGTACCAAATTTTCTTATCAAAGCCACTAATTTGTTTTGTTTACAAGATCGTCCCTGCGAAATCCGACGGCAATCCGAGCATTTTCTTGGCGTGTTTTTATTCTGCGGCGTCGACCATTGTTCGTCACGGCGCAGTTTCGCCAAGGTCACCGCCAACGTAGATACCCAAGGCTTTCGCCTTAAATAGAAAGAGAGAAGCTATAATTTTGTTTTCGTCTAACGGCGTACGGTTCTTGAGACGCGTCTCAAACGCTGGCTGTGCGTGCTAACGCGCGTGCGTCTTCCCAGGAGAATTGCATTAATAAAAGTGGGCTTTTCCACAATAGGATCTTGTGTGCGAAGAAGCCAACTTCAGAATCTACTTTCCAGTTACCCGTAGTATAGCCTCCCTGATTTGTACTATAGGTGGCTGGATAGCGCACTGAGCGCCTTGGCTGAAGCCGCCGGAAGCAAACTGCTGTCCCGGAAGTCGGTGCTTCACTTTTCTTCGCGTGCATGGGAGTTCGGCACTTCTTTTCTTCCCCCAACTTACCTGCCTATTGTGCCGTAAACTGCTAAAGCCGGCAGGAGAAGTGTTATGGAAAGACGCTCAGAATTTGCCATCGCCACATCCACAGCCTCGCTAACACGAGTGGCGCGCGCGGGAAACACACATGATTGAGAAAACGCTTAATGTAAGGAAAAAAAGAAAATCGCATATGGGTTCAGATTATCGTAAAAACACTTAGACAGAAAGAGACAACAGCACCCCCCAAAACGCGGCAAACCAGGAATGACAAGTTCTTACGGCTGCAATATTATAAGACCGCACGCGCCAGTAAGTGCAGCATATGCCCTATTTCTGGGACAAGCGGCCGCATCACGCCACACTTCCGTTGGCTTCACCTGCGCCCGGATCGCCGAGCGGGGAGGCAGTAACCAGCAAAACATAGTCACATTACAACGGTAACATACGTCATACGTCACACTACAACGGTAAGCGTCCCATATCGTCAATTAATGAACAATGTTTTAGTTTTGTTTCAGTATGCAGTGTATGTGGAGTATACGCAGTGCATAGTTAAATCCACTGATGCGTCCGAGTTTCTGTGACATACAGCATCAGGACATTATGGTGAGGACTATGAAGACTTTATCCAAGTGATGTTGAACGGTGGAACTGCGTACATGACTGAGTAATTTGAACGCATGCCATTAAACAGACCATGAAAATATTGTGGCCTAGCACATGTGGCCGCTAGGGCAAGATCCCCGTCCTCGCAGAGCCTTCGCAACATTGCGTCGTCCTGGCGGGTTAGGCCGGCTAGGAAGTTTGAACCACACTGTGGAATGATACATTGTATGGGCGCTGTGGAGATGCGCTTCGCGGGGTCAGAAGTCACTCCAAAAGTCACCTGCAAAGGGGACGATGTGCAGTAAAGTACACTTGGGTAGCGGAGTTGTATTTTAGATTAGAAGGCATGGTCTTTGCCGGGCTACGTCGGCGCGTGGTCATATCTTGGGCTCATAGGAGGGGCTGTGGGTGCGCTGTGGGGTTTTAGATACCGTATTTACTGCTCTTGTACGGTCCCCATCTTCGACGTTGAAGATGTAAGATGTGGAAGAAGTTTCATTACAAACTGCTCACATCGGTGCGTGCAAGTTCAGTCAAGGTGACAGCGTAAGCGAGAGATAGGTAATTGTTGCACGGGGTCACGTCATTGTTTGCTTGTACGGCGCAGTAGTTTCCTGCGCAGTGTATTCTATGACGTCATATAATCATAAATTTGTGTAACACCCGCATCTCGTAACGATTTCTAGAAGAGAAAAAGTGTATGTATTATTAAGCTTATTAAAATTACGCCAACTTACCGTTCTACCAACGATTGCAAAGCGCGCGCCTTCAGAGTATATGCGCGTACAAAGAACATTTACGTTGTCATTCGGGCAGCGATTATTCCTCAAGCACGGGCCACCGCGACTTGTGAGGTGCTGAAACGCAGGAAAGGAAGAACGAGGTTGTTGAAGCGCCCATTTATTGTTAGACTCAGTAGAAAAGATGATAGTTGGCTCTTGGAGATTCACTAAATGTTCACTATCGCATTTCAGTTCAAATCAAATCAACCAAATCAATCTTTATTCAACATGTAAGGTGTTTGGCTACATTGGTCCGTGATGTCCTTTAGTGTTTGCTTAGTGCTTTCTTTTGTTTTTCATTTACAGTGGGCGACTCTGCAGAAGCTTTCCGTTAGCTTCATGAGCGCCGCGAGCATCGTTTACCTGCTTTCTGCCTACCCTATCGAATACATTAAGCGTAAGTACACAATAGCATATTACGCTGCTATCTGCATTTTTATCTAGAAATTTAGCTATGTGGAGAACACAGGGCTGTAAACTATTGTTTTTATTACGCATACGTATGGGTATGGGCATGTACAGCTATTGTATTGTTTAAGTACGGCGGCCGCACTTCGATGGGGGGGGGGGGGGGGGGGGGCGAAATGCGAAAACACCCGTGCACTTAGATTTAGGTGCACGTTAAAAAACATCAGCTGGTCCAAATTTCTGGAGCCCCCACACTACGGCGTGCCTCATAATCAGATCGTGTTTTTGGCACGTAAAACTCCGTTTTTTTTTCATTGTTTAAGTATGCATACGTAAGTGCACACGCGAGAGCTGTAGTGATAAAATAAACTACTGCACTTCGCGTTACGTCAATGTTATAATATATGTCACTTGCAAAGCTCTCCTATGCGACTTGGTGGGTTCCCAGGGTCACCTGTTCGGTACCACAGTTGTTTATTTATGGTCAACGTCTGTTTATTTCTTTTATCTTCACGGTCACTGAAGACGAGGAGCTTTTTATTCTTTTTGTGTGGCCGCGCGCGCTAACATCGGGCCAGTCAGTAACTGTGTGGGGTGTGCTAGTGACACGTAAACGTATAACATTCGTTAGAGCTTATGCAGCAGCTCACTGAGGCGAGATGGGCTGTAAGTTGTACCAATTGCTTTTGCCGAACCGTTACTCAGACCATGGCTTTAAAATTTCCTAATCCGCGCGTGGCATTTCACAGAGCAGTTCAGTCACGAGCCTGCCACATCACCGGAAGATGTTGTCTGTTTGTTTCTGCCTTGTAGGAGCCCCTGTGTTTATATATTTTCTTTTTTTTTTCAGAAAGAGAGGTATACAGAGAAGAAATACGCAGCCTTAAATTATGGGGTTTTACGTGCCAAAACCACTTTCTGATTATGAGGCACGCCGTAGTGAAGGACTCCGGAAATTTAGACCACCTGGGGTTCTTTAACGTGCACCTAAATCTAAGTACACGGGTGTTTTCGCATTTCGCCCCCATCGAAATGCGGCCGCCGTGGCCGCGATTCGATCCCGCGACCTCGTGCTCAGCAGCCCAACACCATAGCCACTGAGCAACCACGGCGGGTGACGCAGCCTTGCTTTGTTGTTCTGTCACGTGGCTTGACTTGTCCGTGACGCGAGCTGCTATTGCAACAGCGAGAATTGGCGAAGCGACGTTTGCGTTCTTTAACTGGCAAATATGCTATTTCAACAATAACCTTCGTCTGTGTCGATCGCATCTAAGCGTTGACAGTTTACATATCTAATGTTCAGGAGGGAGCGTTAAATATTTTTTTGTGTCTGTATTGGGACACGAGCTATTTACCAACTTCTCAACACTAGTTTTCCCCCTCCTCTTCACGTGCTATGCTATACAGATGTACTTTATGTGTGTGTGTGCATTGATTTGCATTGTCGTATCGGTTACGTGCATAATCACCGACCTTTTCACTCTTTTCTCGCAGAGGATGACTTCCTCTACAATAGGAACAGGTTGTGGCAAATGCTGTACATCATCTGGGCCACTTCGTTACACCGGCATCGGTACTACCACGCCTGGACTCTAGGTACACAGGTGATTCTCCAAGAGCGACTAATTACGCGTCTCTGGTATCGTGGTCGTGCATCGACTAGATTCCGCGATTGAACCGAGTTGATGTGATCTAGTGTCCGTGGCCACAGCACTTTGCTCTCTTAAACCGGTGTCCTGCATGCACTCTCGATAGTCGCTGGGCTCCTTCGACTGTTGAAAATTCGAAGTGGCTCCGTGCACGTGAAAAGACACTAGCGCAAAATAAACGACGTACACGCATTCTGGAGAACTCGGAAAAACTTGTAACTTCGTGCTACAGTCCAGGCGGACGGCAACTTATTCCTTTCACGAAACTTGCTCCAATTTGCGGGCTTCCACAGAACTGATTTGCCAGCTCAGTAACCATTTCAGATTTGCAGTCGGATGCGACCATCACTCTGGTAGGACGAGCTTGATGAGTTCAACAATAATAATGGTGAGGAACCACCAGTCATTATCACGTATAACACCAGCCTAATTAGTTCCACTACAGAACAAAGACAGACTCGCAGATTCATGCAGGTATACATGTTAGTAGTGCCACAAAAACGAAACACGAAAACTAGAATTGGGTTTTTCTTCTGTCTCCATGTTATCTGTCTACCGCGTGAACTGAACGCACACCCGCAACCTCAACTTTTCTTACTCCGTCACCCCAGCAGTCCCTATGCAGTTCCACCAGTGAATCCCGTATTTGTATGTTGTTGATCGCTGACGCATTTATATTAAACATTTTGGGTGCTAGGAAAAAAAAAGATATGCTTACACAGTTCAGTGCACGGACGTTACACCGTAGATAAAGATAAAGGGTGGTGCTGTAAGAATGCGCACATTTTTCCATATCGCTAAACCTCCGTAGACGTATGCGTAGGCTGTCTCAAGAGATCGCAAGAATACGAGAACATTATGTGCCATGGGAAATTGTTAGGCTATCAGGCTTTGTTCTACGATTATCAGTTGTAGTAACTTGTTTGCCTAAAAGCACACGGTTCATGGTCTCTGGCTCCCGCAGAAGAGATCGTAGACCATTTGAATTAAATTATGGGGTTTTACGTGTCAAAACCACGATCTGATTACGAGCCACGTCGTAGTGGGGGACTCCGGAAACGTGGACCACCTGGGTTTTTTTAATGTTCACCTAAATTTATAAATACACGGGTGTTTTCGCATTTCGCCCCCATCGAAATGCGGCCGTCGTGGCCGGGATTCGATCCCGCGACCTCGTGCGTAGCAGCCCAACACTATAGCCATCAAGCAACCACGGCAAATTTCGACCATGTTAATTACCGAAGGTATCTGGCCAGCAGCACTATATTGTTGTCACTGTTGCTCCATGTGACAAAAATAAAATTCTCGATATTTTTTTTTTCTGTGTGTCTGTGGGTTTGCGTGCTTGGACGTGTAGCTTTTGTTGGCGGACTTATTTCGGCGCTGTTTTGTTGGTATAACAGTCGGCACAGCCTAAGACAAAATATCGGAGGTCGATAAGCTATGTATGTTGACGCTAAGCGATGCATGTTCTACGCTAGGTGACTTGTGCTTGAATAATGTTCACTATAGCCATTTACGCGTACCCGAAGCGAGCGGGTAAAGTCAGAATTTAGGGCTTAGAAAAGCAGACCTGACGGCGTTTGCTTATCTTTAGCGATTCTAGATCGCAGGTGCGCACAGCGTCGAGGCGAGACTAGACAACAGAACGTGTGGACTCACCTTCCATGTTAATCAAAACTTGGAGCGCCAAAAACGCGAAAGACTTAGAGAAAGAAACACACACCACACGCGCTCACGCGTGTTTCTTCCTATACGTCTTTCGTATGTTTAGCGCTCTAAGTTTTTATAAATATGCGTTACCAACTAGCCCACCTATCCATCCCACCTTCCAGTTTCAGGAGTCGGCCTGAGCACCCCCGACCCGATGCGAAAACGTTTACATCCACGTTGCCAAGTGGATCGAACTGAGTCAACCTATCTTGTGCAAGTGGATTGAATCACCCCGACTCTACGGCCGCCGAACACGACTCGCTGTCGTTCACGTCAGGACGACTTGCAAATTTTACTCCTAAACAAGCCGACGAGAAATAGCAAAAAGAAAAGTCGCACTTTCGCCCGAGAGACGAATCATCGATTGCGATAGCAAATTAGTGGACAGCTTTACGAAGTAAAAATGGTAGTTTTAACGGTCGTATAAACTTGTAAACATAGACATACTAACTAAATTAACAAGCATCGTGTCACGCGAGCACAAGCAAACATGGACACATCTCACTCGATGACCGCGGAAACTCGCTGTCGAAACGCTGGAGTGAGGAAGCGCGGCAGCAGCAGCGAGCGACTTGATCTTTGTACTGCGTCTCGCGTCCAACGTGAACCAAGCCGCGAAAATACAGCGAACGGGTGGACTCTGTCCTTGTCGCAGATGGCTTTCAAGATACAGCGGCCCGCCGCCGCCGCCCGGAGTAGAGCGCACCCCACCCATTCTTCCTCCTCCTCACTCTACCCCCGGAGCCTTGCGCGCGACGGAAGACGGCGCGCTTCCTCCCCGCTTTCCTCCCTTGCGTGCGCGAGATTAAGCATAAACCATGGTATGGTACGGCGTGTACACAGCTGCTCAGCAGAAACGCTAATGCTTGTGCGCGCACAACGCCCGTGCCAGCACTGCCCTCGCTCCGGCAGAGCCGATTGAGCAGAGCGTATAGCTACGCGTCCACTTGGCTTCGTCGCTTTTGCAGTAAAACTAAGTGCGCGTCCCTGGAGACCTTGTAACCCTCCACGCGCCGGCCGCGCATGCTTGTCGATGCCGTGGCAGCTCGACGGCGACGGCTCCAGCGGCGCGGACGCGCCTCGCGTGTCCGTATAGTTGATATCGCAATAATGAAGAGCGAGCCGAGGTGCGTCACTTCCTTCGCCTTTCTTTTAACAGTATGAAAAGCGTTGATTGAGGAGTAAAGTATGCATTGTGGAACCCTTACACGAGATGTGTTAATTGTCTGAAAGTGCCTTATGAGGTCGTCTTTGCATGTTCTGAAGAACAATACGGGATGACTGTGGTGGTCGACCACTGTTCGTGTTATCTCAATACCGCTCGATGCCCGTGTGGCGTATCCAGCTCAATTCCTCGGGAGTGCGCGCCGGGGCAGACGCGTTCTCATGGCTACCGGAAAGTCGCTGTTGCACCTTATTTCATTCGTATTGAACCCTATTGGTGTATGCAAATTAAGGAAGGGTCTCTCTTGATCAACGTGCGCAGGTGAAGCAATTTGTAATGCTGCTGGCTTCGGTTTCAACGGCTACACAAGTGACAAAAAAGCGCGATGGAACCTCCTCAGCAACGTGGACATCGTCACCATTGAGGTACGCGAAATATGTAGTTTTTAAACAGTTTCGCGACAGATGATTTCTTCAGCTATACTTGAGCGACAACAAAACTGAAGTAGGCACTTTAGCCCCTTTCTCTTGAATCAGTCCAAACAGTCTTGATGGTTTAAAAAGGAACAGTGACGGTGCATGTTGTTGTAGAAGACAACTGCATTTCGTGGCTTCAGTAGTGCGGAACACCACTGAGGCCCTGAAATGTGGTTGTGTTCCGCAAGTGCTCCTGTTTGACCATTATTTCATATCGCGGGGCCGCGATATGAAACAGTGGAATTGAACATGCTTGCGGTTTTGGTACACAGATGTTTTGGTGTTGTACTATATCTAGTTCCGTTTATAAATGCTACTGGCCGTGACTCCAAATATCTGCATGTAACCGTCAATATCATGGGGCGTAATGTTGTCTTGTTATGTTATTATGCCTGTAATTATATTTGTATTAAATGTGATAAGCCTTGCATGTGCAAATGTGCCTTGACTCTTGTGTAAGTTTAGAATGTCCGGACTTGAATTAGCACACAGCACTGCATGCATTGAAGGGCGTAAATGAGGCTCTTTCGGTTCTTTTACGACCTCCGCGTTAAAACTGTAGCTCGCTACACCTTTAGATTCGAAGTGCGGAAACGCACTTGTCGAAAAGCATAATATATGAAATGTTACGAGAAGGGCACAATATTTGTCGTATGGCAGAGGAGCTTTAACATCTACTTGCAACATCATTCTGCAAATCTTCCTCACACCTGTCTTGTGAATTTCTCATCGTGTATGCTCTTGCGCCTGACTCGTGTATATTCCACTTTTCTACTCAAACGAACTGCTTGTTTAAACCTTCGTCTTTCTTGCGGACTGTCAGCGTTCGATGCTGTCACGTTTGGCGATAATCTCTCGTCTTCAGTTGCGCCAAACAAGTGCACATCGCGTTCGCCGCAGCGGACAAAGGCGAGCAAAATACTTTAAAGGAGTGGAATCCGAATCGGCCGTGCATCAATCTGCCCGTATCACGCGCAGACTTCGACGAGCCTACGCGAGCTGATCATAGCGTGGAACAAGTCGACTCAGACCTGGCTGCGCACCGTGTCGTACGAGCGGGTGCGCCGCCATCGCACCCAGCTGACCTTCATCCTGTCGGCCATGTGGCACGGCTTCTACCCGGGATACTACCTCACCTTCGGCACCGGAACGCTCTTTACGCTGGGCGCCCGAGCGGTGAGCTACTTGTGCATGCTGTTGCGCGCTCTCTCGCTCGAGCTTGGCCAGTGGCCAGCTTTTGCACTGCGCTCGCCGGATAATGCGAGAACCCTCATTATACGATACCTTCCGCGACAGCGTCTCGGCGCCTGCCTGGTTGTGGCAGAGTTGTGGGCAGTGTCAGAGTATGCACATACGTGTTCGCGTCTTATTTATCTTGTGGTATTTTTCGCTGTCGCGTTGGGCTCGTAAAGAGCGTTGTTACGATCGAAGCGTGGCATCAAACAACGTCATTCGCTCATCGCGACACTGTAGTTACGCACATGATAATCTTGCGGCCTTGTAATACAGTCTAGTAGCACTTGCTGTTGGGCAACTTGGTGCATGTCAAATAATCATATTACTATTATTTAATAATACTAATATTATTATGCACTCTTATCAGGAAGCTTATATGCTAGACGTTATGAGCTTACCGCATGCTTATGTGGGAAGCTTATGACTATTCGTCGTTCGTAACGCTAAAGTCGTATCGCGCAAGAAATAGAATACTGGGAAAAAGTAAATTTCAGATGGAGACGCTTTGCTTTTTCCAATTTAAGGGACAGAGCGCAATTCAGGCGCGTGTCGTAACCACCGAGGCAACAAAAAGCATTGATTGAAATAGACAGCCTTATAGATGAATCGGCGCGCCGGGCATGATTGGCGTCGCGACTGTTCCGCGTGACGTGTAATATAGGCGCCCTGACTCAGCACCCAAATTGCGCTTTACGTACAGTCCTCTTTTAAAGTTTAGAGGCCATTGCACGTTTCAGAGAACTTCTTGGTGCTACTATAGGTGCCCCTGTGCGTGGAACTTCCACTCCTTCAAAGCCACGTACACAAAGAGGAACGCTTCTGTACTTTATTTAGAGAACTTAGGTTCGAGGTGGTCGTCGCATGACGCGTGTTTATGCCGTTGGTGGATTCGCAGGTGCGTCGTAGCGTGCGGCCCCTGTTCCAAGGAAGCCGCCGGAAACAAAGGCTGTACGACCTTATCACCTGCCTAGCGACCCGCGTAGCTGTCGCCTACATGGTGTTTCCGTTCCTTCTGCTAGACTTCCACTCCAGCTTCAGGGTTTACCGGTAAGCACAAGTGAACTACTAATTGATCGGACTTTATTTGAGCGATCTGTTCAGACGAATGAACCACAGTAGACTCCGCTTAAACGTAACATCAGAGTCCTTCAATACTTTTCATCAGATAAGTATTGAAGGACCCTGGTAACACGTGGAGACAGAAAGATGTGTTTCGTTTATCCTCAGTTTCATTTAAGCGATTGGCACGAAACTCACCAAGAATCGTTTTATTCGAAAAGTGTTCGAGTTTTTTTTTTCTTACGTTACTGTAGCGAAAAAAAAAAAGGATGACTTTATTGCGCTCTGGCTATAATATTGTAGCTTATATTGCGCAAGGTTGTGTTCATGCGTGACAGAATTTTCGATAATCCTTGCAGTCCTGCCGACTTGAACTGTGCGCTGCAGCCTTTCAACTGCATCTCTTGCAACCTGGTCCGAAGCACTAGCGCGCACTGGCACCGAAATATATCTCTTCGTCAATAGAAATGATAGAAACAAATGTATTACTTTACAGCTTACGCAACAATTTCACGTTGTTTGCGCGGCCTTTACAAAAGCCTTATTCACTTGTTACTGTAGCACACTTCTTAAGGCCAAACTACGCGTGCGCGTGCCGGCGCGCGAACGCTCGCGCCCGTGCGCCTTGCGCTTGCCGCGCCTCGCGAGTGATGGCGGTTTGAACCTACAAGGCACGCGCCAGCGCGCGTCGCCTTGGTTCACTATACTGTCGCCTTGCCAGACATCGCTCCTTATTTTCGTCAGGCCGCTGCAGTGTACGGACACTTGTCTGGCGAAGATATCTGGGCTCGCAGCGCGCTTCGACGCGTACGATCTGTCCTGCACCATCTGCGCATGCGTGGAGCGAGCGCGTGGGCGCGAGCTTTCACGCGCCGGCAAGCGTACGTGTAGTTAGGCTTTAGCGGCGCATCACGTGACAATTTTAGCCGCTTTGGACGTCATAATTATGCAGTTACAGCACTTTGATGTATGTTTTGATTCCATATTTAAGGAAAAGAACATTTGATGCTTTATTTTCGTAGTCCTTGCGTTAAGCATATTTCTCTATTTAAACGAATGCTGCAATTTAAGGTTTAAATAAGGAAATCTGTTCCAAAGAGTCGGCATATTTTAACTCCATCCTTGAAATGCAACGAACTCCATCAAAATAACCTGATCGGATGACGAACAAATCGATTTCGTCGTTCCCAAAACAGACAAGAGTTGCCGAGGAGAAGCTCATTGTTAAAGGGCCACTAAAGAAGAATTAATGATCGCCAGTTAGCTTCTGGAGTGTGTGCAGGAGTACGTTTATGTAGGCCCGTTACACACAGGGGACCCTGATAATGAGAATGAAATTTAAAGAATAAAAATGGGTTGAAGTGGCATACGGGAGACATTGCCAGATCCTGACTGGAAACTCACCACTATCGTTGAAAAGAAAGGTGTGCAATCAGTGCATTCTTCCGGTACTACCATATGGGGCAGAAACTTGGAGGTTGACAAAGAAGCTCGAGAACAAGTTAAGGACCGTGCAAAGAGCGATCAAACAAAAATGTTAGGCGTAACGTTTTTTGAGAGCTGTGTGGATCAGAGAGCAAACGGGGATAGCCGATATTCTAGTGGATATTAAGTGAAAAGAAATGGAGATGGGCATGCCATGTGATGCGCAAGGCAGATAACCGGTATACCATGAGAGTTACAGTATGTGTGCCGAGGGAAGGGAAGCGCCGTCGAGGACGGAATAAAATTAGGTGGGGTGATGACATTACGAAATTACCAGGCACTAGTTGGAATCAGCTAGCACCAGACAAGGGTCGCTTGGAGAGGCCTTCGTCCTGTGCAGTGGACATATAAATAGGATGATGATGATGATGATGATGATGATGATGATGGTGATGATGAAAAAGGAATATGAAGTTGCATTAGCTAGTTAACGCTTATACGATAGAAGAGCGGCCAGTCTTACCGCTAAAGGGCACTTGGTAAGTGGGAAAAAAAGCGAACACGAAAGACATCGGGCATGTCTCTTTCCGAAAAACTTCCGCATCAGTTCGTCGTGATAGCGAGCACTCTGGCCTAGTGAGTTGTTTACCGTGATAAACGGCGACTATGCAGACTACATTGCATTAACGAAATACTAAACCACGCAAGTTTCGAGAAGTTTGCATGCGCTATAGGACGGTCCCACTGAAAAGAAATCCTCTGAAGTCCGTGACGTCACGCTGACGTATACCGGCGCTGAGATTTCGTCGTGAAACTGAAAAGAAAGAGGAAAAGTTGGAGATTGGCTTTCATTTTTCCTGTAATAATCAACTACTTTTTTGTAAGACAGAGTTTTGAAAGCGTACCTTACGAGTTTAATGTGAGTAAGTTTTGCTCTTTTATGGTCTATCTAAAGTTTCGAAGTTATTGTGGGCCCCTTCCCCCACCCCCTGACCTCCCCCTTCCTCTTACTTCCGATGACGTTCTGCGCGCAGTCACTTTGGATTCGTGGGCCACGTGATGTGCCTGCTGGCCATGTACGTTCTACCCCGGGTGCTGCCGCCGCCACCGCGATCGCCGTCCCGGTGTTGTGCGTCGCCCACGTCACCGCACAAGGCCGTCGAGGGATCTCGGGGCAACGCCGACCTAAGCCCGCAGAACGACCAGGAGACGCAGCTGAAGGACGAGGACGAGGACGAGGACGAAACTCAGCAGCCACATAACTCGGAGTCGGACGACACGATCTCGGCGGACTCCGCGCTCGAGGCCGACGTCAAGAAGTCCAACTCTCAGCAGTCGCAGGTCGCGGAGAACGACCCGGCCGCGCCGACCACCACCCTTCGCGACCTGTCCGAGAAGCAGCCGCCTGATGATAAGAAGACCCAGTAGAAAAAAAAAAAGCAGTCCTGTATAGACATTTTTTTCCCCAGGAACGCCCTGTGAAGAAATGAAAAGAGACTGAAGCAAGAGAGCAGTGCGGCATCCGATGTGTTACCCGCACGCGGCGTTGCGCTTTCTCGAGTGTGTCGTGTTTTACGCCTTTCGTTTAGTAAGGGCAAACGCGGGCTTCGTAGCCGTGTATGGGCGAGATTGTACCGCTTGCGAGATGTTCTGTCGATGTTCGTCTTGGCCTATATTGATGTGTACGGTGCGCGGTTGCCGGAACTGTGCCGAGTAACGGGCGCGCACGTCGTGGCCGCCGTTGAAGAGTCGGCAATACCACGCAAAATGGTATGCTATAAATAGAAAAGAACAGGAAATTAGACGCAACAGAATTGTCTTAACGATTAGTGATTTTAATTAACGCAATTTAGAATTAATGACGCAGCCGCGGTGGTAACGCTAGTTGGCCGAGGGTACTCGGCCGTCATATTCAGAGACTACCGAGTCCGTGAGCCGCTTTCCGAGAGTTCGTTTGATTATGGGCTTTTCGTGGGCCGAAGCGTCTTCTCAACATTAATTGCCCAGCGGCTGCATCACCAAGTTCCTATGTACCGCACCATGTCCAGGTACGCGCAATGCAATCAGTCAATCTATTAATACATCTCGCCACGGTGTAGCGTATTGAGTGCCGTACTGTTTTCTTTCCTGCAAGGCCTTCGTAAAGGGTGACAGCGCCTGCGGTATTGTTAGCCTACGTGGCACGCCTCTGGATGCAACGCGTCTGTGGATGTTGTCTCTTTCACGTTGTTATAGCTGACTGTTCCAGGTGTTGGCTGGTCATGCGCCGTTTATCAGCAGCTGCGGAGTCACGTTTGTGTTGTTCCGTCGTTGAGTCTTTCGCCGTGTATATATAGACCCTGCCACCGTGACGACCACGTTCTCACGTGAGGAACCGAACCGCGTGATCGGCATCAGTCAGAGCCGACCGTTTAAAACTTGGTCCACGGGCTTTTGTTGTTTCAGTGCAACCATTCCCGGCGGCACACTGCAGGCTTCCGCTTACAAACCTTAGTCTCACGTTCGTGGTAATTATGAAGAAAAGTCGGCCGTTGCAACCCCTCTGCGACGCTGGATTGTACGGCATGCATCGAACAAATAGATTGGCTGCTCGTTGTGCTTCGTAAAACTGAACGAAAACTTTTGAGAAGGCCTTTAGAAAAGGTGCCTGCTGGGTGGTTGAACAACTCTGGATATTTGCGGGAGACCTCTGTGCATACCTCTACGTGAGCTGGACCGTGGTCGGCTCGTCAGGATACAGCACACGTATGTGATTTAAGGCTTGCATGATGAAGGCGTCGCTTTTTGACCTGGCGAGTTGAACTGATAAAAACAATGCTTCTGGCGTTGTCCTATACTGTGTGGCACGCCTGGATCTGTGTTAGTCGTTGCACTGCTGGCGTTTCGTTTCACTGATTCGCACTTTTTGTGCCAAGAGCGTGGTGTAGGGTTTTTTATTCCTTTTCTTTCGCTCCACTTCCTTCGTTTGAGATGTTTCGTGGTGTGCGGGGCTTATATAGGTTTTATTATTGTAACTTTTTTTTTTTGGCTTAAGATAGCAGCGCTGCATTCTCAATTCTTAATTCGGCAGAACTACCGTGTCGTGCCCAGGCAGAGTCAGTATCGATCCCTGTGTGTAAATTTGCCTTAGTAACCAATTTAACACGGACGCTGTGGTTCGAATCGGCCGCAAAGGTCGCGAGACGTCTTTACGTCCGCTTCGCCTAGCGCCGAAAGGCCTACGTATATAGGCCGTCGGTTCACTCTGGCCTAACTTAACGACTCGAGGTAAACTGTACATAGTGACGTCTGGACTTGCCGTCCACTGGCTCGTCTGCGGTGGTCAACGGCGAAGTACTTACGACACCAGGGCATGTGCATTTTCTCGGCTTGGTACAGTTTCGCTTCCTTGTTAGCACAGTTATTGCCCGCAGAAAGCGCGGGCGCAAGAACTCGGACTCCTTTGCGCTCTCGGTTGAGTAGCACAAACGAAGCGTCCGGTGTCACCAGATCCATTGCGTTCGTCCCTTTACTCTGTCGTGCTTCAATGTCTGTCAGTTGATGCTGTTCGCATCCTGGGTGTAGTCACTACGTGAGTTGCATATCTTGTGAGGAAGTTGATGTGTCCCGTAATATTATCGTTGTGAAATAAATGTGCAGCGACCTATTATATAAAACGTGTGGGCAAATGGACCATTCAGTTTTAGCAGGCATATGCACCGCTCTGTGTTGTACGTCTTGGTTGTGTCTGATTGGCTCGTAAACTTATCGACAAAGACACTACATAGCGCGAGCTAAAAATAACTACAGGAATGTTTCAGAAAAATAAACAATGCAGTTCTGTAAGTCTACCAGCTTTAAGTTTGCTAGATTCTACACAGTTTTGTGCCTTGATTGTTGAAAAAGGCCGTATACACTGTTCGTTTGACTTTGCGGCCGGTAGTGTGTGATTTGGATGATGATGTGTCCGCAGTTATCGTTTTCTCCATCTGCGAATTAATCGTGGCCGCGAATTTACTAACCGGTCTTCCTGCTCTCACTCATGCACGCGGCACAGGAAGCCGTGTCACGTGTTCGCTGCCAACGAAATAATTGCGACGCCTATGCAGATATACAGACTTGTGAACTTACGCAACCAAAGGACCACCTACAAAGATCGGGCTAGTTCAGTAGCCTCGTTCTGATTAAACTCCCAATGAGCTCTTCCCATATAGTATTCACACGCTCTTCTGTTCGCCCTTCCAATATGAGGTCCAAGCTTCAAACTATTTGCATTTCCTTTCGGTTGTGCGAGTACTTTGGTTGAGAAGCACTGACGGACGGTGTCTCGATGGAGAAGAAAGAAAAAAGAAAAAGAAAAAGCGTGGGAATGAGTTCACGCCTCTGCTCCTTTGATTTTTCAGAGCTAATGTGTGACGGAGCGGCATCGTGTCCCAGCGGTGGCGGTCACCACCACACGAAGTGCGATCTCTGCACTGAAATTGCTAAAAATGTGAATTGACATACCAGCAGCATACGAAGGCGCGAGCGACATGGAAGATTTAAAAAAGAAAGTTTACGCAGATGAAAACAGGTTATGTGAAGTGAAGAACGCAGCATAACGACAGAAAAAAAAAATCATAAACGAGAGAAATATGTGCAGGTTGTATAGTGCAAAGAGTACCGGGGGCGCAGAATTGACCGTTTGAAATCGAAGTGCGTTCCTGTTTACGGGAAATCGGCGAATCGACCACGACGTCTTAGCCACTTAGCGGCGCTCAGGTTGCGTTCGAGCCGAGCCAGAAAGTAGTTTTGTTTCACGAGCGAAAGGGTACAATCAGCCTACATCACAGTGAAATGTTCAAACTAATCGAACAAACGTAGTGCACATTTGGGACGCGTCGCGAGTATAGCGAATTTCGATGGATAGCACGATTTCGTGGTTCACAATTTACGCAGTTGGTGTAGGTTTGAAAAGCAAGAGCATATATATAGCGAGAATATTTTAGGACGGTGACTTTATGTATACACATTTGCCACAAGTGTTGACGATATTGCCAATAAGAGTTTATAATCCTGAAGTTACCTTCAATGTCGTAGTTCTGGATCGCCTGTTGTTGCACTTCGTTGTGGTTGTTGAGATTGCTTTTGAGGTGGATGTATACTTCGGTGCGCTTAAACGCTTTATTATAGTTCCAAATATGTGAAAAGGGAGCATTGCTTTTTGGGTGGTCACGTGAGTTGACTTTTGTTGCGCGTTCTCACGCTGCCATATTGCTTCTGCGTTTTTGTCGTGTACCAGCAGCACTTCGGGAGGTGCTTTGACAATTGACGCCATTGTTTCCGCCATGGTGTGAAACCACGAAAACCGGCGAAGATGCAGAAAAGAACGAACTGGAGCCTGTACCTGCACTGAAATGTTTCCATACGCGGGGATGAAATTTCTTTAAGGGTTCAATAGCACTCTTGTACTACTGATAAGGATTTCATGAAGATTTTGCACCATTCCCGTGCGACTACCACAGGACAACCTGAGCTATTCGATAGCATAAACAGCGTTCCCGTCGGAAGCCACCGGTTGACTGAGTCTTTATTTGAAGCTCTTAGCATCGAATGCACATCATGTTCGCCGGAACGGGAGTTCATTACATGCTTTATGTCTTCGCCCAATATGCAGTTAAAATGCATATTTTATACGAAGCGTGTCTGTACGCACTCCAAGTGTTCTGTTGGCTTTTTTCATGCGTGTCCCGTATGGTTCTACATAATTAGCATGGATTTCATATTAGTTCTTTATTATTCTCGCAAGAGTAATGCAGCAACATCGGAAATTTTTGGCCGTGTACGAGAAGGTTCGGGCAGTACGGCGCGCGCACCAGATTAGCGCGAACGTTTGCCAGTCAGCGTTCCTTCGGTGCCATCTTTTGCTGCGTCTTTGTCTAATTTTGCTTGCTTTGTTCTCGCGCATGCAAATCAGCTCGCGCGCCTTGAGATTGCGAGTGTTCCAGAGGTGAGAGACAAGGGACTGGATTTCCTCGTTTGACTGCATGCAGAGTGCCCCGAAAAGATGTAGAAATATTTTTCTGCAAACATATATTAGTTGTGTTCAGCAACTGTGTCTGTTCTGTAGGATGAGGAACGAGACGGAGCCTTTGTTTGGTATAAGAGGAGGAACTTGCGAGCGTGTCGAACTTACTGATAAGAATGCAAGAAGCGGGGCTCGAAAGGGGTCCAACGGTGGCTGTCAAAGTTAACTTTTACAGAACCTATCCGCACATGGGGAAAAGGGAGAGGAGTGAGGAAATGCATAGAGGTTAACGAGAAACAACGGTGGCCTCTTGGTGGAGGAATGTTATAGCCACTGAATCGGTAGGATGCAGTCCCTGCGCTCTAAACCCGCTAACTTTACAAAAGTGCGCATTTTCTCATTCGATAAGTAAGCGGTGCTCTCGGCCATAACAGTACGAGCTGCGCGCGCGTGGATGCTAGACCTGAAGGTAGTTACCGCGAACGTTATTAGTTTGGCAGGTGTAAATATGCACTTCACGGTCGCGTACCATGTCATACATTCTGTAACGTGACACCCTACTAGCTCCTGTAAATTTTACTCAGACTGACTTAAATTTTAAGCCTCATATCTGCATTATTTGGGGAATGTTATCATTACTTGGGGCATGTTTACCATTACTTGGCGCACGTTGCCATTACTCTTGGCAGTTATTTTCGGTCTCGTCCAGAAATGTGAAAATGCGCGCCTTTGTGAGAGCTACTGCGTTTAGAGTGTGTACAGCTGTACTAACGGCTTACTTTAGCAATGTTTGTTCGCACTCATTTGCTTTGGTGGTCAAGTCGAAGGTTGACCAATCGAAACGGGAAGCTCCTAATGAGACTGTGCGCAGCGCGCAGCCTGCGTGGCTGATCGCACGGCTTTATGCGAGTGATGCTTGTTCGCATTCACTGCTTTGCAGGGCACGTCGCAACAGATGGATTCGTGGGCACGTTCTCACGACTAGTAGACTCCGTGTGGTTTAACGGACGTGGTGTTTCGTAGTTGTTACGTGTTGTGCACGCAAGTGAGCGATAGTTGAATGTCGGAGGCGGGTGATCGTTGCGCGGCGCGGTGACACCGTACGTCTGCTCCGGCGAGGCGAAAGAGAGCATGTTTTGTCGCGACTGTTGCAAAGTGTTTGTTTTTGACGTGCCCTCGGAGGGGACAGAGTGCGCGCTGCATATGGAGTGAATGCAACGCATAAATATACAAAAGAGTATATATGTATACACACGCATGTTTGTGGTCGTGAACACTGAGCGTGTTGGCTGTGGTACTTGTTTGTTTTCTTTCTTTTCTATCGAAATGTTTGTATTTTTTGTTGGAAGAGCGGGAGTAAATTTGTTATAACAACGGCCGTGTGCCTGTGGCGTTCTTCAGCTCCCGCCTGCGCTTTATGTCGCAATCAATTCCTACGCTTGGAACGAACCGTTCCTCGTTCGAAACGGGTCGTCAATTGCCTCATGTTCCTTTTAATCAATGAACTTCGCCTCGCGCTTGATGGTAGCGTTACGGTGGTCTTCCATCTCATCGAGTTGCCGACTCTCCATCGACTATGTTTAGCACGCGTAGGCAGCCTCAGCGCTGTTCACCGCAAGAGACCCAGAGCACCAGTCAAGAGGCTCAGAGCACCAGTAGAGGGCCTTAGCTCAGGCCGACCTCTGCCTTCTTTCAATTAAAGTATATCTCTAACCGCAACAGCTGAGCGCGTGATCAACGAGGTCACGGGTAGACACGAAAAGCAGGCCCTCGCTAAAGGCTCGCGTTAACTTATCAGAGGCTTTATATAATTTTTTTTTCACGTTTGTTAACATTGAAATTTGCCGGGAAATTTCCCGTTTCCTTTGGAAACGTTTCTCGTGGTTCCACACTCACTACTGCTTCCGTAGCAACAGAGAACGTTGTGTACCACCGGCATTACTTTAGCCCAAAATTGTCACCAGTTCTTTATTACGTCTGCGCATGAGGAAAAGAAAAAGCACTGATGAAATGTGCTTGTACTATTGAGAACTTCCATAATTTGACATTGCACCATATAGAAGTGGCATACAAAATATTTATACGCCATTATCAGTGCGATAATAGCGCGTATATTATGGGCCACTGACTGACTCAGCTGAGTTAGGCTAGTAGTGGATTTAGAGATCAATCAATCAATCAATCAATCAATCAATCAATCAATCAATCAATCAATCAATCAATCAATCAATCAATCAATTGAACATTATTTTTCAAGAATACCAAATAATATGTATACAAAGATTATTTCGAACGATAGACTAAAGTGGCTAGTGGCCGGTCCGGTATAGCAAAATATGCACAGCTCCGCTAGAGGGCAAAAAGAGCACGCAAAAGAAAACGATAAAAACACACACATTCATATATATACGCGTATATAAGTACACCTATATTGATCATCACCTCAAACCATGTCTCCCAACAAACACGCACGCTCACAGGTCTTGCGTAGTTCACAGGATTGCATAAAGCAACCCTAAGACATTTCATTCCTGCGAGCCCATCATCGTCATTATCACTTTGTGGAGAAAAAGTCCCCGAGGGCTGAAGCCTGCAGGCAAAAGCTAAGTCACTAATGAGTCATTCTACTGTGCACCACAGCTTGTGGGGTCTTCAGGTCTCACAGGAGCACCGACCACCGTGGGTTCGAGCTTAGCGAGCCACAAGGCCGCATCAGCCGTCAGCCTCTAGCGCCGCTTCGCGCGAGCTCAGGCCACAAGGGGCTACCGAGCGACGCGCACAAGAAAACAGTATTGCCATAAGTTAGCGGAAACCGTTTATTGTATCCGGCGGCACCCGACACTGCACAAACGCCCGGTCCCGGGGCGGCGGGGAACCAAAGGGGTCCCACACCAAGGGCGGAAAATACAGTCAGGGGCGCCTGTAGCGCGCCGCTGCGAGAGCACAGGCTCTAGCTGGGACACGCCGCTGGAAAAAGTTCCGGCGGCTATGCTACTTGCTCTCACGATAACCAATGTGCCAACTCGCGAGAGCTCGGGCAATCTCCTTCGGCTTGGGCCTCCGATGAGTGCGGCTCGGCGTGGTACGACCTCGCACAAGCACTAGGCACCCGTTTTTCGGCTTAGCGTCCGGACAAGGTCAACATGAGGTACGCGCTCGCCGCACGGGCAAAGGCATCGTGCGTGAGCTCAGTCCTAGTCACAGTAGTGTCGGCGGACGAGAGGAAACGTGCGGTACCCGGGGCAGTCCCAAGGAGAAAGAGAGACGTTACCGTCACGACAGTAGCCACCAGGGGCCGCTTCGTGACGTCATAGCTCCGCCCTTACCGCAAACCATCGCGAGTGGAGCGCCACCGCTGACAACTGGTTCGGAGCGAGGCGACCGTGTGGCTTAGGGATTGCAGAAACAGGTGAAATGCGCCCGCGCAATGGCGCGTCGAATTCCCCAAATCCCCGCAAGCTTCAAAGCATTTTGACTTGAGAGATAAGCTTGAAAGTTTTGACACACTAATTGAGAATGTTTAATGACTTTGGCAGGCTATTGAGTATACGTGCATGTTTCACTATCAATCACAGTTCATACAACGTTTATTACAGCAGAAAAGCGAAAAAACGAGCAAAGAAGTCCTTCGTTAACATTTTTTTCTCATGTGGGACGTCTACTGAAATTTGCCCGCTGCGGAGTTTCCCTACTTTCTTTGTTTCAGAATCCGGGCACGCGGGCTGGTACAGAGCGTGCAGTAATGATAATATTTGCTGACATCCTCTTTTAAGCGGAGTGGCGACAAATAGTCACCTAGCCTGCTTGAGCTAATGAGGTTTGACTTCTTTCATTGCTGCCTATCATTTTGCTTATCTCTCCTTTGTCTCCTCTCTCTTAATTAACATCTCTATCTCTATATTCTACGGTTACCTATGCCTGTAAAGACTCCGGTTCCACCAATCTTTTGCTTGCTTTTTTTCTTTGGTTACTCTAAGCGTCTCTTGCTTATTTTGAATTATTCCATCCGCTTTGAATCCTACAGCGCGCAAAAGAGGCCCAACCCATGTCACCCTGCACTGCCTCATTCGTGGCTTTACCGTGGGCCCCCAGTGACAGTCGAACTACCGACCTTTGGTTAGCTTCCAGCCGCGAAAAGGTCTCCGATATTGAGCGCAAACTTAAAGGTACACTAAAGGCAAATAAGAAGTCGACGGGGACTGTTTAAATACCGTTACAGAAACCTCGCAATGCTTGTTTCGTACTGCCAAGGAAGAACTTAGATTGCGAGAAAATTGCATCGGAAGGGCCCGAATACCTTTTCAAAATTCAAATCTCCCGCCACCAAACCGGAAGGTGGGGGGGGGGGGGGGGAGCGGTGACTTTCTTTGCATACGAAATCACCGCCCTTTGCTGCCATTAGTGAGTAAAACGGCGCCCAACAGGCGGCGGCACCCAGCCAAGTCGGAGCGTAGGATTTGCCGCTGCAGCTGCTTTTTGGTCAAGTGGGCGTAGACCGTTCGGGGATCCCACGGCATAACATGGAAGTTGAATTCGCTGCTATTTGCAGTTTGTGCAAGTTTGGCGAGCCAGCAAAACCAGCGCAGCACTACGAGGTAACGAAACTGCTGAAACGCGAAAGCGTGGGCGGCGCAGAGTCGAGCGAAACCGACACCTTTCGAGCGCCTGCGTCGCCGTCAAGAGTAATTTCAATTAGTTCTTTTTTCTAAACGTGAAATGGAACTACACAACATTTTATTTCATGTTCTAATACAATAGAATGATGTTTTTTGCAACTAGTGGTTGAGAACTGCTGACAGAATTTAACTGAGGAGTGCTTTCGTCATCGGGCAAGTGCTTGAATGTCCCGGGGGAGTCTCTAATCGTGTCCTGAATTTACCTCAGTTTCTCGATTACTAAGTCCCTGTTCGCAATATTATTGACGCCTTACAGATTCCCAAGCACTAATCTATCACTTTAGCTTGACTTAACATTTGCCTTTAATGTCCCTTTAAATTTGCGAACTTAAGCGCTGGCACTATAACTCCATTCTAAATTATTCGCACCACCTCATACTTATTGCAGCCCCAAAGTTCTCTGCTTCATTACTGCCGCATTCCACTTCCCCTTCATCGTCAGATTATCTTGATGGATGGTCGAGTACGTCCTTCCTTCGTTTAGGTATACCCCCAGGTATTTATTATGCTTCACTATGGGTATAACTTGCCATTGAATTGACGTCATTACTCGTCTCTTTGTTAAAAACCATAATTCTCGATTTCTTCTGTTCTAGAATAAGCACTAGGCATGTCGCTTCACTGCCGTGCGTATTCGAACGCCCCTGTAAGTCCCTTGCATTGTTCGCTAGTCGTCTGCATACATCAGCCAAGGCACCCTCTG
Organism: Dermacentor andersoni; assembly: GCF_023375885.2. Classification (NCBI taxonomy): domain Eukaryota; kingdom Metazoa; phylum Arthropoda; class Arachnida; order Ixodida; family Ixodidae; genus Dermacentor; species Dermacentor andersoni. The sequence goes on along the minus strand of NC_092817.1, from coordinate 94,822,664 downwards.
TTGCATATAGTTTTCCCATTACGGATGTATCATAGACCAAAACACGCTGCTTCACTTGTTGGTATAACACAGGCGAAAAGAAAAAAAAAAGATTAAATGTTTATTTGAGAATTACAACAGAGGAAAAAAAAATCTTTATAGAAAGGCCCAGTCAAGTACACCAAACGGAATTTCCAGTCGGCACCTATGCCAACCAAATTTGCACTTTTGAGCCTCTTCTATCAAGCGATAGGGGACGCCACCGCCGAAGCGAGTCATGCGCACTTCAAGAAAAAAAAAAAATTTTGCTTGATGGGTCACCACAGCTGCGTGTCAAATGACCCTGAGGTCTCTGGGCATACCATGGGTTCGAAGACTATAGGGCCAAATTCGCAAAGCTTTTCGTTCGTCATTGCCCAGATACCTTCGGTAATAATATGTCCGACATCTCAATTGGCTGGCGTTTGCTCTTACAAACCATCTTGAGAGGAAGCTTTAGCTCGGGTGCTCCTATCTAAACACATGTAAAAGGAGAATTCGTTTTTATCGGCAACCACTGCATCAAATTTTAGGAGGTTTGTTGCAAAGAAAAACTTAAAATCTAGTGACTGTTGGTTTCGAATTTTTGAGTAAGGTAGCCAAATTTTTATTAAAATTGGCAAAAATGGAAAATTTTCGGAGAACGAAACTATCGAGTTAACAACTCTAACTCAGCAACGAAAAATGATAATACAATTCTGTGAATTGCATCTAATAGGACATCTAAAGCGGACAAAATTGATATGTTACACATGAATCTTTATTAGTATGGAAATGCAGCTTTTGCATAACCCCTGTAAACAACGTAACAAATTCATGTAAGATATAAAATGTCATACTGAATTTGTCCGCTTTCAATGGTCTAATGGATGCCGTTTGGATGCAGAGCTGGATGCAGGTTTGGATGCAGGTTGGATGCAGATCTAATGGATGCCGTTTGGTAATGGATGCAGAGCTATGAATTTGTAAACTTCGTGCTTCTATTTTCTTAAAACTTTCAAATTTCTGAAAATTCTTGTAACAAATTCAGGACCTATATCGAAATTCCGCTTTCAACAGCCACTAGAATTTAACTTTCTCTGTCAAATGCAAATTTCATTATAATCGGTCCAGGGGTTACCTCAGAAAAACGTTTTCGCGTTTTATATGTATTTGAATAGGCGGCGTCGGAGTTGGGCCCGAGCTAAAGCTTCCTCTTAATGTAAGAACCAATTTGTAAATACGGCGCTAATTTTCTAACTGGTGTGATCGAAGAAATCTCGCACCCCAAACGCCTGCAAGCGCGCTGTCTGCATTGAGAACAGGCGCATCATTCTGCCGTGCACCGTTCGCTGTTATTCCATCAATATCTGAAGCTTAGCTTTTATTATGGACGATAAAAATAGGCGGCCCACGGCTCCGGGCGCAGGAGCGGCTGCGGGGCCACACCGCGGCGCTGCTATCTCCATCGGGCTAAAGGCCCTCATTGAGGGGCTTTACATCGGGCGCCTGCTTTGAGGGTGCACCGAGTGACGACAAATTTCGCCCTCACTCTCGTGCGGCCAAGTCACCCACTTGATAATAATCTTCAAGCGCGGCGCTCAGCTGTTTCGCTCGTGATGGTCAGTGCACTGGAGGGCGCTTCCATTTTGCTTCGTTTGCCGTTCTGCCGTAGTTCTTGGCACGGCGGCGGCGGACGGCTTCCCGGCACGGCTGGCAGGTTCGGACGGTTTCTGCAATGTGTGCCTAGTAACGATTTCACCTCAAAGGATAATGGAACATTAGTCAGGACGGGCGTTGACACCAACAAAGTGGTGGCTCCTTTGCTTGCTACTCCTACAGTCTCAAAGGTATGTGCACCCTTTGGGGTGTATATCTGCCACGCACCGATAATCGTCATCTGCCTTGCTTGCGTTTCCTTTCTTGAAAACGCCGCGCCCGCTACTTTCCTATCGGGAATGCTATGTTATGCTGATAACGCGCATGCCGTTCGTTACTGGGAAGTACCGGGCTCGCAGCGTTAAAGAAAGGAAATGCGGACAAGACAGATGACGTTGATCGTTGTGTGGCAAGATACAACCCAAAGGGTGTACTTTTGTTTTAGAGTGTATGCACCAATGCCTTGCTATGACGTCTTTCGTCGAGAGCCTGCATGCACGTGCGCCGTCCGTTCAAACGCCAGGCACGGAAGCGCGGCACACACGGGCGCGAGGCGCACGTAGACGCGAAGCGTGAAACCAAACCGGACACTGCCAGGCAAACGTTCTGTGCACGTAGCCGAACGGCCGAATGAACGACTGACCGTCAGCTACGAAACAGCTGAATGCCGCACTTGAAATTTATCAAGCGCGTGACTTGGCCGCCCGAGCGTGAGGGCCGTGGTGAGGGCGAAGTTTGTCGTCACTCGGTGCGCCCTCAAAGCAGACGCCCGGTGGAGATATCAGCGCCGCGGTGTGGGCCTGCAGCCGCTCCTGCGCCCGGAGCCGTGGGCTGCATATTTTTGATCGCGATTGTGCACCTATAGCCGCGTTAAGTTATGACGACGGGTGCACCTGCCGCTCGTTTCAGGAGCCGCCGCAAGGCGTTTGTTGATTTGCGAGGTTTCGCATACTGCGCATCGTCTGCTCCGCAAGGAATTTTCAGGCGTACCTTTGCTTTGATTCTCATTAGTTCGGGTAACCAGCGGAGCCAGCGCACGCGTCATTAGAATCCAAGGACCGGTAAGCGAACACTGAATACCACATATTTGCCTTTCCTTAGCAGTCAATTCAGGATAGGAATTCATCATCCAGAAAGCGCGCAGTGAATGAAGGAAGCGTGAATGTTGTTTTCATGGAAAAGGAGAAAAAGAACAAGTTGTGACTGCAGGCATTTCTTTTATAATCAAGGCACTCTTCTCGACTCATCGTGCACTCACTCTACCGGTCCACAGGAGACTGCTGTGAGACACAATGGCGCCAAACAGTATGCCCGAAGAACTAGGAAAAATATTCAGGTATGTAAAACCACAGTTTACGGTAAGTGACGTCCAAGAGAAAACAACGTTTCAGCACTAATTCGTGTCAATGTTCTTCTTCTTCTTCATCATCTTCATCATCATAGTATTGTTACGTCCAATGCAGGACGAAGGCCTCTCCCACAATCTCCAATTATCCCTACCTTGCTTTAGCTGACTCCAACTTGCGCCTGCAAATTTCCTCATTTCATCACCCCACCTAATTTTCTGCCGTTCTCAACTGCGTTTTCCTTCCCTTGGCACACATACTGTAACTCTAATGGCCCACCAGTTATCTACTGTATACGCGCTGCATGGCCTGCCCAGCTCAATGTGTTTTTCTGTTAATGTCAACTAGAATATCGGCTACCCCCTTTGCTCTATTATTCACACCGCTCTTTTCCTGTCTCTTAGCGTTACGTGGTTTTTTTTTTCTTTCATGCCACTGTTAACCTTCACCAACTCTGCCAAAGTGTCTGTTTTACGTGCGCTACGGCTTTTACGCACATAACAGCTGGCTGGTGCAGGAACGGTAAGTTTAGAAACGGTAACGCTTTGCTAAAAGCGTTTTACCTTCGACTCTCGATAAACCTCCTACGTCACACGGCCAGTTACAGCGACGCGCCTTTACAGAAACACGAAAAACGTGGAAGAACGCGCCAGGGAAACAAAGCGCAGCGTTTGCGGCTTAAAATAGCAAACGCTATGCGAATCTCTCGTATATAACGGGAAAGGATTTTACAGATTCTCGCGCATGACATTCACTTGCCGCGTTCGAATTGAAAATATTAATTAGATTGTGGGGTCTTACGCGCCAAAACCACCATCTGATTATGAGGTACGCCATAGTGGGGGACTCCGGAATTCCGGACCAGCTGGGGTTGTGTAACGTGCACCTAAATCTAAGAAACGGGTGTTTTCACATTTCGCTCCCATCGAAATGCGGCCGTCGTGGCCATTATAATTGAGAAGATTTTCAAACTTAGGTATACATACCAATTTGTGGATTAAGTTCCAATATCGCGGGCTGCACTGGGGCGCCACTTACCGGGTAAAGTGGTGTCGGAGGACAGTGGGCGTGACAATAAACTAGTCTCCGAGAGCGTCGAGAATACATACGTAGGTGTTCATGAGGTAACTGTTATTTGAGTGTGTGGCACATGGGAGAATGTTTGGCCCCATTTGTCGATCTTGCAACGTATATCCCAGTTTCATATACTGGACCGTATATAAGCACCTATTCACGGCATATTTTACTTATACAAGCCGTCGACACCTGAGTGCGCCGAATGCCAACCGTGCCATCCAGGGAAACATAGCGTGGTAAATAGTGCTCAACATAACCCTCATACCTATGGCCAAGCTTCTCGCCGTCATACCAAACTTATCCTCGGCACTCTACGCAGACGACGTCACCCTTTGGACAGTCAGGGGAAACGAAGGTGATATCGAGAGCACGCTACAGACGGGAGCGAATATATATAGTGACCGGATATGCCAGGAGAGTCGGACTAACGTGCTCGCCACAAAAATCCGAACTCATAGTTATCAGACACAGACCAAAGAAAAACGATCCCCCGGCACAACTAGATGTTAAGCGATTACAAAGACGGCGCCGAATAAAACAATACACGAAGAAGGGGGATTGTTTTATTCGGCGACGTCTTTGTAATCATGCTTAACCAACTAGCCCACCAACACATGCTCAGTTGGATGTCAAGGTTGATGGTAAAAAAGTTCCTGAAGTACAAACCTTGAGAATCCTGGGAATGCACATTCAAAACAACGGGAAAAACACAAGTACGCTAAACAAACTAGTCGCATGCGTTGGACAAACCAACAGGCTCATAAGACAAATAGCTAACAAACACCAGGGAATGAAAGAAACAGATTTGAGGAGGCTAGTGCAGGCTTTCGTGCTCAGCCGTATAGTATATTGCCTCCCCTATCTCAAACTTCAGACAACGGAAAAGAATAAGGTTTAATGCCTCCTAAGACAATCATACAAGGCAGCCCTTCATCTCCCTAAATATATATCAATAGAAAGGCTGCTAATGTTAGGCATACACAACACACTTCCCGAGCTAGTCGAGGCGCACAGAATCGCACAGTACGACAGGCTAACAAGAACACCCACGGGAAGACACATTCTAAGGACCTTGGATATCAGGAAAGAATGCATATGGACAGATACCGTGCAAATGCCTAGTGACATATACAGGTATCTGAGAATAGATCCAATCTCGCAAAACATGCTTCCCTAACACCACACAGAAAGGAGGAAGGCGAGAGCCAAAGCCCTCCACAGGCAGTATTCAAACCATAAGGAGGCAGTCTGTACGGACGTTGCGGAGCTCCGTGATCACGACGTCTTTTAGGTAGGCGTCGTGAAACGGACCTAAAACCAATATCCGCCGCCTCTGTGCGGAACAAAAAGCCACACGAGGCGGAGGAAGCGGCCATCGCCCTAGCCATCTTAAGCACTGAAGCCAACACGATTTTTAGCGACTCGAAGACAGCCGTTCGAAACTTTGCAAAAGGGAGGGTCCACAAACCAGCCAAACAAATCCTAAAACGGCAAAATTTCAACCTCAGACCTATTATAATCATACGGGTCCCGGCTCACGCGGCGCATCCTGGGAACGAGGCGGCCCACAACTTAGCCCCACAACACTCCCAAATGTAAATTCTGCGGGGTCACAGAGGCAGATTTAAAACACATCATATTCGAATGCGACAATATAAAACCGAAAAGAGAATGGCAACTCTCTAACGAGCAAGAGTGGGAGGATGAGGTGTCCAGCTCTGACCCATGCGGTTCAACTGCAGGCCGTCAGCTGGGCTTTGGAAGTCGCCGACAGACAGGGCCTCACGACCATAACAGGTGGCACTAGAGGAACAGATCAGACGGCCACCTCACGCACCCTGTAAGGCCACTAAAACATAAGGTTGTTACCAGCCCTCAGTGCGGAGAACGCTTGAGGCTAACGCTGGAGAGCCGATGACCTGAGAACGCGTTTGGGTACCTTTAATGCTGTAATGCCATAGCGATAGTGCCGGTGATAGTCAGTGGAGAACACGACGTTGCTTGGTAGTAAACATAAACGTCGAACTAGATTCTGAGGTTAAAGGCACGTAGGCGACGACACGCACAAGAAAGCGACACATACACAAGGCGCCACTTCCAACCAAACGGCTGGCGATGGTTGGAAGTGACGCCTTTCAGCTCAGGATATGCTAAACCGACACGGCCAATTTTCCATCTTACGTCGAAGTACCGTACCGGCTTTTAAGAAACCTTGGAACAGGAACTAAGAGTTAAGAGTAGTTACTGCAAATGTATGTTTTTTCAGGAGCTAAATGGATGGAACTCGATCACAGAGTACTCAAGTAACCTTGAAACCGGAAGTAAAATAATAATTATAACAACAGTTACTGGTGTACTACGTACGTAAGAAAAACGGATGTTTTCCTTGAGCTAAATGGATGGAGCTCCGCAGGCAAGCGCTGAAATCTAATAAGCCTTGGGATTTGAAATCCATCGCGGGACAATTGCCTTGGTATACACAAGCGATAACAGGCTAGATGATTGATGGAAGAGGACGAGAGACCTTATATGGCAATGTGGCACCTGTCATCACCCAAGTACAAAGACGCAGCATTCATCGAACCGTCCATCCCTGCGTCCGGCCACCTTGTGGGACATCGTTACACCGTGTCAACGATGAGTGGAACTGAGTGCATGATTCCTATCAAGAATGTCGTCATTCTTGATCAGGCGCCATTGCAGCCACCTCAGCTCACAGGAAATCATGCCTTGGCAAGCCAAGGGCGTGATTTTGTAGCGATGCCTTCCGCAGATCCTATGCCGCTCCTGCCATCTACCATTCACTGTGATCGATAAGGGTTCCACCTAACCTTCCGTGAAATCGTGCCCGTTCGCATTTGCTCTCGATAAGTCGAACCAACACGCGAGCTTTGAGACTCAACATATACTGGCCGAGAATGTTTGGTCGCCGGTGTAGTTTCTAATTGATACGCACTTGTTCGGCTGCTCTGTTGCGACTATACATGCAGAGCGGAAAGCCTAAAACCTATCACGAATTCTGACGTGATGACGTCAGAGCGCGTGGACGATGGCGCGGTCCGCTCGTTTGGCTTCGATGTTCCATCCTAGGCCGCGAAGTTGTAGCGATGCCTTCCGCTCGACTATATGCTACTCCTATCATCCACCGTTCTCAGCCGGCTGACCTCATTGACAACGCTGGTGGAGCGTAGCTCCAGCCACTCACAGACGTGCGAAAAGCGGGACAACCAATAGCATCGGGAAAAGAAACGCTACAAAATCGCGGCAATTCTAGGTATTTCCTTCCTCCATGTATACGCACTCCAGCATGCGCTCGATTAACTTCTCGTAGTCTTTGTAGTTGGTTGGCAAAGTGCTTTATTTCCTCAAATTTCTTTAGTTGCATCCTGTGTCTCCGAGATGTATTGTCTTCGAAATGCAGTCTCCTAAATGCATGGCGCGTTACAGGCCACGAAACTCGGCACATTCTCCATCTATTCCTGTGTAGTCGCGTTAACTGCGTTGCGAACGGAATGCGCAGACATATAATTATTATTATTATTATTATTATTATTATTATTATTATTATTATTATTATTATTATTATTGTGATGACGATGAAGAAGATGATGATGATTGTGGTGGTGGTGGTGGTGGTGATCTTCATTAATTGACGATGTACGGGGGTCTTGTGGCACAAGGGCCAACGATGGCCTAGAAGCGCCAGAGCATCTCTTTTCAAGGCCAAAGAACATCTCCTTTGAAAAGGGGCGGAGACAAATAGTAACCTATATAGCCTGCTTGAGCTAATCCGGTTTTACTACGTCTATTGCAGTCTAGCATTTCGCATATCTCTCCTTTATCTTCTCTCTCTTTCTCTATCCAATGAAACCTCTATCTCTGTTACATTTTACAGTAACATATGCCAGTTACCTACACCTTACGACTGCTCAATAGGTACTGTGAACGCGTTTTCTTTTTTTCTTTATGTTCTTTACGCCAGTCATGATGTAATCAGTGGTGTAGCCGTGATTTTCACAGCGGCGAGAACTGAGGTCATGGCGCACTCGATACCTGCGTCATTCCATGGGCACAATTATACTGAAAACTCTTGACCTTTTAAACTCGTATGAAGGGAGAGTAGGGGAAGTTCGTAGACATTTCCCATGGTGCCTTTTCATTAAGCAATTGAGCTTTTCGCGCACAGTAAGCGCGGAAAGCGTCTTCGGCACTAGCGCTTTGCAAACCGCATGTTGGTCGCGGCACCGTTCTTTGAGTAGCGCAGTAAGATAGGTTTTGTACCAGCAGCGCGAGATTACCGCAGTTTCTGAGATCCAACTGGCTTTTTTTTCACCCGCATGTATAGGTATTTTCAATGAGATGGGAGAGGCACACTAAACGCTGAACGAGCACGAAAGGTCGTCGTTATGGTGCCCTATCAAAACGAAGAAACTCTTATTCGGCGTATTTTCCGGCTCCAGTAACATCCTCTTTCTTTCTTGTTAGTTTCAGACAGCAAGATTTTAATGCTTATCTCTATTGTAGTGTAATAAACCCCTGTCTTTGTGCCCGTGTTACTTTTCTTTTTCAGTGTGATAGACGAGAACAGAGACGCCATGCTACAATCGCTCAAGGAACTCGTGGCCATTCCCAGCGTGTCGGCAGACAGTGCTCACCGTGATGATATTGTGAAAGCCATGCACATGGTCAAAAAGGCAAGCGTTTAATGTATGGCATAGACAAAAAAATTGTCGCATGGGGACGTAACGTGTGGCAGGATTCATGTATAGGTAATGTATAGGTGAGAAAAAAGCACATATAGAGGAACACTATACTGGTAGTTCCAAATATGGAACATACGTGCGAGCTTCTTAGTTCCAAATAATATTCAGCCAATGGCGTAGCCAGAGGGTGGCACACCGACCGTACATGTGCCCTCACAAAATTTTCCGTGTTAGTATGCCGCTTGCGCAGCGTCCCCCTCCTTCCCTCCCCTTTCTATCCCCGTGATCGCATGCGCTGAAGAAAGAAAGAAAGAAAGAAAGAAAGAAACAAACAAACAAACAAACAAACAAGCAAACAAACAAACAAACAAACAAACAAACAAACAAACAAACAAACAAACACTTTCTGCCCACTTCACTGTATCCAGCTCTCTCTGAACACTACTTGAATACCGCGACAGATGCTGCTTGAGCAATATCTCATCCGCCTCAGCCTCTGAGTGTACCTCACTCGGATGAATGCGTCTAATTAAATATTTTTATTTCGTAAAGCAATCTCGAATGCTTATATTGGGTCCTACGGGAATGCAACTATGCCTTAGCAAACTTTCGACACGATATCTTTCTTTCCTTGCTGTTGGCGGTAAGGCCTAATTTAATTGCTCTCCTTCTAAAGGTGTTACAGCGAGCCCTGTGGCGGTAGTTTGTTAAGTTCTTGCGCCTCCCCTAGTTTTCCCAAACACTTGAATTTTAATCCGCTGTTGTGCACTGAATCCCGTACTGATGCAAATGTTTCACTGCTATGCGATTTTTAGTTTTTATGGAGTTATACTTTCTTGTTTCTCCGCGATCTGTGCCGCATGCTACAACTGTAGGGCGACTTTTACACTTTTCTTTTGACACCCTCAATTGTCCTACATCATTGTAATTCGTACAGTGTGTTCTGCAACGCACCCGCGATACTTCCTTGGAGAGTTGTTCATAACCAACTCATGCTCACTCCATAAAAACAACTGCCTCAGACTTCGAGGTGGCTATTACTTGCCACAAGCAAAATTTGATCAATTTCCACAGCATCCCCAGTAAGCGAATTTATCTATAAGGTTACATGAACGGCTTCCATATTCTTGTAAACTTTCGTCCCATTCCCACAACTATAGTTCTTTCCCACTGTGCGCGGACGCTTTCTTGTGCAAACAAATGACTGATTCTAGCGCTATTAAATGGCCCCTCATTAGGTTTGAGCACTGTAAACGGACAAGCGTGGTGCATAGATCAAGCGATGGCAATCGTATCTGCTATGCGTTACACTAATGTACAGTCGCGATCAATATGAAGGTGATCGCTCGAGCGGCGACCGAAACTAGGAGCAGCGCCACGTTACGTCATCACCGTCAGTCGAGAGGGAAACATCAGATAGCTTCCCTCTCTCTCTTTTGCTGTTCCCTGAGCAGGTGTCACTCCCGTCTTGCAACTCGCAGCTTTTCGTCACCCTTCACGAGATAACCTGCGAATTCATTTCGATTGCCTTATCAGCTATTGCACAGAGGCGTGATTGTTAGCCAATGTATGCATGAGGCAGGGAGGCGCACACATCACTGCCATGAAACGGTAACAAACACAAAAATGTGTCGAGTTAGTCTTGGGGGTGACGGTTGCAGCCTGTACGAGCGTAAAAGGGGAAGAAGGCAGCGCAATTTTTATCTTCGCAGTTCCGAAATCGGCCGCTATGCTGCTTGGAAGGCTCGCCGGTCGCAGCTCGAGCGATCACCTTCAAATTGATCGCGACTGTACGTGGCCGAAACAGCCGACATTCCAACAAAAGCCTGCGTGCTCGTACCAGAGAAGCTGCTCGACCAGCCGTCGAGGTGACGTAACACATAGCGATTCCATGTCACACGCATGGCACCTACAGCGCACAAATAGGCCGCAGCAGGGCGAGTAACATAGGGGATTCCCGCGAAGCCCAAAACGCGCATAACCGCCGTTAGAAATGCGCCGCTATGTTTAATATATGACCTATAACACTAACAGTGCCGATGTGCGGGGCTGGGTGACAAACCATTTCAAGGAAGTCGCTACACAAGCGAGCTATCGATAACTCTTGCCTAGTCGCTCTACATTAGATATGAAAATAGTTATTTTGTTTACTTTATCCTCTCTCCATTCCTTTTTCCCTGTCTTTTTATTCGAACGCGACCTTGGTGTGGCTTTATAACTCCTAGAGTATATTCAGTCAAACTTTCCGAAGGGACTTATTGAGGGGTCTCTTAGCAGCTGCCCTTCAAATTGTATATTGCGTTCGCAAAGAGTGTAAATTTAGCCCTTCGTCATGTTTTCCTATGTAACGAAACCTTTCTCGCGCGCCATCACCAGATGATGGAGGCCGAAGGCGTGCGCGTGGACATGCAGCCCCTGGGCGACCAGACCCTTTCCGACGGCACGACGCTGCCTTTTCCTCCGTTGTTGCTGGGCAGCCATGGGGATGACGCCAACAAGAAGACGGTGTGCATGTACGCACACTTGGACGTGCAGCCCGCGAAAATGGTTCGTCGTGTTGGCTTGGACTGGTTGTGTCCACGTTGAGTGCTGCTTATAATCAGGCGTGGCACCACGCGGTACGCAGTCAGAGAGAGAGAGAGAGAGAGAGAGAGAGAGGCGAAATGGATGAAAGCAGCCCTTCTTTTTTGAAGGCAAGGTTTTGGCGAGTTCAGATCAATTTGGGATTTGTGAGCTCTGGGTATCTAACCACTTTCGCATAGTAAATTAGGCAATTTTGGACCTTGTAGTGCACGCAGGACCAAGGAAAAGGCTTGAGGATTAAGCTTGGAACAAAGAACAATAAAGCACCAAGCTTCGATAGAGCTATGTACGGAACAGTAATGATACATAACCAGCAAAAAAAAAGGACTAAATGAGATCCAGATACGCTCGTTCAAGCTGAGTGCACCTAAAACCAGAACCGGAAGCGTGGATTTACACACCGAAATATGTGGGCCTATCCAGGAGATAAGTGCAGTCTAGAAATGAGAGCAAAGTAAGGGCTCTATGTGTAAGAGTAGGAGTACTAAAGCAATCAGAGGGGGCGCAGCTGAAGTTGAGGCGACTCAACAGCGGTTGATATCGAATAAAGACAAGCTCTTCTGGGGGAGCGCACTTTACTTCCGAATACCAAACATGGAAAAAACATAGAACATAAAAGCACATGGTACACTGATGCGGCCTGGAAGACCTTGTCTTACTCCGATGTCAACCACTGTTGACTCGTCTTGTTCTATGTATGAACAACATATTAGCGAGAATTATTTTCTGTATCGGTTGTTGGACGCCAGCGAACAGCGCTGTCAAGCTGGTCGCTTTGCTAGTTGAAGAATGAATTCGCATTTGAATAGATGATTTGAAGATGTATCTGTAGAAAAGAAAGTGTTAGGTACGGAATAGTGCACCGTGTGCAACGAATGTGTTTTGCTAATGTGTCAAATAGTATGCAAAATTTAGGCATCGTTTGCAAAAACAACAAAATTTGGTCACCAAATTCGAAGTTTACAAGAAAATCAGAAAGGAAGCAGAAGGCGGCGGCACTGCTGATGCAAAGGCAAATAATAAGTGTCATGTGAAAAGCGTGGTGCAATGGACGAAAGTGAGTTAACGATACAAGAACCAAAATTAGTGCGCCTTATCAATAGACGCGATGCGCCGGACCGAGAAAAGTTGATTCGTTGTAAAGTAATAGAGAAGATATCGAAAAAAGAGAAACCACAACTGATTAAAATAGCCGGTATATATGGCGGGTGTTGTCTGCATATGCAAGATACAGGAAATCTTTGGGAACTTCCTTTGTATTTAAAACGAGATAACTATGATCGAGTTTGTAAAAATTTAAGGCATAAAAGGTTAGACGTTGAAGGAGATGGACACGAGAGGAAGAAGGGTTGAGCTGCACTTTTCTTTACCTTTGCTTCCTCGTCTTCCACGCCTGACCTTTCAAGACTCAAGTCATGAATCCATGTTTCTGCAGTATACTACACAATTGCAATGTCGTGAGAACAACGGTGCTCGTGTCGTGTACACGTCCCTAATTTATCTTTTGTTTAAGATAGCACATTTTTAACTATGATACAATGCAGCAGTGTTATTTGGGCGATGTTGCGAACGATAAAATGCTGAGCATATATTTACAGTTCTTCCAGACTCTAGAGGTAATGGTGCTCTCAAAACAAATACGATGGAACACTTGCACTTACTCGCTATATTGTACACTGAGCCTGGCCGAATAGGGACATAGTCGCAAGAGTCGTGCGAATTCGTCCATGTATTTTCTGCCGAGAGAGGAAAAAAAATACCAAAAGAAAGACAGGAAGGTTAACCAGATGTCTCCGGTTGACTACCCTGTACCAGAGAAGGGGGAAAGGGACGCGATAGACGAGAGAAAAAGAAAAACAGAAATAAAAACAATACAGAACTGTCCCTGTAGGTGATGTCACACAATCTGTGAAGGCGCCCCATAGTTATACACTGTGTCAATGTCCCAATAACATAATGCATGCGACGTCCCGTAATGCACCGCCACGACTTGTCACACAGTACGTTGTCATTCAAATAATACAGCAGCGCCTTCATAGCGGCTCGTGATGATGTTCGTGTTGGCCAGTTTCCAAGAATTTTACTCATCGAGAGCGGAAGCTTGTCCATTTGGTCCAGCGGGGCTAAGAAGGCTTCTTCTTTGCGGGTCGAAACGAGGGCACTCGCAAAGAAGGTGCACGATCGCTTCACTGCACCCGCAGAAGTCACAAAGTGGGCTATTGACCCTTCCGATCGTAAAGGAGTGCGCATTTCAGAATGCTACTCCAGCCCATAGACGGGTCTCTGGGACAGCCTGCAAGCTGTAGTGCACACAGCATCGGACGTTTTTACAAGACAGTAATCTCTTCGTTTTCGCTCGGTGCACAGTCCGACGGCTGGGTGAGCGAACCATTCGTGCTTCAAGAGCGCGACGGCAAGCTGTACGGCCGTGGTAGCTCCGACGACAAGGGACCGGCGCTCGCCATTGTCTGGGCGCTGCACGCTTTCAACAAGGCCGGAGTGCCTCTGCCGGTCAACCTCAAGGTACGCTCAATACGACTCGCTGGGGGGAATGACGGTTCATTGTGCTTAAGGGAAGACGCAGTGCAACACGGTCTAGGGCAGGCAGAGGAACAGACACGAACTGGCGCTGACTTACGCGTTTGCTCCTTCGTTCGTCCTTGTCTATATGTATGTAGCTTCGTTTACATGAATCCGATAAAGTCGATTCGAGTCGGCTTTTCGAGCGGAAATGCAGTCGTTGGATTCACCTAAACGCTAGCGGATCGAGCCGAGCGTCAAGACGATTCTTTTAGCCCGTCCGCATGGGTTGATAAAACCCAACCCGTTTGGCAAGATGCTTGTAAACGCAGTAGGGTAGGGCTGGGTCAGCTTGACTTCTGACTCGACTCGCTCGCGTTTAGTTCGTGTAAACTAAGTTTATGGTGCGTTATATCTTTTCTTCAGCTTACGGTACGCGATGGGCCTTGGCTACGGTGCGCCACGATGGCTCAGTGGCTGAGCGGCCACAACATTTTGCTTACCTGTATCACGAGGTCGCTAGTTCGACTTCCAATCATGGTGGCCGCTTTGTGATAGGGAGAAAGAAAAACGCTCATGTTTTTAAGAAAAAGCGTTGGCGTGAAGTTAGCTTGGATTTATCTATGCAAATACACGTCAACCATAGAAAGGCTCTCTTACGGCAACCGTGTAACCAAAATTTGAAAGGAAATTGTTGCACTCGTGCATCTAATCAAAACTAGATTTTACGTATTGCTGGACGCAGAGCTTTGATTAAGAGCCCCAACTTCGCGAGGGCATAAAATTGTCCAAGATTATTTTGTTATTGTCGCTTCAGTAACAAATTTGGGACATTCGGATAACTGGCTCTGACGTATTCTACACTCCCATGTTTCTGCACTTAAATAAAAAGAAGTTCGTAAACAATTAAAAAAAAAAACTGAAGCACAAGCTGCATTTGTTTATGCGTATGAAGCGGACCAATATACAATATTAGCTCGCTGCTTACATGAAATCATTACGCATTATTTACGGGGGTTTCCCGAAGGTACATTTCACATACTGTTGGTAGTAGTTAAGAGTGGGGCCTAGCATATTAGTTTTATCCGCTGTAGAAGTCCTGATACATGTAGTTTACAGAAGTGCCTTCTTTTTAATTGCTGACTTATCGAAATGTTTACGTTACGCTCCTGAGCCCGTATTTATATAAAAGAAATCTTACTCAACATTTGTTCTTAAGAAAATATTTCGCCCAATCCTGACACTGGGCATATAATTAGCGAAAGCGGCCGAACAATGGCAAAGAGCATTTACGAATAAAAAGGTCTGTAAATTCTCCCTCCAAGTCTTTTATTTTTAGCAGTTCTTGTGCAAAACTGATGCCATAATTTAACGAAAATCTGCTACCTATAGTCCATGACAACGTAAGAATGACAACCAAGCTCCACCCAGAAAAACTTACTGCACTTCACCTTTACCTATGAAAGAGAGCCGAGCATGCTGGAGTTCGCTCACAGCTTAATGACTTCGTTCTGCTAATGCATAAGCTAGACTAATTGTAAATAAAAGCTAGTTGTTTCAAGCTACAATGTTAGCCATGGCTGACAGTGACATCAAGATCACCCATAAAATTTGCGTCAGAGGTTCAGGCTTCATCCTGAAACCAGTGACACAGATAATGATCTGCACGAAAAAACAACAACAAAAGTAGTTCTAAACACGCCAAACCACTTGACGTCAGGCAAATACGCGAACCTAATTGGCTGGCACGTCTATGCAAATTGAGTTCGAGTTCGTCAAGGTAAACATAACCTTGTAATACTTAGGTTGTCACCTACTATACCTTCAGTAGGAATACCTTGGCAGCTGACCTCATCAATTTCGGTGAACTAGATGCTGATCAAGACGATTGTAGCGTTTACGCATCTTTGGACAGGAGTTACCGAGGTGCGGCTTGCTCCTTGAAGCCGCAGGTGTGTGGAACATACTTCTGACGAACTTACAGCTCGGCATTGTGCGGCGTCGTAGCATTCATATCGCATGGTTCGGTGAACGCACAGTTGTTACGGACAAAATGTGCGCCACATGGTTACCGACAAACGCGGATACCCCAAGATAGACTTCTAGGGCTGCGACAAGAGCCCGTGCACAGCGACGCACTGACGCCAGGCGACGCCGCGGTGCGCTGAAAATACGCTGCAAACGCGTCTTAAACAAACGAACCTTAAACCACTTTCACCACCAAGCGCTCTCTGCAATAAACGATCCAAATAAGGCGATTGTGTTTACTTGTTCAGAAAATATAAATGATAAGAAAAAACGAAAACAAATCATACTACGAAAAACCTTAATTTCAAACGAATGCTCGTAAAAACATTTTCGAAAAAATAAATAAATAATAATAAGCTGAAAGCTTCCTTAACCGCAGTACGAGTAAAAACTTCGCTATGAACTTTAAACCTACAAGGTTAGCTGAAAAGGCGTGTTCTTTGCACTAGAATAGAGCGATACTACGGCTTTGATAAACGCCCGTGGCTTCTACAGTTCTAAATGCTGGCCTCTGTGTGGTATAATTCAATCCAAGAAGTAGCTAGCGCTACGCCGCAGTCTTCACACGAGGTCCTGGTTTCCTTCCGAGTACTTCTCTACCGATGATTTGACGATCCTTATGACCACACGGAGCAACTGCTTGATGGCTTTGGCTTCCGACTTTTAGCAGCTGGCAGAATGTACTTGGGGAAGTGGCGAGCAACAAGCCGTAACGTAAGAGCAGCTGAGGATTTGCATTTTCTTTTTTTAAGATTGAAGTCGGTAGTTCTCGTCACAGAGCCTCTAGAAGAGGATGACGACACTTTAGAAAGCTAGTTTCCAGTGTATACAAAAGCGCGGTGCTCTTTCGTGCCACCTGTCGTGTAATACCGAGAAAGAAAAAAAAAACGCATGTAGTGAAGCTTAAGCTTAAGCGCGCTGAAGCTGGACTTGTGCTTGCACGTTTTAGTTCGAACGGACCCAGCTCGGTCCTCGGCAGGAGCGATGCAAATTTAAATGATGACTCTCGCTTCTCCTCGGTAGGGATAGGGCTAAAGAACGCCTGTAGGTCAAAAATAATCCTAGAGCTCAGGATCTCAAGAGAGTCACAACCGTTTTGCTTCCAGATTTTTGAGCCCCGCATGGTTCACAGGGACACCACTTCGCGTTCTGGCGACAGCGCCGTTCACGTGACCCATCACTTCGTAACTATATGCACTGACGGACGTTGCGCGAGTTTACTGTGCCGTGCTGCGTTTTCGAGATTCTCCGATGACGATTACTGTCCTCTTGCCCTCGAAGTTCATGTACGAAGGCATGGAGGAGGTCGGTTCTCAGGGCACCGTGCCCTACCTACGGTCTGACGGCAAGAGCAAGTTCTTCGATGGCATCGACTTCGTCTGCATCTCGGACAACTTCTGGCTCGGCACCGAGAAGCCGTGCCTCACGTACGGACTCAGGTCAGTGCTGCGTGTGGGAGGGCGGTTTGCTCGGGCGATGCTGTGAAAATATGCTATGGCGCGAACTGAAAGAAAAGTAGGTTTATGTAGGACTATCACTTCCTTCAATCGAGCGTGCGTGTGTGCTGGTAAGCTCACGCAAACGAAAAGTAGCGAGGACTTTACGAATCTGCATGAAGAGTATGACAACTATATGTGAGTCAATCTCAGGCATGACATGCTTGTAAGAGGCATTTCTCTCAGGCTTCAGGCAAAGCCTCACGCTCCTCACCGGATCCCACCTGTTTAACCTCAACGGTCCCGCGTCATCTCACTCACATGGTATACATTTGCGGTACTTCACCGGTCACCATGTAATAAAGCGCAGTAAACTCTGCTACCTACCGGAATGGAAGCTATTACGTTTATGATGTGACCATGCAACAGAGCAAACCATAGAGAAAAGGCATAGAGAGAAAGACGGCTCTGTTAGAGATCAAAAGAACGAGAAGGAACGGAAACGCTATACAGAAAAGAAGGGGATTAAAAATAAGAATCCAATAACTACTTTTATTTCAGGTGCAAGATGAGCTCCTTATCATTCGAGCTTTCTGTTTATACGGGGGCCCATTAGCAGACTAAAAACGAGTCGTCTTCTGATCGATTTTAGGGCTCAGTATAAGAGAGAGGGAAGTTGTATTCTATGGGAATTACACGTATTTCAACTCGAGGAAATCCACGTTGAATATGAGTTAATCACATAAGCCTTCCGGCAAAGTAATTTAAGATAATTCACTCACATTAGCTGAATTGAACTGTGATGAATAACCATGAAGTAATCCCGACTGTAAGTAGGAATACTGGCTTGCAGTATCGGAAGTGGCGCGTCCGTAATTAAGTACTTCGTTAAAATGGGAGAAATGCGCCAATAAAAGAAAAAAAAAAGAGAGAGAAGAAAGTGCCGGTCGACTGAATTTTTTCGTTGTTAATCGACGTGGTTTGCTGAGCGCCTTGTTTCCATTTTCTCGCAGAGGGATAACATATTTCGACATCGAAGTTGTCGCCGGGACACGCGATTTTCATTCTGGCCAACATGGCGGAATAACGTGAGTTACGAAATACCTTTATTATTTCTGTTTAAAATTTTACAGCGTAACTGTTTGTGCGACTACAAGCGGTGGAGGATTCTGCGGAAGAAGTTCGCTCCATATGTCGACGAATTCTTTTTTTTTTTTTAGAGGACCATTACAGCTAGCACAATAAAATTTGGAGACAATATTGGATATGTCAAGGGTTGTGATATGTAGGGACAACTAAAAGTGCGTGGGCGCATTAGTAAGGTTAGTACGTATACTGTGTTCTTTGAGAGGAACAAGCTGCGGAAACTTAAAAATTATGGTTGTTTTGGGAGAACCGTAGGAAATAATCGAATTCGTGATAATTTGGCTTCTCTTCTACGCGTTTGCGAAAATTCGAAACTAATATTCGAATATAGTAATCTGGATAGTATTGTCCTACTAAATACGATCATTTTTCGAATATAGGATTCGAATATTTCAAATCACGAACTGTGCGTGATCAAGCATAAAATTGGAGCAAAACTACAGTAGATTTCATCCCATCGTGGCGATAGTAGGCTTAAATTAAGAGAGTCTACATTCTGAAGCGCGCTAGATCGCAGAGGTAGCCAGTCTATTCCGGCGAAAGCGATGTCATCCGCATTCACCAATGAGTCCTGACTATGCGAATGTAAACTGATTTGCTTGTATTGCTACATTTGTGCTTTTAAGAAACAACGCGCTTCGTAGGGTGCAATGTAATGACTGAAACTCGCCAACCGTTGTGAATATACTGCGATGTGAAAATCGTTTAATGTTTGAACTGAGAATGCATGCTTATTCGAAAACTATTCGATATTCGATTAGAGTCGATTCCGACATTGTTCTATTCCTAGTTGATTCGTTCTCGAAAATTGCTGTCCGCGCACTCATATAATTTTCAGTGCTTACTCGAGCTTTGAAGCAATTTCGGCTTGTGAGCTACTCATCACGTTAAAATGAAACTTCTCGAGAATAAAGTATTCATTGAGATAAACGTACAGAAGAAACTTCAAAGTTGTGGGTGTATTACCGGTTGGGTAAATAATTTCGAAGTTACCGTCTTTAAAACACTCTTTCAAGCAGTGAGATAAATTTTATAGTTGTTCGCGCGAGCATATTGGTGGACATTTCTGCTTGATGCTTAACACTTACATGGGAGACCCAGTGCGCTTAGAATTCAGCGTCAATCTGTAAGCGGTCGTGCCTGTAACGCTTTGGGCGCGGGCACTTTGGCGCCGGTGGTAAGTACTCCATGGCTTCGAAAAAGTTGCTCAGGAACTGGAAAAGCTCGTTGCTGGCAGTGGCGTACCAACTATTTCTCGGGTAGGGGGCCCGGGGGGGCACACCGCAAACCATGTGACCGCACTCACATGGGATACCACGGGAGATCGAAAGATTACTTGAATTTGATCCTTCAGGGTATATAAAATCTCAAGATGATGCAAAGACAAAGGCAATCAGTGCGTTACATAGATCCTTGACCCCGCACAGCACCAGCAGTACAGCGCACATGAAGAATACATAATTGCTGCAAACAATTTTAATAGTTGAACAAAGAATAGCATCTCGAGTTTACGTCTACAGCACAAATTTATCGCTAGTTAAATCAATAGTTTTGTCACTGTTATACATAACAAAATACAATAAGTATGAACTACTTGCAATATTCAGAAAAAAAAAAAGGATACTACATGTGTGTGCAACCTCGCAGAATTACAGCCCAATTCCTAGCAAGGCTGTTTCTTTCGAGCAGCTGCAATAAACATCTCAGTTTCCTCCTGTAATTATATCGGAGACATTAAAAAGTTGTCCGCATATGACTGTTCCGCTTGAAACAATGCCTATATATAACACTTTCAAGCACTTCCTGTGGCGAATCTTTAAAAAAGCCAGTAATTCATCAAGGCATGTTACTTCCACAGAACAATAACCATAGTGTCCCCCCCTTATCTCCCCCAATTTTCGGTAGATTTGATCTCGGTTGCGGTTCTCGCAAAGGAGCGGGATTGCGAGAACCGCAACCTAATTAACAGCAATTTACAGCAAAAGTCACAGTTAGTCTTCTAACTTTGAACATTACCTACAAATTGCCCATAACACGCCCTTGATTTTCTCGAAATATAAACAAAGTGCCTTGTTTAGTTCAGCGAGGACGTCGAAGAAATGGACTACAAATGTCTTATGACGCGTGAAAATAGAAGGGGAAAAAGTGACGGCTGAGTAATTATTGGCGAGGCTTCTAACAGGACCAGGACCGTAAAGATTTTGTCACACATTGCGCTCGTCCCGTCCTCTACGACGCACTCACCGGTTTTACGGAGATTGCGTCCTTAAAATAGGAGTCGCATTTTTTATGCGATCTCCTTTGTATATTACTATGTTTCAGGGGGCCAAAAAGGCAATGGCGAAGCTTATGCATGTATCATGCTGGCTTACCATGCGAAGTGATTGCTGTGTTGAACAACGCCGTCGGCCTAATATACAGGATGCTAATGTAGGCATAGGCAGTTAATGTCTGCTAAACTAGAAATGCTTGACGACGATCGATCGATCGATCGATCGACGGACGGACGGACGGACGGACGGACGGACGGATGAATGAATGAATGAATGAATGAATGAATGAATGAATGAATGAATGAATGAATGAATGAATGGATGGATGGATGGATGGATGGATGGATGGATGGATGGATGAATGGATGGATGGATGGATGGATGGATGGATCTTATGAGCGTCCCTTTTGGAACGGGGCGGTGGGTTGCGCCACCAAGCTCTTGCTATTATACTGCCAATGTCCTACCTAGGTTAAACAATAAAAAAAAGAAAAACAAAACTATGAACTCCCACAACCAAATTTTCTGATCCCCTATTGCGAACTGTGTTTTTGTACGTCTCCATTTTTTGTCGTTTGCCGGATAGCACTCGTTAGCTGCCCGCGACCTTCTTTCTCTCAGGCACGAGGCCATGTCCGACCTTATGGACCTGTTCGACAGTCTGATGGACGCTACGGGGAAAATAGCGGTGCCTGGCATCTACGACGACGTGCGCCCCGTGACGGACCACGAACGCGAGCTCTACCGTCGCATCGACTTCAGTCTCGTAAGACGCAGGCCGTTGCATTCACTTGCGCACTTCCGCGACGCGAATACCATTGTACGTGCCGCAGTACAAGAATGCTTGGCAGTTTGTGACGTTTATTAACGATACACGTTAATAAATGGCCCACATAAAAGAAAAAAAGGTAATCTCAAGGCTCTTCGCATAGATGTGCGACCGAAAGGACAACAGACAGCACGTCCTCTTTCGGACATGGTGCCGCAGACGTATACGTGGCCGTGCTCCACAATCGCCGCTTAAGTTGCGCGATGACGAACTTGCCCTGGGAAGGCGTAGATGCGGCTTGGCCGTCCACCATGTGCTCGGAGAATGTTGCCTGCGGCATCTGTGATTTATGTGCATACGCACATTTGCGCCTTTTACCACTTTTACCGATTTGTATCAGTGTGTGTCTCGGCGCTTGTGTGTGTGTGCATGCGTGTATTTGTGTGCGTGAGTGTCGTGTGTGTGTGTGTGTTTGTATTTGCGTTCGTGTGCGGTGTGCCTGTGTGCGTATGTGCGGTGTGCCTGTGTGCGTTTGTGTGTATGTGTCTGCGTGCGTTTCAATGCGTGTGCGTGTGTTTGCGTCCGTGTGTGTTTGTGCTTGTGCGCGCGTGCGTGTCAACTTTGCGTGATTAGATATGTGACACATGAGGGACTTCAGACAAGGCGGCATGAACCAGTCTAAACCGTTTCAACGTTTGCGTGGTTACACACTTAGGAGTCACGTGTCACAAGCAAAAGTCTCGCCACAAGAGGCTCAACGAGCCAGTGACACACTAAGTATAAATTAATATTGCAAGTAAATGTAGTTCACATAGGCACAATAATGCAGCTAAAGCTCGCCTCTTCTATATAGGGCCGGCGGAACGCTCACCGACGGAATATGTTGCGGCATAGAAATTAAGAGGAGGAGGTCATTGTTATGTTTCAAATGGTGTACAATATGCCGCATCTTGCTATGTTTTGTTGCCCTGCGTTGCGTTAGGTTGCATTATGTTCACTTTATCTTAAGTTTTCGGTTGGTTAGGTAAAATTTGGTTGAGTTGGTAACTGCTTGAAGTCTTCGGAAAACTGCCATCATTTGCAGTGGTCCTTCTGAGTAAAAATGCATACCATATACTCAGTGCTATATTATTCTATGTATTAAATAAAATGTGAGCATTTGAATTTTCTGATTGTAAAATTCTGCATTCAAAGCTGACTGAAATGACCAAGGACGCCAGCTACGCGTAGAGTTTCTTTTTCTTTCTATTTGTACTCCTCTGCGTATGAACTTTCATAGGAGGACACAGCAAGAGTACGTGAACCCCAACGTGACAAAACATTTGTCTATAGTGAGCTTCTGTCTGGATAAAAAGAAAGATAAATGAAGCTTTTCGTCTCAAAGAATAAGTAGTGATATTTTATTTGCGGAGCCTTTAATCGGTGAGGTTATGTTCGGCGAGCTATACGGGGCCGTGAACTGTTATAAAGTGGTGAGCGTACATGTCTTGGGTCTTTTGTATAGGAAACTCCAGTTCCGTAACTTTTCTCCTGGACTCGCTTATTTGAAGTTGTTTCGCATTTGTTTACTGCGTCACTGCGTTCTCTCTCGAACAGAATGAGTACCGCTGGGAAATGGGTGTCTCGAGACTCGCCCACGAGGACAAGGTCGAAACGCTGGTGCATCGTTGGCGTGAGCCGTGCCTCTCTCTGCACGGTAAGTGCCGAGGCACTGAGGACGCGACCGTCACTAGCGCCGCAGTTGAGTTGTCTACCCGCCATCGCTTATATAATCAGAAACTGCGAGAAGCTTTGAGTTGGCATACGCCTGCTGTTCTTTATTTTGGGCCGAACAGGTTCATTAACGATAACCTGTTGCTGATAGCGCGTTTAAACGATATTCAACACACACAAGTACGCTCCTCCACATGCCTCCTTTTGCCTAACCAAGTTGGCGGACCTCGGGCTAGAATCGTGCAATAAAGTGTCAACATGCCGGCTGCCGATATCCTTCCTGCCACCCTCCGTTCCGCGTGCTGTCAAGGCATTCAAAACACGCTTCTTATCTATAGCGGCAGTGCGGCCGTTTTGGTTATGACAAGTGATGTGTGTGGGAAGGCATGCTTACGAAATTTTGCATATTGACCCGAAGAGGCGGGCGCCATATGCATACGAAAAATGGCAATATTAGTTTATCTAGTCAATAAGGTTTCATTAAAAGCTTCCTAATTGTTCACTTTATCGCATGCGCTGTAATATTTGTGTGATTGAATCCCGTCACCAGTAAATGCATATACCTACCAAAGAAGGCTGCATGCTCTCTATCACGCTTTATCGCGCCTAGCATGATTCCCTTTTCAATAACACATTTGCAGTACAATAGAATATACCTTGTTTCCCAGTTAGCGTTAGCCATGCTTGTCAACTACAACACCAACAAGAAAAGATTTGAAAGACATGGTACAAGATCTTATGACCTACAATGTTCGGTCGTCATACTTTTGACGATCAAACACCGTAGATCTTATAGGGGTATAACTCAAGTTCGTGCGCGCTAACCAACCTTTCTCTCGATCGTACCGAGCCAGCGGTGCGGCAGTAGCTCGCTAACACTTTCGCAGCAGCCCTAGCATGTCAGAGCTGTGACCCCCAACCCGCGGTTCACTTCCAGCATGGCGGGTTCAGTCCAAGGGGATGGGGCGTGTCTTTAACTTAAGGTGCTCATTTACAGTAGGGTTCGTGTACCAACAAAGGCAGCAACATACAAACACAAACAAAACAACCACAGCGGTGGAGCGTTCCGCAAGGCTGAGGCGAAAAGACGCACAATGGAAGAACTACACAGGAAGTTAAGCTCACTTTGTGGGATACGCGCTCGGGCCCTGGGGCAGTCAGTCGCTAGCGAAGGCCGGATGCTGTAGGAGGACGGGGTGAGGCGGTCTCCGCGACTGGGTTGAGTTGCGCCCAGTCGCGCGCTCGTCAGCCCAAAGACAAAAGCGCATCGGGGGAATAGCGCTTCTTCCCGAGCGGCGGAGAGGGAGTCTTCCCGGTTCCAAGAAAGGAGAAAGGAGGGAAGCCTTGTCTGTGGCGTCGCGGCCAGGCTTGAAGAGCAGCGGGAGCGGCGAAACGTGCCCTCTTCCCTTCCAGGAGTGAGCACGTGATCATCGCGTGATAACTGCGCGGCCGCTCTGAAGATCTCGGTATGCGAGTGCATTCGCGCAATCTTAAGATCGTATCTTGCACCATATCTTATAAATTTTGTTTCGTTGGACAGCTTGGCTAACGTTATCTGAGACGCCCTACATAGGATGAGACAATGCAGGAAGGTGTTTATTTGACGTCATGGTTTCAGTCTAGCGAGTAGCTTTTTCTTTTTCAATATGGTTTATGATTGCACGTGAACGTATATATGCATACTTGCGCAACATATTATTGAAATAAGAATGATATGGACACACCAGGCGCATTTTTGTCGTCGCCGTTGCCGTGATGTTCCGTATAAAGTCCAAAGGCGATGACACCGCCGTCGCGCGCCGTGTGCTGTATGTGCGAGTGAAAGCGTGCGAAGGTGAGCCGACGTTAGCCCTCGCATCGGAGGGTGATCGAGGGCGGTACCCTTCCGATGCTGACCCTCGCGGCTCAATCTCGCGTGCGCAAGGAACTGGGGGGGGGGGGGGGGGGGGAGTAAGGGGAGGCGGGCGTTGTACTTCGGCAGCAATTGCGCATGGCGCGGGCATTTAAAAAGCGATCTGGTTTCGGGGCAGAGTCTATACGTGGGCTGACGTTTGCGTTGAAGCGATAGACAGCAGGAAGGTCACTTTGCTCGCTGCTCAGCTGGGCTTCCTCACGCGAGCGTTTTGACAGCGAGTGTCCGCGGTCATTGAGTGTGATGTGCATGTTTGCCTGTGTGCGCGTGAAAATATGCTTGTTAACTTCATGAAAAAGCGAGTGTTTATAAGTTTATACGGCTGATAAAACTACTATCTTTACTTACTATGCCTGTCTACTAATTTGCTACCGCAATCGATGCTCGGCCTTTAGGGCGAAACTGCCTTTAGTTTGTCCAGCGTACACGAGAGCACGACAGAAGCTGGGCTCCCCGATTGTACGTCGATCTCAGTGCACTATCTGACGACCTTGCTTTATGTGCTTGACCTAACGCACACAGCATAGCCTTGATTATAACGGTGGCCCTAGCCTATTTACAAGCCACTCCCGGAAAATCACATATGCCCTGTTCCAATATTCCCTGTTTATTCCTTTATAAATCATAGAGGAACAAGCAAAACTGTTCAGGGCATATAGGACTTTCCGATAGGTGTGGCCTTGACTCCCGCTCGCCTCCTTCTCTTCATCATCACGGCTACCCGCAGCTGGCTATACTATTGAGCTGCTGTTCTCGAGGTCGAGGGTTCGATCCTGGCCGCGACGGCAGCATTTTGGGACGAAATACAAAAACGCCACTCTGCTTAGAACTGGCCAAAATTATTACGGGAGCTCCCCCAACACGACGTGCCTCATAATCA
This sequence comes from Dermacentor andersoni, assembly GCF_023375885.2. Taxonomy (NCBI): domain Eukaryota; kingdom Metazoa; phylum Arthropoda; class Arachnida; order Ixodida; family Ixodidae; genus Dermacentor; species Dermacentor andersoni. Next base: position 94,796,622 of record NC_092817.1, on the reverse strand, counting down.
GAACGTGGTTTTTGCACACGAAACCCTAGAATTGATTTTGTTTCCTAATCTCTCCCTTTCTTTCCCATCCATATTTGCCAGTGCAGCCAGCTCAGACCGGTCTCTCTGCTTCTTTGTAAATATATTAATCTCCCGTTTTCTCTCTATCCGAGATCTTGGGTATACTCGGGAGTCATCTGAGCATCAACTTTGTCGGGGAGTGCTGATGTATTATATGAAGGTGTATTTCGTAAACGTCCCGCACGCAGGAATCTCGGGCGCTTACCCTGATCCCGGCGAGCCGCAGTTGGTACCGACCCACGTGCACGGCAAGTTCTCCATCCGCACGGTTCCCGACCAACAGCCGGACAAGGTGAAGGAGTGCGTCACAAAACACCTGGAGCAACGCTTCGCCCAACGAAACAGCCCGAACCGCCTCAAGTGAGAGAAATCTGAGCGCCTCACGCTGGCTATATCGTGATCACGACGCTATGTTGCCGTAGCTGGCAACAACGCTCCGCGTTCTTCCCTGTATATACAATTTGTTCCACGTAACCTGTGCCGAAATTTAAATATATGGAAGTGCATCGTAGCTGGACAGATCCGAGGTAATGTTGTTTGCCGTCGCACGGAGCAAGCCAGACCATTTCTTATATTTCGCCTAATTACATAATTAGTTAGAGAGTGTGTGTGTGTGTTCGTGAGAGAGAGAAATTTATTTACAGAAAGGCAGAGAAGGCGGCCTGAGCGTGGAGATAGCAAGAAGCACTAAGAGTTTCTGCGTAAGTTTTTTAAGGATGGTCTACAATTTTCTCGTTGACACTTTTGCTATAGATACAATATTTGAAAAGTTGATCAATAATTAATGACTAATTATGTAATTAGGCGAAATACAAAAAATGAAGAACAGTCTGACTTTTTCCAAGGGACGGCAAACAACATTATCTTGGTTCTCGCCTCCCACGTTGCACGTGCATATTTTTAAATATTAACACAAGTTACGCGCAACACGTGATATATTAGATATGGTAGGGGTATCATATACCATATCAGGTAAGGCAAACAAATTAGGAAGGCCCGCTAAGCTTCAACAAAGCACTCCCTCACCAGAACAGGAATTAACCTCCCTGGTGCAATGTTTGACCACTAGCTCCCTCATGACTCCTGCAATTAACCCATGGCCCTCAGTCCTCAGATGCTGCGGAGCACCTGACCAAGACGGCGGTCAGGCCTGTAACTCCGTGTGTAACTAATTGACTCTAGGAAGGATCATTGGCTCTAGGAATGCGCTGACATTAACATCCAGTCTTCTTGTGAAGTACAGAACTATCTTGTGAAATAGAGAACTATTATCGCAGTGGCTACGCATAATCTATTTGTCTACTTTCGTAAGCATATCGCCAGTGGCATGTTGCTCCCGAAGGCATGTTTAATGTTATTATTATTATTATTTGTTGCTTTTCCCAAGAGAACGATTCTCAAGCACAAGTTAAATTGTACCTTCGTGCTACTGTTGAGTGGATGACAGTTCTTCCCTTTCATGAAACGTATGGCTCGCGGACTTCCGCAGAAACGATTTGTCGTGCAAGTGTTAAAGCTTGGGCAAGTTGGTAACAGTTCCTTTCAATGACGTTAACACCGCACACAGAAGAAATAAGGGACCGGCAGAAAGTGAAATAGCGCTTCTCCGCCTGTCTCACATTTTCATGGTATGCGTGCGCTATGAATACCATCGAAATTATTTGTCCTATTCAGTGCCCCGCGCTTCGAGTTGCTGGCTTCACCTTGTGACCTTGCTGGCCTTCTTGTTAGCCTAGATGACAGTGTTACCGCCCCGAAAATGTGTGGTCCCGAGTTTGGTTCTCTGACCAGGACAAAATTTTCATGAGCTGTGGTGGCTTTATTTTTTTTTAATGGGTGATCCCTGTAGGTTTTCTTTGTGGCTTCGTGCTTGTTGGATGCATTACATTCCTTTTTTTTTACTTTCCTGAAACTTCCCCTACCTTGCATATTGCCGCAGAACTGATTTGCCAAGCACGAGTATACACATACCTTTAAATTTTAGCCCATTATGATTGATCATAGTGCCACAAGGTTTCGCCACGAGGGCTGCTATCTTCTGGGGCATCTTCCATTATTTGTGGCATAAGACAACGTCAGCATAAGTCTATTATAAATCATTGTGTTAGAAACACCAGCTTATTTCTTATTTGGTTTTCTAGCGTGAGAGCTTAGGGGAACATCCTGGTCGTCGTATATGTCATCAGACGGCTGTGGCCGTAGCTGGAGTATACCACATCAAGCCTTCAACTACTGGCTCACCGGTCCAGATAGTATTGAACCTTCTCTCTCTCTCTCGTCTAGCAGAAGATAATTCGAGCGAGTAAAGGGCCCGCCCTGCTCTCAAAAGTGTGACGTGCACAGGTGTAGTGGAGGGATAGATAGATGCTCGAATTGATGCGCGCACTCACGCAGGGTGACGATGACACACAGCACTTCCACATGGTTCACGGACCCAATGACGCCGCACTTCAAGGCTGCTGCGGCTGCAGTTAAACACGGTGAGACTACACGTCGATCCCAGAAGACTGGCACAATATCGCCTGAATGGCCAGATTAGATTGCGAGTATGCGATTTAGAGTAACTCTCTATCACACTTGCTCAACCATTTGTTGCAACTTCGACTGCTACCCGGATGCTGGCGTTGTGGAGTGTTGCTTGCGGTTGCGTATCGCTTTAGATGATGTTCACCTGTACGTTATCAGTATGACAGATAGTGCAGCGTTTAACACTTACTGCTGCAACGAAACTATGAAGTGCGTCCACTGATCTGTGAGTGTACGTCTGTCGACGCTGAAAGACTTTGTCTTTGTGATAGCTTAAAGCAGGTTAGAATACCGACAGGTAAGAAGACAAACAATCTCCAGAACTCGGTACAGGCCGGTATTTTTGCCCACTGCTTTAAGACAGCAGCTGCGGTTCTTAGTGTCAACTGAACTGTTTGTAAATGCATGATATGTATCGCGTGTGCGCATTCGCGAACCTATTCTAGTTTTCTTTCCTAGTATCATATTTGCAACGACGGTTTTACCCTCTCCGATCGCAGGGTGCCATGTCTATAGAAAGGTAGCAAACCAAGGGCAATCCTGGTGAACCTCTCTGACTTTTATTCCTTTTTCTCTTTGTATTGTCGACATGGGCCGTTATCCCGTCTGCTCGTCAAATACACCGGATAAAAAGACAGTGCATGGAAGTTGCTATAATCATAGCCATGTTCGAGTACTTAGGTTGTGCGAGTGAAAATAATCTCACGAAGGGAGCACCTGAAAAATCTTCCACACGATCGCTTTCATGCGGCGAATTTTTTTATAACAGCATGCCTTACACAATCTGAAATCTTGTTGGTCATTAGGTTAATAAAAAACCTCTTCTTCCTCGCGACAAACAAATAAGAGCAATTTATCTTCATTGTCAACCCTGCGCCATTTTTAAAAAAAAGCATAGAAGAGATTGATTGTCATGCTAAATAATATGTTGAAATAATAGAGTAAAGGGAGATTAAAGCGCACGAGAAAATTATTTGCCTCAAGTGGGAACCGTGCGTACACCTTAAGAAGCACGCGCGCGGTTCTTTATCAATTAAGCCACCGTCGCGCCCATTATATTGTTGCACATGAAACGTATATTTACAAATATTTAGAAGTAAGGCGAGCTGCATAGGAGTCACAGCAGCCAATATGGCGAGGAGCCACCTCTACGTCTTCTTCATCGATGATGGCCTAATGCGACAGACTTCTGTCTCGCGGCAATATCAGCTAATTGCTCTGGACGTTTGCGCACGTGTACAAGATTAGCGCTAGGAGCGTTAGCTAGCGCCACTTAGGGTCAAAGCAGCGAAAGTGAAACATTCTTTTTTAACCATAGGCGTCAGGTATAGTACGTCTGATGCAGTAATCTTCAACTAGTGCGTTATCGTGACACGCAGTGCACGGTGTGGAGCCTGACCTGACCTGCGAAGGAGGCACCATCGGTACTGTTTCGGCGTTGCAGGACCACGTGTGCCGCAACACGCTGTTGATGCCCATCAACACCGCGGGCAGCGCGGCGCATGCGCAGAACGAGAACACTCGTCTCTGGAACTACATCAACGGAGTAAGTCCATCCTCTCTCCTGTAACTTGCGCAGGTTTTATCTGAGGGCTGCGTATGATAGAATTTTCGGCAAAAGTTTTTCGACAACAGAATCTATTGTGTGACCATGCCACAGCGTGTAAAGCAATAGGTCTCAAGAAGTGTGGAACAGGCATGTCACGTCCCTCGTTTTACGAGGCGTTATTCGATGATCAAAAATAACCAACATGCCCCAGTTTCCGTATAGTGTGGTGCTCACAAGTTCAAGAGCGTGCAAAACAGTGACCCTTATTTTCGTGGCTTAAAGAAACGATTTGTACTGAGGCCCCAGTACGCGGCTCGTCATCAGGTTTGGTCATGTGCAGGGGTTTTGAAACTTTTGGCATGCATTATACTGGCGACGCTCTGCAGAAGTTTCTCTTTTTGTGTGGCTCTTTGAAATTGCCTTCCGAAGTTGGCTTCTCCGCACGAATAAAGGTGGTGAGGAGAAGCCGCCGCCCTCTAACTTTTCTTTTTTGGGAGCGATTTTTTTTTAATTTTTTTGCGGGCGATGGCGACGGACGAGTTAAGTGTGTGCGTGCCCAAGAACTTAAGAAACTGTCTAAACGTCAAACGCGGTTATATATACATGTAACGAAATAAAGCAAGAAGCATATGCTGAAGTAATATATATATATGTAGTATTTCTCCCTCTTGAGACCGCTGTACGATACAACACTACACGGAGGCATTAGTTTGGGTACATTCATGTGCTAAAGATTTTAAATGCTTCCCGGCAGTGCATGTAGTGTTCCGTCGATGTTCCGCAGGCATCCGCGCGATGACAGTCACTGGGGACTACACCAACGTTTTTTTTTTCTTTGGAAGAGACAGTGCGCATTAATGCTCGGAAGTCTATTTAGAATAGCCTGACAAGGAAATTATAGTTACCTTCCTGTTAGTGACGCTAGTAGGAGTGCTCAGCGTGCGCTCAAAGTTAAATCGCATATATTTAGCACATAACGCATTAGGGAGACCAGCGAGATAAGTAACTGAGAGTTGACTACGGCATTTCTTTGGCAGCCCCTTTCGCATTTGCAGCTTGTATACAGACACTGTAGACGCTAGTATAGTGTGCGCGATTGATCTGGGCTCATGTCTTCTCTATCTCTTTCACTCCCCCACGTGTAAGGTAGCAAACCAGACAAAGTCTAGTTAACTTCCCTGCCTTCCTTTTCCTCTCTCTCGCTCTCTGCCTTCGGATTTTCTGCCTGGGAGACAATTTAACAACTACGAATGTTCCTTGCATAGTGTATAATTTATTCACTGCTGGTATAGGAGGCATAATTAAGATATCAATACAGATTCACCCAGAACGTTAACAGTGCTTCCTAAAGTGCGTATGCATTGTGCGTAACAAGCCTTAGTGACGCCAGCAACGTTCAGCGTGCGCTGGAAGTTGATGCTGTTGTGCTTAGCACTTAACGCATTAAAGAGACGCCAGAGCTAAGTCAGCCTCGAGTGGTGCATATTTCCGGGAACAATCTTTGCGTCTATTGCGTGTGAGAGAATTAACAGCAACGGAAGTGTCTTATAGGCTGCACAATTTATGCGCTAATGGCAAGAGTCATTGTTAAGAAAGATCCACATATTTATGGGCGTTGCTAAGAATTCCTTTTTGTTAAAGCACAGTACATGAATCAGAACAAGGCTACATTGAGCTGCGGAACCAGATGACGCGTGTCACCTGTGCCGTCTAGCTATTATTTTTTTCGCAATGGTGACACATTCGCCAAGCCTCTGCATATTCAGAACGTCTCAATGGAAAGCGAAAAGTATGCACTGAAAGACATCTAACTTCAACATGTGCGGAGCACAATCTAGCGCGGGCGTTGAGCGAGAAGCAGATAAGGTTACGGACTTATTTCACCGTGTCCAGGCTGATGACGGAGCTGATGAAAGCCCTGTCGGTTATCGACAGGACTTTCGCATTAAGCTTAGTGCATATAAGTAAATATAATTTCATAAGCATTTTATTCGTTTTCGCTCCTTTTGTTGCAGGCAAAGCAATTCGCTGCTTATTGGTACGAAGTCGCAAAGCTCCATTGACCGGACCGGACGACATGGCCCAGAAATCGACCCTATCTCCACGGGCTTTATTGCCGACAAAATATTTCTGCACCTGCGGGCCGGTAGCACACTTTAAACACACACCTCACACTTCCAGCGTTCAATAAAACAGCGCAATCGGAATAAATTTACAGGTAGTACTTTTCTTGTTGTTGTTCGATTAAATAGATTACTAAGTGTCAGCAAAGTCTGAAGCTATATAACCACATGGAGTTGTGCAAAAGGTAACGCCCTTTTTTTAAATATAACTAGTGAAGTTTAGGAGTGAGGAAGTTGAAATGTGGGAAATGTTAGCAACTATTGTGTTTCTTCGCCACAGCGGCCGCATTTCGATGGAGGCGAAATGCGAAAGTACCCGCGTACTTAGATTTAGGTGCACGTTGAAGAACCCCATGCGGTCCATATTTCCGGAGTCCCCCGCTACGCCGCGCCTCATAATCAAATCGCGGTTTTGGCACGTAAAGCTCCAAAATTTAATTTTAATTCAATTAGTTTCTTCACAAGAAAATAAATTGTCCAACGATCAAAGTAGGATAACATGAGGTGATACGAAATAGACTTCCAGGCCGTAAAGCACATTTCATTTTTTTTTATTGAAATGAATTTTAGGATAGGTTGGCGCTTTCATGGTGACACCGGCTATTCCTTGTCACTTGGCAAAGGAAACAAATTTGCGTAAAAAAGGAGAATAACGACACAAAATATGGCACTATGTAGAACACTGGATGAACAAAAAATGTACAGTCCAACAGTACATGAATCGCAAAGTTTTGTTCATGAGTTCAGTACACGCACGCATATATAAAGTCAGATATTTCGAACAGCCACAACACACAACACATCTAATGCAGTGCACGTACAGAACAGAATTATACATATTGCGTAAAAGTTGCGATCACCACATAAACCAGTCATGAACCACGAACAACATTTATGTTACTCATTTAGCGTATTCGGATCATCTGAAACTTAATATTTTCCCAGAATGTTGGTGTCCTCTAAAAACTTTTTCAGAGCAAGAAGTGCTCTTTTCTGAAGGCCCGCAGTTGGCCATGGGCCAAGTAGCTTTCTTAGAGTTAATGGTCTTCTGTCTAATATCAACAAATTCGCTTGCAGTACCCTTCTTTGTGGATCGTATTTCGAGCACTCGAGGAGATGATGATGCACATCTTCGTCTGGATGGCCAAAAGAACACTGCGGTCTAGAGACAGGTATTATCCTGTACAAGAAGTGTTTCGTAAGTGCAGCACCAAGACGCAGGCGGTGTACCAATGTTTCAAATTTTCTGTCTCTTGGATTTTCCGGCATTGATAAGCTTAATACATGGGTCTATAAAGTATAACTCCGATTTTTTAGTTTGCTGATCAAACCAGGTAGTTTTGCTGAGGCGACAGGAAATCTGTCTCAGGATCAGACGGACTTCACTACGCAATAGGGAAAGATTGGTTGTCTCTGCGTTATTGTGCGCCCGATTCGCAGGAATATTTCAGTGCCCAGGTATCCACTGAAATGCTATTACGTGGTTCATTGCGCTTGCTTTTGTAAGTTCTTTGAGCGTCTCATACAATACCAAAGTGTCCAAAGAATTTTTATTATTGCTCTGTAGTAACGTGAGAGTGGCTTGCGAATCGCTAAAAATAACCCATTTTTGCGAATTCTTTTCTGATGTTATGAAACGCAAAGCACACAGGATTGCAAACAGTTCTGCCACGGTGGAAGATGTCTCTCGGGATAATTTAAATGTTTGCTCTAGCACCAAATGTGGAACGACGAATGCTGAAGTCGAGAAATTTTTATGACACGAACCATCTGTATAAACGTGGATGTACTGGGGATATAAGGAGTAAATCTGGAAGAGTGCCAGTTGTTGTGCGGCTACCATGAACATGTATCTCTCAGATATTATCCTGTCGACCGATAATTCTATTTTAGGCATTTTTAACATGCAAGGAGGGTAACTAACATCTACATTGCATAATTCAAATCTTGGTAATAATGCTTTGTGTTCTTGAACAACATCATGAATGTTGCTTTTGTTTCTTTCGGTAAGCGCGAGGTTTAATGGATGCTTCTCGTGTTGGGTTAAGATGCGATAAATATGTCGGCATGTTTCAACCGATCGTATGACTGGAAATGGTGGGTGACGAGCTTCAGCAATTGCTAAAGAACTCGAGGTAGCCTGCGGAACCCCAAGACACACTCGTAGCCCCCTTGCTAGTAAACGTTGAAGACGTTCCTCAGAAGTTTGGGATAAACCATGGAGAATAGGTGCCGAGTAAGCATTTTTTTGTTTTATGAGTGCGTTATGAACTAGTAGTAGTGAATAGACTGATCCTCCCCCCCCCCCCCCCCCCCCCCCCCACGTTGTGCCAGCGAGTCGCCGAAGTACGTTTATTACTGCATTGGTCTGCTTTTCAACTGCGCGGATGTGTGATGCCCATGTTAGCTGGCGGTCAAGAATAACTCCAAGAAATTTATGCTCTTTCACAAACATCAAAGTTTGCCCATTAAGCGTAAGTTGGAAATCATTCAGGTGTCGTCTAGTGAAAGGAAGTACGGCTGTCTTTGCGTTTGAAAGACTCATGCCTCTTTCTTTTAATAGGTATCGATACTATCAAGACCCTCTTGCAGCGTTGTTTGAATGTTTTGTATATGAGATCCAGAGGCCCATATGCAGATGTAATCTGCGTACAGAGAATAATGTAGACCAGACGGGAGTTTTTGTGGCAAGGCTGCCATGACACAGTTGAATAAGAACGGACTGAGAACACTGCCCTGCGGAACGCCCTGCGTGATGCTGTGATAATTACTCACTCCTTCGATTGTTTCCATAAATATTTTTCTATCTTTCAAGAAATTTGACACCCATCGCAGTGTTCGACCATGTAGGCCAAGCTCTAACATACCAGCAATGACGTGTATGTGACTTACAGTGTCGAATGCTCTTTGAATGTCTAAGAATACTGCTACGGTCACATTTCCAAAAATCCGTTCATGCTCGACGCATGTGGCAATGTCTAATACTGCATCCATTGTACACTGATTTTGTTGAAAACCGGTCATGTAGTTGGAAAACACATTTGTGTTTTGCACTACCATTGCAGTCGACTGTCTATCATTTTCTCCATTAGTTTGGAAAAACAGCTTGTGAGACTGATGGTTCGGTAGGAGTCAAGACAAAGGGGAGTTTTTCCTGGTTTTAGTGCTGGAATTATCCGAGCTAATTTCCATGAATCTGGAAGAATCTCTCTTATGCAGATATCATTAAATATCTCCAAGAGAGCCATTCTTCCTACTGGACCTAGGCTCTTTAACATCACATACGTGACACCATCTGGGCCTGCGGTTGTCTTTGTACGGCATGACGAAAGAGCACATTTCAATTCATTTAGACTAAACTCACAGTCAAGTTGAGGATGTTGTGACATAAAGCACGCACGAACTTTCTGTTCTGCTAGTGTTGTCGAACTTTTAAATTGTAGGCAAGTAAACGGAATTCCTGGTCTGTATATAAGTTGACAGAATTCGTCAGCAAAAGATGTTTCCGGAGTGCTTCAAGCTACAGCAAGGGCTCGGAAGGGATGGCTCTGGGTAACTGGACCACTAAAAGATCGGACAACTGACCATATTCTGGGAACTGGAGTAAACGGAGACAACGATGCGCATTATTCTCGCCATCTTCTCGTACCTAATTTTTGTAAGCGTCTGCGCGAAGTTGACCGAACTTTCTGTGCCATCTTGTAGTCATCCAGCTTTCCACTGCGGTGGTAAGCCCGTTCTGCGCGTCTTCTAATCGCTCTTAGACATTCATATTCCCGGTGGACTGCAGCGTATTCATTTGGAACAATAACTTGCTTTGTGCAGATCTTGTAAGACTCACAAATATATTTGCAAAATTTGAAAGTTCGGATTTTCACCCAATGTGTTACTTAAATTGTGACGAAAACTTTGCCAGTTAGTATGTATTGAGTAGCATCGGGTCCCTTCACTCCGTATGAGACGAAGTTTTATCAGGATCGGAAAATGATCACTACCGTGCGTTTCTATGTCCGCTGACCATTCAACGCCATCAAGAAGGTCTTGTGAGCAGAGCGTAACGTCTATACAGCTTGAGTAACGAAACCCCCGCAAGAACGTTGGAGAGCTGTCATTTAACAAGATCAGATTACTTTTTTCTGCAGCATACTCTATAATGCTTCTGCGGGAATCGTTATATTCACTACCCCAGATGACGTTATGTGCGTTGAAGTCCCCACAAACCAGCACATGTGAGTTTCTGATACCATACACATTAACCAAACTGTCTACGGATATTTTGCTAGAACATTGTAGATAAAGACTGATTACTGTGACGCTTGTATTTCTTAAAGATATCTTGCGATCTGTGGTTGTTAAAATGAATCCTGAAAGGTGTTTCAGCCTGGCCTATGTATTGCATGACCCGCCGTGGTTGCTCAGTGGCTATGGTGTTAGGCTGCTGAGCACGAGGTCGCGGGATCGAATCCCGGCCACGGCGGCCGCATTTCGATGGGGGCGAAATGCGAAAACACCCGTGTACTTAGATTTAGGTGCACGTTAAAGAACCCCAGGTGGTCGAAATTTCCGGAGTCCTCCACTACGGCGTGCCTCATAATCAGAAAGTGGTTTTGGCACGTAAAACCCCATAATTTTTTATGTATTGCATGTGGCAAGTGCCGCACTCGAGCAACTACACTACGTTACGTGAATCACAGGTGAAACTGCCTTTAATTTTGAACATGAATTGGCTGGATGTGCTGGTGGCAGTATATGAGGGCAGACTTTTCAACGTGGTTTTATTGCAGCGGCTGCAACGGGTTAGAAGTGGCGATTTTTGAAGACGTTAATATCAGACGTCTGCGACGTCACGAAACCGCAAAAACTCACCGCGTCAAAGTGACGTGTACGCGTTAAAGACGCATTATTATGCCGAACAAAACTGAATTTTCTTCTGAGTAGCCGCAGGCTGCCCCACTTCGAAAGGAATAAAAGATGGCTGCCGCCGATCGCTCAGGCACTGGCTACTCGCACCTGCCGGAGAGCATGGTTTATTTGCGTGTAATACAACTTTCTGCGTGGCAGTGTAACGTTTTCGAGCACTTTCGGCACGTTCATGACCTCGTTATGTCAACTCTTCCTCGCTGAAGATCCGTTTTAGCGTCATTCTGAAGCTTCCGTTGCGTGCCGCCGCGATTGTCGACGAGCCACCGCAAGCTAAGTATAAGGGAAAGCGGACCAATCGCAGACGCCGGCACCACCCTCTTCATCCGGTTATCGAGTTTCAGTGCAGTGGCTCGGCCCCACCAAATTCCTCTCCACTTGAGCGTGTTCCTCGCCTCTTGTGCGCCAATTAGATAAGAGAAGCTGCTCAGTGTAGGCAATGTTATTCGTTTTTCAAGCAAAGAAAAGTGACCTCCTATAAACGAGGAGAGCGTTTGATTGGTCTGTTGAGACAACCCTGCGGGTGACCGCCCGATGCTTGCGTCGGCTGTTACGCAAATTTCACGTCAGGCGATTGAAATAAAAACATATTGGAATAGTTTTACGCTATATGGCCCTAGGGTCGTTAATGACAACTTGCTTCAGTACTTGCGTTACCAAACAAGCAGCGCGCCACTGCTTGTGCATCTTTTTACAGCGATCCAGAATGGCTTATATTTATTATTGCGATAGCAATTATACGGACGTTAGAGGCGCATTAAAATTGAATTCTGAGTTTTACGTGTCACAACCACGATCCGATTATGAGGCACGCCGTAGTGGGGCACTCCGGATTAATTTTGACCCCGTGTGGTTCTTTAATGTGCACACAATGCACGGTACACGGGCGTTTTCTTTTCCTTTTTTTTTATTTCGCCCGCATCGAAATGTGCTTAGCGCGCAGCTAAAGCCGAATCCCCTTAGGAGGTGCATTCCCGCCGCCGCCACCATCATCTTGTTGTCCCCGTTATCGACGACGCATGCGCGGCTCCCGCGCGGTAGGCTGTAGGGTTTTCAGATACGCGGAGTTTTGCTCGACTGCCAAAAAAACAAAAATAGGAAAAAGGAAAAAACGACGAAACGAAGTGAACCGTCACCACCTCCGGCGCTCCCGCTCATTCGGCTCGGTGGCGGGGCCAGGGCAATGTTGTGCCTCCCGCTGCTGGTTTGAGCACTGCGCGCACGCGCACTATTTAAGCGCACCAGCTTTCCTGCCGAGCTGCTGCGCGTATGCACCGGTCTGAGCGCAACAGGCAGTGAACGTCGAGGTGACGACGTTTCACTGCAGGCGCCGACTAACGCCGACGGTTCCCCGCCGGTCTCTCGTATCTCGTTAACCATCGAGGGGCGACGCCTGCAGCGCCACTGCTGGTGCTCCTCATCACGTTAGCGTTTTGAGACGCCTGGGAGCCGCCAGGGGGTTGTTCCTTGTGCCGCGCAGCAGTTGCTTTCCGTGTTGCGGTTCGCCAGGATGTCGGACCAGCGACTAGCTAGAACACCATCGGAGGAGTTCAAATGAAACGCTACACCTTGTTACCGCTGTCACTACTTCTCCCTTCGAGTGAAACTTTCAAATTCGATGTTATTATTATTATTATTATTATTATTATTATTATTATTATTATTATTATTATTATTATTATTATTATTATTATTATTATTATTATTATTTGTAGTAGTAGTAGTGGTGGCTCTGGCGTTGCGCTGCTAAGTCCGAGGGTGCGGGATCAAAATCCGGTCACGGCGGACGCATACCGGTGGGGCGAAATACGATAACGCCCGTGTACCGGACAATAGGTGTGCGTCATAATTATATCGTAGTTGTGAGACGTAAAACATCATATAATTTTCTGGATTTAGTAGTAGTGGAAGGAGCAGCAGCATCACCCATCTTAAAGGCGGTTGTGCCGTTGATCAAGTATCGCGCGGCGCCATGCGAAATACGTCATCGGTATGAAATTAAAAAGAAAAGCAAGAAAAGAAATGTAATTGAACAGTCAGACGCGAATCAAATAATATGTGTGTACGAAATAAGAGGAATGAAGTGAAGTGAGATAGAGAAAGAAACTAATAAAATATCAATAAGTAGAACAGGATCGGTGAGGAGACAATTATTATACCAACGGAAGTTTGATCAATTACCAAGCGATGATCTGAACTCCAGAGTACCCCTACCCAACCGTCTTCCAGGCAGGTGGTAGCCACAAAGAAATCTTTTGCATAGCAATTATACATTCATTTGGGTGTTCCGAAAGGAAAGCGGGACAGCAACGTTCAAAGGTAGGCCAAGCTTACCTCCCAGAGGGATTTACAAAACCTTTCTCCACAGGCGGAAGCGACGACGACAAGCGAGTATAAAAAAATCATCAATTGATTCAGCTTCATCGCACTACAAACATAGTGGAGAGAGTGCCACACCGAATCTGTGAGCGTAAAAGTTTAGAGATCGGACACGATAGCGCAATCTCGCGAACGCCACTACAATCTGACGCATTTCACAGAATTTTCTGCTGCAAGGAAATGGCAATTATGAGTGCTCAGGGGAGGATGTTATGTCCGGATTCTTCCGTTGAAAGAGTGTACCCTGCGCGACCTGGCCGCGGTAATAAAAGCCTGTGGTCGGATGAACAGAAAAGCCGGGGCCGACAAGGGAGAGGGCTCACCTGGGGAAAGAGCCATTCCATTCAGAAATAGACCCTTGTGCGTAACGAAAAGAACAATCGTAAAAAATGCAGATGAAGGGGAGCCATAGTGAGTAGAAAGTCATTAAGACGCGTGATTCACCGAGCATAATCAGCCAGAAGCGCTAAAATAATGAATATTTGATGGTTACTGCCGTCAGTAGGGTGGTGCAAATTTTGCGCGGAGATAAAACTACCGCTAAGATTTTTGCCATAAATATCGCGGTGAAGTTCAGCATTCCACAGAGAAGTTTCTTCCATGCCAGTCACTCATAAGATCAGACCCCGCATTTGAAGCAGCAAAATCATTTCTAGGATGGCCACTAGAGTATTCCACGCCACAAGGCAACAAGTATATTGAAGCCTACAGATTGTACCAAGTTCTATGCAGAAGTTACTACGTTGTTTGATAACCGCTTTCTATCGGAAACGCACAGCAATGTTGCATACGTGAGCTCAACGCAGAAGCCGCGTTTCTTATATCTGAACACATCAAACACGCGTACCTGTAGTCGATCAAGGATCATTATTCCTCTTCCTTTTTTTTTCGCAAGTTGGGATTCCAAGAAAGATCCTTCGCAGATTTATGCTAACTTCAGCAAGTGATACATCAAAGACAGCGAAGCTGCATAAATAAACGACTTCTCACAACCTTCGGTGGAAGTACTCAGCCTCTGTTTACGGTTCCCATGGGGATTCATCAGCGACGCCCTGATCATACGGCATCAACGCAGGCGGCGTTGCTGAACAGCGGCCTCAGCCTTAACCAGCGCGACAAGCACCTATAGCTGGCCTCCAACAGAGAGGCGGTAAAATGCCACTTGAGAAGCATCAGTTACCAATTCATCATCATCATCAGCCTAGTTACGCCCACTGCAGGGCAAAGGCCTCTCCCATACTTCTCCAACTACCCCGGTCATGTACTAATTGTGGCCATGTTGTCCCTGCAAACGTCTTAATGTCATCTGCCCACCTAACTTTCTGCCGCCCCCTGCTACGCTGCCCTTCTCTTGGAATCCAGTCCGTAGCTCTTAGTGACCATCGGTTATCTTCCCTCCTCATTACATGTCCGGCCCATGCCCATTTCCTTTTCTTGATTTCAACTAAGATGTCGTTTACCCGCGTTTGTTGCCTCACCCAATCTGCTCTTTTCTTATCCCTTAACGTTACACCCATCATTCTTCTTTCCATAGCTCGTTGCGTCGTTCTCAATTTGAGCAGAACCCTTTTCGTAAGCCTCCAGGTTTCTGCCCCATATGTGAGTACTGGTAACACACAGCTGTTGTACACTTTCCTTTTGAGGGATAGTGGCAACCTACTGTTCATGATTTGAGAATGCCTGCCAAACGCACCCCAACCCATTCTTATTCTTCTGGTTATTTCAGTCTCATGATCCGGATCCGTGGTCACTACCTGCCCTAAGTAGATGTATTCCCTTACCACTTCCAGTGTTTCGCTACCTATCGTAAACTGCTGTTCTCTTCCGAGACTGTTAAACAGTACTTTAGTTTTCTGCAGATTAATTTTCAGACCCACCCTTCTGCTTTGCCTCTCCAGGTCAGTGAGCATGCATTGCAATTGGTCTCCTGAGTTACTAAGCAAGGCAATATCATCAGCGAATCGCAAGTTGCTAAGGTATTCTCCATTAACTTTTATCCCCAATTCTTCCCACTCCAGGCCTCTGAATACCTCCTGTAAACATGCTGTGAATAGCATTGGAGATATCGTATCTCCCTGTCTGACGCCTTTCTTTATAGGGATTTTGTTGCTTTCTTTGTAGAGGACTACGGTGGCTGTGGAGCCGCTATAGATATCTTCCAGTATTTTTACATATGGCTCATCTACACCCTGATTCCGTAATGCCTCCATGACTGCTGAGGTTTCGACTGAATCAAACGCTTTCTCGTAATCAATGAAAGCTATATATAAGGGTTGGTTATATTCTGCACATTTCTCTATCACTTGATTGATAGTGTGAATATGGTCTATTGTTGAGTAGCCTTTACGGAATCCTGCCTGGTCCTTTGGTTGACAGAAGTCTAAGGTGTTCCTGATTCTATTTGCGATTACCTTAGTAAATACTTTGTAGGCAACGGACAGTAAGCTGATCGGTCTATAATTTTTCAAGTCTTTGGCGTCCCCTTTCTTATGGATTAGGATTATGTTAGCGTTCTTCCAAGATTCCGGTACGCTCGAGGTTATGAGGCATTGCGTATATAGGGTGGCCAGTTTCTCTAGAACAATCTGACCACCATCCTTCAACAAATCTGCTGTTACCTGATCCTCCCCAGCTGCCTTCCCCCTTTGCATAGCTCCTAAGGCTTTCTTTACTTCTTCTGGCGTTACCTGTGGGATTTCGAATTCCTCTAGGCTATTCTCTCTTCCACTTTCGTCGTGGGTGCGACTGGTACTGTATAAATCTCTATAGAACTCCTCAGCCACTTGAACTATCTCGTCCATATTAGTAACGATATTGCCGGCTTTGTCTCTTAACGCACACATCTGATTCTTGCCTATTCCTAGTTTCTTCTTCACTGTTTTTAGGCTTCCTCCGTTCCTGAGAGCCTGTTCAATTCTATCCATATTATAGTTCCTGATGTCCGCTGTCTTACGCTTGTTGATTAACTTAGAAAATTCTGCCAATTCTATTCTAGCTGTAGGATTAGAGGCTTTCATACATTGGCGTTTCTTGATCAGATCTTTCGTCTCCTGCGATAGCTTACTGGTTTCCTGTCTAACGGCGTTACCACCGACTTCTATTGCGCACTCCTTAATGATGCCCATGAGATTGTCGTTCATTGCTTCAACACTAAGGTCCTCTTCCTGAGTTAAAGCCGAATACGTGTTCTGTAGTTTGATCCGGAATTCCTCTAGTTTCCCTCTTACCGCTAACTCATTGATTGGCTTCTTGTGTACCAGTTTCTTTCGTTCCCTCCTCAAGTCTAGGCTAATTCGAGTTCTTACCATCCTGTGGTCACTGCAGCGTACCTTGCCGAGCACGTCTACATCTTGAATGATGCCAGGGTTCGCGCAGAGTATGAAGTCGATTTCATTTCTAGTCTCATCATTCGGGCTCCTCCACGTCCACTTTCGGCTAACCCGCTTGCGGAAAAAGGTATTCATTATCCGCATATTATTCTGTTCTGCAAACTCTACTAATAATTCTCCTCTGCTATTCCTAGAGCCTATGCCATATTCCCCCACTGACTTGTCTCCAGCCTGCTTCTTGCCTACCCTGGCATTGAAGTCGCCCATCAGTATAGTGTATTTTGTTTTGACTTTACCCATCGCCGATTCTACGTCTTCATAAAAGCTTTCGACTTCCTGGTCATCATGACTAGATGTAGGAGCGTAGACCTGTACAACCTTCATTTTGTACCTCTTATTAAGTTTCACAACAAGACATGCCACCCTCTCGTTAATGCTATAGAATTCCTGTATGTTACCAGCTATTTCCTTATTAATCAGGAATCCGACTCCTAGTTCTCGTCTCTCCGCTAAGCCCCGGTAACACAGTACATGCCCGCTTTTTAGCACTGTATATGCTTCTTTTGTCCTCCTAACCTCACTGAGCCCTATTATATCCCATTTACTACCCTCTAATTCCTCCAATAACACTGCTAGACTCGCCTCACTAGATAGCGTTCTAACGTTAAACGTTGCCAGGTTCAGATTCCAATGGCGGCCTGTCCGGAGCCAGGTATTCTTAGCACCCTCTGCAGCGTCACAGATCTGACCGCCGCCGTGGTCAGTTGCTTCGCGGCTGCTGGGGACTGAGGGCCGGGGTTCGATTGTTGTATTCATATAGGAGGTTGTGGCCAAGTACTGCACCAGGGTGGCCAATCCTGCTCTGGTGAGAGAGTGCGTTACCGGTTCTGGTCACCGGGATCAGGCCGCACTCCAGGCCTGTTTGTGCAATTTTCTCAACACACGTTTTTTTTTTTGTATTTTCCGGTGGAGAATAGCGTGGCACCGGGATTTGAATCACGGTCCTCTTGCACTGGAGACGGATACTCTACCGTGCCCGTAGGAGTTAAATTAAAGAAAAAAGCTGGCGGAGAGACTGTGTACTTTACGAAGGTATACGCAAGGCGAGAAATAAAAATAACTAATTACTGGTTAAAAAAAAAAAAGAAGTAACGCGCATATAAGTAGCTGTCTATTCGAATGAGACATACGCAAGTATAACTCTTATATTATTATTATTATTATTATTATTATTATTATTATTATTATTATTATTATTATTATTATTATTATTTAGTATTAGATATCAAAGCAAATTCAGGGCTCTGCCGCACAGGTCGCGATGAGCATTTACATTCAATATCGACTGTTCCGTTAGGACGCTGCGTTCTTCACCGCCACGTGAAAAAAATTACAGCAGACTTTTGTGAACTTACAAAATCACAACCCTATTTCCAGCTAAACTGTTTCTTTCGAGCAGTTGCAATACGAAGTTCAGTTGCCCGTGTAATATCATACTTTAAAACATTGCCCGTACATGAACAGCCGCTTGAAACCTTTCCCGCATGTAACGCTTTCTAGCAGTTGTTAACAGGATTTTTACAGATGGCAGTAATTCATCCACACAAATTGTACTTTACCAGAACATTGGCCTTTGAATTCGGCGCACTCTCAAAGCACTCATAACGTTCCCGTATGCTCGAATGCGTAGCTTATTTAAAAGGCTGCCATTAACCCACGGACCTTATGCTTTGACTACACATTACTCCTTATCTGAGCTTTCTTTCACCTAGCATTACGAAGGCGCCTCGTTTAGTTCACTGAGGCCCCCGGGAGAATCACCTATAGCGCACGAACAAAGAAAAAAAGGAAAGGAGGGCTGGAGGTCAATAATTACTTGTAACGCTCCTAATTATGTGAGAAACCTTAAAATCGTGTGACACAGAGCCCATAAGATTGCTCTCACTTCTGCTAAATATCAACGTTTTTGTAACGCAATGTTGTGTCAGGGCAGTGGGAAACATAGCTGGCAGCGTGACGTACACTTTCAGACACTTGCTTAAACAATGTTTTCTAAAAAGCTGTATTTGCTCCGCAGGTATATAACTTCGCGCACAGATTTGTCATAGTGGTCCGCCCATTTCTTCAGAGGAGCATCTTGGTGCCGTCTGCACTGATGCGAGGCTGCGTACTAAATTTTGCGCCGCCGATGAAGTTCAATCACGCGCTCTGAAGTGCTTGAATACGTAAGTTAATGCGCAGGCCATAAATAACACAAACAATTTGAGTCTTGCCTTACACATAACCAATACCGCGTACCTTCTTTTCGCCAAAATAAAAATTTTCAATGACGTGCAGAGCTCTCTCTCTCTCTCTCTCTCTCTCTCTCTCTCTCTCTCTCTCTCTCTCTCTCTCTCTCTCTCAGAACACTGGGAAACATAGCGCATGAACTGGCCATATAACGCCTTTCGCGCACTTGCCAAATTCTTTTTTTTTTTCTTTTAGAAAGGCTGTATTGAATCCACGCGCGTTTACCTCCGCAGGCAAACTTGTCGTACCATTCCACCCATGTTCGCTAAATTTCATTTTGGTGGCGTTTGTAGTTATGCTATAGGAAACGTGGCTAACGTCTGTGCCGCTCGCAAATCGCATTCATAACTTTCCGGATCACTTCGATACGTAAATTTCTGCGCAAGCAGGAATTAACCCAAACAATTCGAATTATTTCTTACAGAGCCCATAACGTGCTCCTCATTTTCGCTGAATGTTAGACTGTGTAACGTATACAGCTCCTTCGGGACACTGCTAAACATGACGTGAAATGTCCATATAATGATTTCAAGCACTTGTTAAATGATTAAGTTACGAAGGCTCTATTTGATGCACATGCATATAACTCCTCGCACAGATTTGCTATAGCGTTCCCCTTTGTTCACTCAATTTTATCTTGGTTGCATTTGTACTTATACCAGGGCTTCGGGCTAAATTTTGAGCCGCTCGAGAAACGCATTCAATACGCTCCGGAGCACTTGTGCACGTGATTTAATGCACAGGCGACAAATAATCGCAAACTTCTGAGGAACGCCTTCAACGCTTAATGGCGAGGGGGCTGCGAGTATGTCTTGGGGTTCCGCAGGCTACCTCGAGTTCTCTATTAATTGTTGAAGCTCGTCACCTTCCAGTCATACCAACGGTTGAAACATGCCGACATATTTATCGCATCTTAACACAACACGGGAAGCATCCTTTAAACCTCGAGCTTAGCGAACGAAACAAAAGCAAAATTCATGAAGTTTTTCAAGAACATAAAGCATTATTACCAAAATTTGAATTATGCAAAGTAGATGTTAGTTACCCTCCTTGGATGTTAAAAGGTCTTAAAACAGAACTATCGGTCAACGGGATAATATCTGAGAGATACATGTTCATGGTAGCCGCACAGCAACTGGGCGCTCTTCCAAATATACTCATTATATCCCCATTACATCCCCGTGTATATACAGACTGCCCGTGTCATAAAAATTTCTCGACTTCAGCATTCGTCGTTCCACATTTGGTGCTAGAGCAAACATTTAAATTATCCCGAGAGACATTTTCCACCGTGGCAGAACTGTTTGCAATCCTGTGTGCTTTGCGTTTCATAACATCAGAAAAGAATTCGGGAAAATGGGTTATCTTTAGCGATTAGCAAGCCGCTCTCACATTACTACAAAGCAATAAGAAAAATTCTTTGAACACTTTGCTATTGTATGAGACGCTCAAAGAACATAGAAGGGCAAGTGCAATGAATTACGTAATTACATTTTAGGGGGTCCCCGGACACTGCCATATTCCTGGTATTACTGCAGCGGACGCAGCTGCGAATCGGGCGCACAATAACGCAGAAACAATCAATCTTCCCCTTTTGCGTATGAAATCTGTCTGCTCCTGAGATAGATTTCCTGCCGTCTCAGCAAAACTACCTGGTTTGATCAGCAATCTAAGAACTCGGAGTTGTACTTTACAGACCCATGTATAGACCTATTAATTACGGAAAATCTAAGAGGAAACAGAAAATTTCAAACATTGGTGCACCGCCTGCGGCTTTGTACTGCCTTTACGAGACACTTCTTATGCAGGTTTACGACGAAGGCGCCAAATAAAACGACGGACGAAGGAATGACACGGAACACCCACGTAGGCGCTCCCGTGTCGTCTTCTTTCGTCCGTCGTCTTATTTGGCGCCTTCGTCGTAAACATGTATAACCGACTCGCCCATCAGCACGTGCTCTTATAACAGCATAAAACGGGCCTATAGTCCGCAGTGTTCTTGTGGCCATCCAGACGAAGATGTGTGTCATCTCCTTCTCGAGTGCACTAAATACGATTCACAACGAAGGGTATTGCAAGCAAATTTGTTGCTTTTAGACAGAAGACCACTCAATCTAAAGAATATACTTGGTCCATGGCCAACTGTGGGCCTTCAGAAAAGAGACCTTCTTGCTTTGAAGAAGTTTTTCGAGGACACCAACATTTTTGGGAAATATTAAGGTTCAGTTGATCCTAATAAGCTATATGAGTGATGGAAATGTTGTTCTGGGTTATAATTTGATTTATGTGGTCATGGTAATTTTTACGCTATGCGTAGTTGTGTTCATTGCTTGCAGTGTAAATACATGTGTTGTGTGTTTGGCTATTCAAAATATGTCTTTATATATGCGAATGTGTACTGAACTCGAGGCGTAATATTAGTAATATAGTAATATTACTATTACTAACCGTAATATGTTATGTAATGTTAAGCACATATGTAATGCCTGTAAAAGGGCCTTAAGTGTACATGAAGAAAAAGAATTAAAGGAATTGAAAGTGGATGACGAAACAACTTGCCGCAGGTGGGGAAAGATCCCACGACTTCGCATTATGCATGCAATGCTCTACCAATTGAGATACCGCGGCGCCGTTTTCCCATCCACTTTCTCTCTCTCTCTCTCTCTCTCTCTATATATATATATATATATATATGTGTGTGTGTGTGTGTGTGTGTGTGTGTGTGTGTGTGTGTGTGTGTGTGTGTGTGTGTGTGTGTGTGTGGTCGCCCGAACACTAGCCTCAATCTTCGTCTTCCTTGCCTTCCATCCACTGTCTAACTGTCCACCTTTATATATACATCCGTCCGCAACCGTCTCCTCGCCTCACACAAGCCGACGAGATATAGACCTGGAAGCCACCTCGTCGACCTCACATCATCATGCAAGTACTCAACACCACGCTGTGAAGCCCAGCGCACAGATCCACTACCTATACAGCGGCCAGCGTCATGACCACGTCATCGAGTGAGTGAGTGAGTGAGTGAGTGAGTGAGTGAGTGAGTGAGTGAGTGAGTGAGTGAGTGAGTGAGTGAGTGAGTGAGTGAGTGAGTGAAGAAACTTTTATTGCAGGTCCGGCGAGGACGCGAACTCGTCGCGCACCTGGCTAGTCCCACGTCGGGACCGGCAGGTCTAGCCCACCGGCCCGGTCGCGGGCACGCCGGACAGCCAGGATTTGCTTTTCTAGAGCGGGGCTACGCAGAAGAGAGTCCCACTCCTCCTTGATGAACTTGGGGTATGTCGACCCGCACTCCCACAGCATGTGCGCTAGAGTGGAGGTCTGCTCGCAGGAGGGGCAGGCGTCGTCGCGATACACGTCCGGGTAAGCCTCGTGAAGAACGGACAGACACGGATACGTACTGGTCTGCAGAAGCCTAAGCGAAACGGCTTGCGCCCTATTCAGCTTGGGGTGAGGGGGTGGAAAGACCCTTCTAGACATGTAGAAGAATTTAATAATCTCGTTGTGAGTAGCGGGAGCGTCCCTGTGGCCGTAGGGAGGAGGGGAGTCGGTGCTTCTTGCAGAGGAAGCGCGGTCGGTGAGTTCACGCGCAGCCTCGTGAGCAGACTCATTGAGGTTCGGGGGAGCACCCTCGACCGACCCTACGTGAGCTGGAAACCAGTGGATTGAATGATGCGTGAGAGCATATCGACTCGAGCTGCTAAGAAGACGAGCAGCTTGCTTGGCGATGCAACCCTTCTGAAAAGCCCTAACTGCCGTTTTGGAATCGCTATATATCTCGGACCCACGACCGTCTAGCAGGGCGAGGGCGGCTTGTTCGGCGACTCCGGGGTCTGAAGTGCGAATGGAGGCGCAATTGGAAATCTTGCCGCTAGAGTCGACCACAACGATGGCAAAGGTCTTCCCATCGCTGTACTCCGCGGCGTCGACGAAGCTTGCTGTAATGTCTCGTTGCTTGATATGTTTCAGTATGGCTGCTGCTCTGGCCTTGCGCCTGCCCTCGTTATGGACGGGATGGACATTTCGGGGCACAGGGGCCACTTCGAACTTGTCTCGAATGCACCTAGGGATCGGGGTAGTGACCATCGGGAATCCCGCAGGTTGGTAACCCAGCTCTTCGATGATGTGTTTACCTGCCGCTGTGGTGCTCAGGCGAGTGAGTTGCGCGCGTTCTTTGGCTTCGGCAATCTCCTCGGCAGTGTTATGTACCCCCAGCTTGAGGAGATCCTCGGTATGGGTCCTGATGGGTAGCCCGAGAGCCCTCTTGACCACTTTGCGGATGAGAGCATTGAGCTTGTCTCGCTCCGCTCTTAGCCAGTTGTGCATAGATATTGTGTACGTAAAGTGACAAAGTACGACGGCATTGATAAGCCTGAGGAGATTGTTTTCCTTCATTCCTCGGTGCCGGTTTGCTATTCTGCGCTGCTGCTGCTCATCGAAAGCTTTGCAGATATCCAAGTACACCGGTTCAGCGGACGATAGAACCGTGGAAGAATGGTTCCCCCTCTTCGTGTTCCACGCATCCGCTGCGTCATGGTCGGAACGGGAGATGGTCGCCAATTTCAATGAATACGTTAGCGGTGAAGCATTTCGTTTCTACCCCACGCACACCTTTGAAAACAGAGATTCGTGGGAGAAAATCAAGGAAGTGCTGATCAGTTGATTTAAAGTATAGAGGGGTATGCACTGACGTCATCAAGGTCGACATATTGTAGTACAGCGAGCGCGGTGAAAGCCTGGGCGTTATCTAAATCCGCCTATGTCCAGCAGCACAGTGGAAGCTGTGTGGTTAGGACTACAAAATGCTCTCGTGCTGACATATCTTCGTGCAAGTTTTAAGCCCCAAGGGGCCAAAGTTAGTGCCCAGCCTTTCAACAGCGTGTACGCGAGGCTTTCATGCATGCGTCGCAGGCATTGCTAATTTTAAAAAGAGAAGAAGAAGAAGAAGAAGAAGAAGAAGAAGAAGCAGTTCGAGCGATTCTACGAATTTTGCCGCAGAGATGTTCGGAGTTTGTTTTTTGTGTGATGTAACAACGTTCTTGTGATTTTTCTGGCTCCGTTACAGCTCCAAACGTTTCAGGAAACGTTACATATACAAAGGCAGCAGCATAAACCAAGCGTCGACCGCGTGGAGAACGCCGCACGTTTCTCGTCGCCAGGATGACGCACCGCTAGCTGCGCCAGACCGAAAAAATAAATAATCAAAAAATAGAAAAACAGAAAATGATGAGTCGACGGGCGATAGCGGGGGCTGAGCTTAGCTCTCAGCTCATCGGCGGTAAATAAACAGCGCGTGCGCGCGGACACTCGAAGCGAGACCGAGGCGCTGCGCAAGCCTTTGGCCTAATGCGCCACATACGCCGGCCCCTGGAGTCCGCGTCTTTATATATACGCGCACGCTTGAAGCGGAGACGGCTCGCAGCCTTGGAAAGAGCAATTTGGTTTCGTCGCCAGACTGTCCTCATTACGTCCTGGCCGATACACACATGCTCGAGGCCAAGAGCATTTGCAAGGCTCGGGAGGCCAAGTCGTTCGTTGGGCGGCTTAACAAAGTGAAATTTCGCTCAGTCAAACGCCTTTTTTTTTTTTTCAGGACAAAAGCTGATCGTTCTGCAGACTTCATTCCGATTGGACGGATGAGAGGAAAATAAAGACGCAGTGGAGAGACGGTTTTTCACTCATACTATGTAGAGGGTTTCTACGACGTTCGCCGCGAAACTGCTCTGTCTGTGTCGTTAAATTTGCTGTGATCTGGCACTTTTACCTTACGTGATGCTTTCTTGTCGAGCCTTACCGGACTTTGCTGACCGCGGCTGCTGCTGGATGCTGCTATGCTGTCGAATAGCTCATACGCAGGACATCACTCGTATGAGGAATCGGCTTATGTGTATAGCCCTATCCCTACTATGGCCCCACATGCACGCCGGTGGCCGGTTCTGTTCTCTATGTAATTACGAAGTGAAACAACAAACGGTACCCAAATATGCTCAGCGCAGTATACGCCTTTAAGCGGATAATTCCTTTGTTACAGCGAAGCTTTCTGTGCCTTCTCCCACGGAGTTCGGCGCGTTGGCTCGGTCGGTTTCTTTCTGAATAAAGTGGGCCGATCTTGGAGGCAGCGGAATAGTGAAGTGTGCCGATCCCCGAAAAAGGGTGTAATTAAAACTCGATCGACCCGGTGTAATACGCGGTCACGTGGGTCTTATGGTGGGGATCTCCGCGTCTTTCGGTCTTTTCGTGTAAAGGCATGTAATCGCTATATGCTGCAAAAAAACGCGTTGCAGAAGATCAAGAGTTTTATCTCTGAATTGAACCGCGTCATTAAGGCTTCGCGTCCCATAGGTTCCAACACGTGCTCTAGATTTGCATAAATGTTAATATTGAATATACCCTTTTTATTGTGGTTCACTTTCAATTCTCATTTGGTTTTGAGTAGACGTCATGACTCAATAGTGCATGTATGTTGCTGTTGTTTACAAAACGAGTTAACATGGAAAGGCTTGTCTTCTGTCGTATTCGTAATTTCCGTAATGATTTTGGAACGACTGCATTTATCGTGAGCTCTCAGCAACGCTGCCGCCACGTTTCACTAACGTTACCCTAGTTTTTCAGGCTCGCTCATTGAGGACTGATTAGGAACCGAGACATCCGGTCTCTTTTCGAATCACATGCGCACCAGCAGCTCTCAAGGAAATCGCCAAATTAAACTTCACTTTGTAGGCAAACGCCTCTTTCAAAATAGCTTCAGCTAAGCGATAGTTAATTGCGTTTAACCGAACTGTCTATTGAAAACTCTGTTTCTTATGGGATGAAAATTTATGTACATAGTCGCCTAAACTAATGATGTTATCTCAAGATGCCGAAAGCGTTACATTTATTTTACTTTTATTGTCCTAGCTTCTCGCGACATGCTAAAATGAACGCGCAAGCTCGCTGGAAGGCAAGTCTGATGCTCACAATAAAGCAAAGGCGCACCACATTGTTTGTAAATAAAGGGGGGCAGGGTGTTGCCCCCTGCATTTGTTTCATCCCCCCCCCCCAAAAGAAAAAGAAAAGAGAAAACGGCAGGCGATCTCGGTAACACTCCGCTTGCCTTTCTTTATGTTCGCGGACAACTTTATGCGGCAGTGAAGAAAAAGCTACGGAGGCAAATCTCGCACAAGCGAGATCACTTCTGAAAAAAGTCTTGCATTTTCATCCGTATTAGTTTAGGCTGGAGAAGAGAGACCATATAAGCTCCTAACTTACAAGAGCAAACTTAGACAAGATACACCCCCGAGTTTTAAATGTGGCAGTTATTTTTCTGGTTTTTGATTCCACATTTGTGCAAATGAGCCCTTGGCCGAATGAGCCCTTGGCCAAAGGAGTCCAGGATGTTTACGTCGGCACAACGACTCAAACAAGGGAAAATTAACTGAAATCCATGACCTCACATTGACGTATAGGCGTGGAGGTTTCAGTGCGAAATTCAAAGCTTTGAAGTTTGGCCTTTATTCTGCTTAACAACAACAACAACAAAAAAGAAGCTCTCACCGTGAAATTGACGTACATATATAGGGTTTTGAAGGACTCTGCCTTATAAATTGAAACATATTTGGCGCCTTTCTTTGGTGTCCCTTTAATAAAGGCAGAGTGCAACGAAGTGCAGAGAGGCGATGGCTTGAGGTGACGAACAGTTACCCTCCTCGCCAGCACCGCGAGTGACATTCTTTCTGTTCCTCCCCAGCCTTCTGTTCCTCCCCAGGACACATGCTGAAAGGATGCTCCACCTACTTGCACGCCAATGCACTACGTCAGAGTGGAGTTAACCACATTTTATGCACGCCCATTTATACACCTTGGCCCTAACCTTTAAGCCCTCAATTTCCACCAAGTCTTCCCCGAAGAGAAGCGACCCTTTTGTGTAGGCTATGGTTGGGCGTCGCATCTGCCAATGCCTACGCGTTGCGCATATAGGGATGGGCGACACCGCAGCATGTGGTGACTGCGGCGACGCAGAAAGACTTCAGCATGTTCTTTGCAAGTTCCCGCAGTACAGTGCGCATAGACAATCACTTTCCGTAGTACTGAACCAGTTAGACGACCAGCCTCTGTCGGAAGAAAGAATTTTACAACATCGACGTGACTTAACGTCGCATCAGAAGGTCGTGCAAGCGCTATACCGCACCTCTTGAAATCGACTGGCCTGTTTTAGCGCCTGTGATTGGAACCTTTATTGTGTTACGTGTTCACGGCTTTTCTTTCTCTCTCTCTCTCTCTTTGCCCGCTTTCCAGCCCCTATACCCCTCACCCCCCCCCATTGCAGAGTCGCAAACCGGAAAACCGCCTTGGGTAACCACCCTGTCTTTCCTCTCTTTCTCTCACTTTCTCTCTATCAAAATTCGCTTATTTGGCATTGCAGTCCACATTGAAATCCATAGTTTTCCTGTTGCACTCGACTTTACATTTCAGTAAAAATACAATGTCTTGGAATGGATTCCAAGGGAAGGAAAGCGTAGCAGAGGGCCGCAGAAAGTTAGGTGGGCGGATGAGATTAAGAAGTTTGCAGGGACAACATGGCCACAATTAGTACATGACCGGGGTAGTTGGAGAAGTATGGGAGAGGCCTTTGCCCTGCAGTGGGCATAACCAGGCTGATGATGATGATGATGATGATTTTATGGGAATCCCATATGAAATCAACGCAAGAACGGGTAAATGAAATTGCAATGGTTTCTCGGTGGCCACTTTTCAATAACGATAAATGAGTGTTCAATGATATTTCAACGAAGGTTTTGTAGATTGAGCGACAAGACGTCAACTGAATGTCTACTAGAATTCAACAACCACTTTCTTAAAGCGCACTCGTTCTTTAAAAACAGTGGGAATTCAATTTAAGCGAAGCTTTAGCTCATTTACGTTCGCAAATAACGCGGCTATTGAATTTGCTTAGCGACCACTTGCAAGCGTAGAGCGCACGACCAAGTTGGACACATTTTCACCGGGGAACGCGCTTTGCTTAATGTGAACTTGTGTCGCTCGATCATGTGCATCCCATGCATGACAGCGATGGGTTGAACGACCTCGGCGGCAAGTTGTCGTCGGTATTACGACGAAGGAATGACGACGACGGCACGACGATAACGGGATGACGATGGCATGACTACAATGAGACGACGACGCTAGAATGACGAAGGCCGTATGACGGTGACGCCACGTCGATGACGAAACGGCTCCGACAGGGTATGACGACGATGGCTTAAGGATGACGACATGATGCTGCGGCTGGCGATGATGATGATGCAACGACAACCTTATAATTGCAACGGCGTGATGACCATAGAATGACGACGACGGTGCGATGGCGACGAACTGACAACGCAGCGACGACGACAGAGTGAAGACGGGAAACGATGACTATGACATACTACTATGTAGCTACGACGTGTTTTAGACAACATGGCAACGAAGGAAGATCACGATGGAATGAAGGCAATAAAACGACGACGAATGAATGATTGAAGACGAAGGTTTTGTGTTGAAGCTCATGTCTGGTCTCACGTACATCAATGGCCGCCCCGGCCGGCTCGGTTTGAAATATAGCCAGTGCTCCTTTGCACTATGACCGATACCGGCGATTCGTGCAAGACAGCGGCCAGCAAATAGGTAGCATCTAGCACCCGAAAAGTGGGGGAAGAGATTAAAAAAGGTTCGCTTTAAAATCGTTACAAGTTTACATTCATTGACATTTTATGTGCGTCACGTGGAGGCGAATCCAAGTGCGCGCTTCGCACATACGCCTCATCATTGGGAAAGGGATTTCGGAGAAGGGAAACTCCGAAGAGCCCGCTCTGCTCCACAAGCCAGGGCGGCACACGCGCCTTGCGCCCCGATTCGTCCGACGGTGGCCTCGGTTTGAAAAACGACTCGTAAATAAGTTTCAAAAGTAGCCCAATCAAAAATACACGACGCGGCACGCGCGCGCGGAGCTCGCCCCCGACCGCAAACAAGGGCTCCCTCGCGTCCCATCTACAGCTAACAAAATGCATAAGCGCAGCAACTGACGAGGACCAGGCTGGCGAAGAAATAAAAGAAAACAAATACAAGGAGGAAGGAAATACAAAGAAAGAAGAGCAAAAAGGAAGGCTACGACGAGTCTCCATAAACATCATTCGAGCCACGGCCGCACCACACAACGAGCGGATCTTCTTTCAAGCGGCTCCAATCGCCGCGGCAGCAGCAACAGCAGCAGCAGCATTGTGGCGGGCATCCAGACAGCTCGTAGAATGAAGTATACACGGGGGGTGGCGGCAGCGGGCGGCGATGCGGTGCGGTGGCGGCGGGCGGCTGTCGAGGAGCGGGGCTCGGTGGATGCCGCGCGGCCGTCTCGAATGCCTCCGAATGAATGCAATTTCCTGTGCCCAGTGGCGCAACAAGTCAAGCGCGAAGGCGCGCCGTCCGCCGGGCCTCCTCCTCAGGAGTGCGTGGAAGGAAAGCGTTTGTAGCCACCGGACCTCGGCGTTAACATCGCGAGCATCGGTTCGCTTGGCCGCGGCTGGCGTCCGGCTTGGCTGATTCCGCGGCAGCCGGACGCGCGGGTTCCGTCACTCTTGCACGTGCGCGCGCGCGCGGCGCCGAGCGTGCAACTTTGAGAGCCAACTTCAGGGTGCCGAGCGTCGCCGCGGCTGCCTCCGGCGTAGTATGCCGCGGTCCCGGCACCCCGCGTCTCCGTCGACCGGTGCGTAACCGTCCAGTGCGGAAGCACGCTGTCCGCGCAGGGACAACAGCATCGCCGACCTGCGACGAAGAACTGCGTGGAAGGAGGAGCAGTTCCGGTGAATGGCGGTTTGTTGCTGCCAGCCGTTCGTGACGACTGGCTTCCCTTCCCTGCTTGGCTGTCCTGGGTCCTTTTCGCCGAAAACACAAAGTTGGCGAGACGAGGAGCTCAAGCCCCCCTTTAGCGGAGGGGTGCCAGCACGAAGACAGCCAAGGGTGGCTTTCCGGCGCGCGGAACTCGTAAATACGGGTTGGAAGGAAACCTTGCCAACCGTGGCTCACCGCGCATTTGCGCTAATTGGAAATTGAAGAAATAACAACTTTCTCCCCCCCTTTTTTTTTGCTAGAGAACCAGAGGCCGAATTTACAAAGCTTTTCGTTA
This sequence comes from Dermacentor andersoni, assembly GCF_023375885.2. Lineage (NCBI taxonomy): Eukaryota > Metazoa > Arthropoda > Arachnida > Ixodida > Ixodidae > Dermacentor > Dermacentor andersoni. The sequence goes on along the minus strand of NC_092817.1, from coordinate 94,766,313 downwards.
GTAAACGCTGTTTGCCATTGGCCGACCGCCTTCGTTGATTTGGCTCTATATATTGGCTTGCGTCTGCTCTTACGAACTCTTCTAGCGTAAAATCTTTGTGTGTGTACTCCTGTCTTGCGCCAGCTGACTGCACAGGTATCTAGCTAATTTCATCACATCAACCAGTTCTCTGCCGTCCTGGACTGCTCTTCCCTTCTCTTGGCATCCATTCTGTAACTTTAATAGACCATCGGTTAGCTCCTCTGCGCATTACATGACCTATGCAACTCCATTTCTTCATTTTAATCCCAATTAGAGCATCGGTTACCTTCGTTCGGCTCCCTAATAAACACCACTGCCTTCTTGTCTTTTAATGTCACTCCTATCATTTTTCGTTTTATAGTTCGTTGAGAGGTCGTTATTTTGTTGTCAAGCCTCTTTCTTGACCTCCATGTTTCTGCCCCATGTGTTACTACCGGTAGAATGCGTTTGCACTAAAAGCCATTAAAATATTTAAGGACTGGTTTCACATACGCTATATATTTCGCAAGCACGTGGCCTTTTTCCTCGTTGTGATGAACGAATGAATCTTAATGTTAGAGGACGGTGAACTGAGGGAAAACAAAAGAGCCCCACTTACCACCGGGCATGCGACCTCCCACTAGAGATGTAAAATTTCATGAAGTTATGAGGGGCGTGAAAAAACTGGTTCCTTTCATGTTTTTTTTTAGAAAAATACGAAAAATAGAAAAAAAGACGATAGTGCTCAGAGCTATCAAAAGACCGACACATTTATTTCTCTAACACTGAAAATAATATAATTCTTACATTACTGCATCACAGAAGTCCTAGCAGAGCTTCCGGGTTCGAAAACCTAGGCACGACTTCACGTCAAGGCATTGACTTCACATCAAAGCGTTAAGACCGACATTTGTTTGAATCTGTGTCCGATCCAATTGTGCTTGACGCGTCACCACTTCCCTGTGCAGCAGACGCTCCACTCGAGTACACGCACACAAGTTTTTGCATGCGATCCCCTGCGAGCTTATTGCTTAGCTTGGTGTGTACGTTTCCAAACATGGACCAGCTTTTTTTTCACATGCCACAGAAAAAGGGGGAATCTGCAGTGCGCGACAGGCGTGGCCGGAGGCTCAAGGGCGTGTTGAACCAAAGTACTTGCCACCACGTGGATGAACCCCGGTGTTTCGCAGACTCTCAAACTTCTTCTTTCGACCAAACATTTAGATACGTCGAAACGAGTCGCATCGCAACAGAAAAGTTCTGCGGGAAAGCTGTTTCCTTTTTTTTTTCAATTTTATCCTAGTTAGAAAAAAACGAAAAGAAAGGTTGTTGTTTTTTTTCTCAGAATTTTCGACGTTTTCTTCAACCACCTACATCTCTACTTCCCAACCCCTATTTCCTTCTGTCTCGGGCAGGCACACAGACGTTCAGCGGCCTATCTGCGAAGACGTCGCTTTCGCTCCACGTGTCGGCCCCTTATTACCCGTACTTGCTCCTCTCCACCGCTCACTTCTCCCTGTTTTCTTGGTGCCCCCCCTCCGAGTCCCCGCGTCGCTGCTTCCGTTTCCGTTTCCTCCGATTCGCGCTGGAGGAGCGGGCGCGCGCGTGACGGCGTGCGTGCCGCTGCTCAGACGCGGATAAGCGCCGGGGCCGTGCGCGCCGCCGTTGTGTGGCCCACTGTTGCAAGTCGTCCGCGCGGCGTGTTTACCTTGCGCCCACCGCGTTGTGCTCCGCAAGAGCGCGCTTGCCGGCGCCGCTGCACCACGTTGCGCAAATTCGGGGCCGGCTGTGCGCTTCCAGCAGAAGTTTGCGTCACTCCCGGGGAACCGAGTGCGTCCGTTGCGTGTTGGATGACTGAACAGCTTTTGGACGCGGACTGACCGCATGCACTGGATGCGATATGGGCGCCGCAGGTGGTGATCTGTCGTGTTGGCTGCCGCAGTTTTGATTGCCAAGATACGGGATATACCGAGGTATATATATACAGATATACCAGGATATAGGTATGTCGCTCCTCTTAACGTCGACGACCGGAGATCTCGACTGCCGAATCGGTGTCTCGTCTGCATGAATGAACCAGCCGGTCGAGGCGATATGTAGGACAGACGTACTATATTTGGATTGCCAGAGTGTCGACGCAGCCATTCTCGACGAGATAATTTTGAACGTGTAAATGTGCGGCCGACGTCTTCGACATCAACTCTTCTAAAGAGTGCGGCGTCCTAACTGCCGGATAGCTTTGTCGACGACGGATTGAGTGCGCACGGTTGCACGCACCTGCACGGTATTTCTCGTGTTTTTCTTAGTCACCCTTGACGAAGAGCTTGCGTTTATCCTCGCCTGGTGTTTACCCACCGTTTAGCCCACTGCGAGCTTCTGGATACGTGCTACCAAGAACGTATACGGCCCTCCCGCCGGCTCTCAGCCACGCTATCCGATACACAAAGCATTGCGCTCCAGAGGAAACATCAGCCGCAACGTTCGTTATAAACGTTCTTTCTTTCTTTCTTTTTTTCGGGGAGAGGGGGGGTAGATACCGTTTGTGCGCACGTGACCATGACGTTCACTCGCTCCGAGAGAACTTCAATGTGCAGCATCTCCGTTACGCACCTTCCGCGATAGGATTACGCTGACGTACCATTCCTCTGCAAGCACGTTGCCCGCACTGACCGCAAGGCCTCCCAGCGTGGTGGTGATCGCAATGTAAGAGGACGAAAGGCGCGACCATTCCGGTACACGGCTTCACGCTCTGCCCCACCGGAAACAGCGGCGAGACACCCTGAGCGAGGTAAGCATCTTTTCCCCGCTGATAGCGCTCATCATGCTCTCCGCGTGTGGCAGTTAACGGTAGGCTGCCAACTCAGGAAGAGGGCCATAAATGAGCGCTAAGGAAAAACAATGTGCCTAACTGGAGGCCTAACAAAGACCGGCTGCTTCCTTTCAAAATCCGCTTCACTCTGGCTTGTAGCGCTTTCGAAAGAAATCCATGACCGGTATAACGCAGCGATTCCTTTCGCTTGATCCTATTCCATGCTGATCATCTGCCGCTCACGGTAGGCGGAGCGTCGCTAAAACCACTGACGAAGCGTACGTGGAAAGGAAAATAATTGCGATAGAATCAATAAGTCATCTCGAATCATATATGTGGTTGCCTTATTTATTATTATCTTTTTTTTTTCAGAAAAGAGCAAGAATAAATGGAAATATATTATTCATGGCAGGGTTTCATTTCGGTTGTTACTGGCATACAGCTTCTCTAATCAATGTTACCCAGATGCAGGGTAGCAAACAGGAAACGTGCTTCTGGTTAACCTGCCTTTCTTTCCTCCCCCTCTGTCTCTACTAATAAATAACGCGAATGCTGACCAATACACGCCCGTTAACCAGAGTTTTACGCACTGCAGTTTCAATAAACGAGATAGGGTTTTTCTCTTCCTTTTTGTCGACTCGACATACATTCATTTTTCTGTGAGGAGTTCTCGTCCATCCCTGTTCACGTAATGCGTGTCGATTTGATTCTAAATTGGCAAAACCGTGGATGAATCCCGCGAGATGTCCGGCTCATAACGAGCACTATACAGCATGAGCGCTAGCAGTTTTGTTTGCCCCGTGATTTCGCTTTCTCGTCGTCAAAAAAGCTCACTGCGTAAAATGTGGCGTCAAAGGTGCTATGCCAGAACTTGTAACTCTTCACGGTTGCTTACCTTATATGCGAGCATGATATGTAACGAAATGCACTGCTCACTTTCATGTGTAATCAATTTCTCGTTTTTTGTACGTCGCATACGTTTCCCTAACTGTAATAGCCTCCCTCGCCACGCGTTTACCTTATTGCATAAATATTACTGCAATTCGAATGTTTAAGAATATATTAATGTTATTTCACTTCTTTCATTTACTATGATCAGTCAGTCAGTCAAGAACTTTATTGAAGTCCTGAGGAGTTTCAATCCGTTGGAGATCCCACGAGGGGAACTCCTCCGGCAGAAACGGTAGGCGACGCCCAAGTCGGGACGGGAACGTGGTGACGCTCCGCCAGTTCTTGGGCCCTCTGGACGGCCTTGAGTTGGAGTTTGAGGTCCGGGCTTTTGAGGGCTTCTTCCCATTCGGGCTCACTGGAGATAGGGCCCTTTGGTAACGCGGTACATTGCCATAGCATGTGCGAGAGTGAGCAATGAAGTTCTGGGCAGTCTGGGCAATTTGCCGGGATTTCTGAGTTATAGTGACTTAGTAGGCCTCGTGACGGATACGAGTCCGTTTGTAGCATTCGAAACGCGGCCGCCTGCGCGTGTTCGAATGATACTATGATATTTGGCGTTTTTTCTTTTGGTCAAGAGAGCGCTGTTTCGCATACTACGGAAGGAAGGAGGCGCTTGGGTGGTCAATTTTTTTTTTTTTGCGTTGTTATCTCTTGCATCTTTATTATGGAAGACCCCATTCGTCTGCGATGCGCGTGGGTGCCTGCGCTAAAGTCGGAAACGTACACGCTGTTCGATTTGAAACGACTCTGTATACATCGCCAGTGGCACCCTTCACGGGCCGTTCAATTTCTCCAGCGTCGTCGACAGCGCTTTCTGCACGAGACTTGACACCCGAAGGCTCACGTACGAAAAGTCACTTTTCACTATTGACTATTCACATCACTATTCGCCTGATGTATTCATATAAAGTGAAACAGCTAACTTTGCAAGCTTTCGGTGGGGATAATATATTTGTATGTCACGCTTTGTGCCATAAAATGCTCTAGTAGATCGTTGCACCCCTGTACCAGTGGCACCCTTCACGGGCCGTTCAATTTCTCCAGCGTCGTCGACAGCGCTTTCTGCACGAGACTTGACACCCGAAGGCTCACGTACGAAAAGTCACTTTTCACTATTGACTATTCACATCACTATTCGCCTGATGTATTCATATAAAGTGAAACAGCTAACTTTGCAAGCTTTCGGTGGGGATAATAGATTTGTATTTCACGCTTTGTGCCATAAAATGCTCTAGTAGATCGTTGCACCCCTGTACACCCGCGTATATCAAGCAAGCGCACACAAACAAAACCGCGTGCAGCGATTTACCCATCGTATATGCCGCATGTTGTAAACGCTTTCGCTATAGGCTATGAGTTGCACTTACCCTTAAAACAACGTTTGAGAGCGTCGACAAGGAGTACGATCAGTGGCATATCTTCCCCTTTTTTCGAAATCAGGTAATGGGGTCTATTTAATTATTTCCGCTTCCCAACTATGGCTCTGGCTACAACGTTCGCCGAGGTGTTCCTATGCGCGCCGTGCGTTGTCCCACACGGAGAACATGTGGAGGCGAACAAGAGTTACACTTTTTCGCCGCAGACTTTGCTCCGTTACACGTTTAACTTATCGCTTGCTTCATATCACGGTTGCCTTTGACAGCCTATAGAGCTCGTGGCAGTACAGAATCTCTTCACGCAGTTCGCACAACGCAGGATGACCGGCCACACAAGGTTTCAACTTTGAAACAAGGTCAATCATTCCTTCTCCTCCGCTACTCTCCGCAAACTAATGAATGTGCAAAGCCACTGAACTTTCACTGCGCCTTCTTGATATGTGCGTCATGCAGTGGTTAATCCGCTCCAAAAGCCGCGATTTATTCGTATCGAACTTCCCCGGCAGGCTGAGCGTTGTAAGCGGATGGCCCTCCGAGGACTTGTTGCAAAATGTACTAAATCATGAAAAAAATGTACGTAATACCCGTGATTTCATTTCAAGCGGGGTTGTTATAATCTGGCTAAAGAGAACGAGAGCAAGAGAGAGAGACACGAGTGACAAGGAAAAGCCAAGGAGGTTAACCAGGCTAAGCCCGGTTGGCCATTCTGTATTGGGGAAGGGGAAAAGGGGACGGAAAAAAAAAAACGGCATACACTCAGATACATGCAGAAGGGTTCATTTTTCAATTTGTCACAAACGATCGTATAGGCTGGGGGATCTCTAAAAGCGAAGCAGCGCGAACTGTACACAAGAGGCAGAGTGAGCGAAGCGCATCGAGGTTTGCGTGAGCACCGCACTGAAACGTTCAGCGTGAAACTATCGATAACGAGACGGCGGCGTGACATTACATGTAACTCTGCCTGTTCACACGTTACGTTCGCGGGAAACGGAATCACGTTTCGCGTACGCACCCTCAACGCGTAGAGCGCGGTACAGAAGCGCGGCAGGATGCAAAGTTGTTTGCGTGCGCAGCTTGGCGAGGCAAACGAAAACGGACACGGCCGTCGTCTCTAAAGGGTGTGTCGTTCGGCGCGTCGCATATATATATGGAAGCGACAGATGGCACGTACGTAGCGCTTACAAACAAAAGGAGAAACACAAAGTCACATCTGTGCGACCTAGAAAACAGTAACTCGCGCACAAGCCGCGGCATACGCGCGGTAAATCCATCTAAATGCAAATTTTCAAAGGCACGTCGCATGCTCGTTCAGATATATATTTTTTTTTACACCTTATTGAAATAGCGGCCGGATACTCGGAGCCCGCAGAGAAATCGCAGAAAGAAAATTGAATACACGCGCTTCGTTTTAAACACTCGGCATCCATAAATAAGTGCTCCTTTCTCAAAGCACCGCCGAGACTCCCTGACGTTAAACTTGCAAGACGAAAACCTGTTTACAAACGCAGCAGAGGAACTGTCGACACCGTGCAAACAAGCCGCGTATTTCTGACGGCGCAGTTTCTTGCGCGTGAGCGAGGGGCTCTTAATTTATGCGCCCCTCTCTTACTGTCCGTCCCGTTCAACTCTGCTTGTTCGCTTGTCTTTTCGCACAACTCCGCATGTGCGTGATGGTGTATTCCCCATTGTATGCTACTTCCTCGACAGCGCCGGGCACAACACGGTTCGCGCAGATTAAACTGATGCGCGCTACCGACGTCTCGGGCTACCTAACGGCAGTCTTGAAGCTTTATGATTCTCAGAAGGGGGCTCAACTTTCCTCAGGCGAGCTTTCGCAGATTTGCTTGTGTTCTTTGGTGTCTCAAGAGAAAGAGAAGGGAAGAAGGAAAGGCAGGGAAGTCAACCAGACAGAGTCCAGTTGTCTCAAACTTGTATGCGCTGCTATAGGCACTGTTTTATACTTCTTACCGGCCCTCCCGGTCCGCTCCCCCCTTTACTTCTCTGCTATTTGTCTCATTCCCCAATCCCCCGTGCAGTGCCGTTGAGGTCATCGCCTAGTGAAGAGGCAGTAACTGCGCTGCGCTTATATCTTCAAACTTCTCCCCCTTTAAAGGTCACCTGGCGATAGAATTTGGTGAATCTTTTCGTGATCTTCGTATACGAGGCACGTTACAGGTTTAACATGTCGCGACTGCCTCCGACGGCCGAGAGCTGGTGGCCGTACATTAACTCCGCATGCTACAGTATATTTTAATGCTATAGTACTAAAATCAACCTCGACGACGCCGTACACTCTTCTCCTTATAGGCTGACCTTTCCGATTTCAACATTAAACTTTACTACCTTTTCGCCCATGCAGCGTGCTCGTCATTTGTTATGGCGTGGTCGAAGTACATAACAGACTTCCCTCCTGTATAAAGTTCTGATATCGTTCAAGGTGGCACATAAATTTCATTTTAATATTTTTGAAATGAAATTCGATTTAGTTTTTTCTAGAACGTAAGAATGGGTCTCCTATGTCTCCTGGCAACCTGTTAAAAGCAACGAAACAGGAACAAAATGAGGTAGAAGTTAGTACCCTTCCAGTGGTGACGGTTACTATATTAAATGGTCACGTGGCAATTAAAAAAAGATATTAAGGAAACGATTAGAACAAATGTCACAAGGTGGCTAAATCATGCCGTAGGAGAGCTTTGTACGACCGAAGACCGCAGGTCTTATAATCATACCTTACACCGTACTTTATCTTGTTTTTTCTTTCTCAACAGCTTGGCTAACGTTAGCTGGGACACACGGTATGTGCTACATGTAGAGTTCTTTATGGTCAGTGAAGTCCAGCAAGGATCTATGGTATACATGTACCATAGATACATAGGTATATTACTTCGCAAGTTTCAGTATACTATGTCGACCCTGATACATTACCACGGCATTAATTGAGCGGCTCACTTGGAATTGAAGCTGCATAGGAATCCAGATTTCGTACGTTTCTTAAAAAAAAATTATGAGGTTTTACGTGTCAAAACCACTTTCTGATTATGAGGCACGCCGTAGTGGGGGACTCCGGAAATTTCGACAACCTGGGGTTCTTTAACGTGCACCTATATCTAAGTACACGGGTGTTTTCGCTCGTACGTTTTTCACCTGTATGCCGTTTGTGTGCTTCATATACCTAAAGCTACTTTCAGTCATTCGCGTTGCGCCCGCTGATAGTAGGAGTTGCCTATGTTATTCGTTGATCTCTTTATGTCTTGATTCTCTTTTCTGTACGCATTCCTGCAATATCTAAAGTTTGAAGTCGCAGTATATATAAAAAAGAAAAAATTACCGACGATTACGTTACTTCCTAATGCGAAATTTGAGCGCAGCAAATAAGCTGTTTCACCTTTTCGATAGATTGAGGCAAAGAAATCGAGCAACACATGTATGCGCTATCACAGAATTTTTTTTTTTTTTTTCACACGTATTCCTTTAACAAAGACTCCACTAACAGTTCTTGACAGTCATGAAGGAAGCTTTGTGGTCGGAGAAATAGACTGATATATGTTCGACTTGGTACACCAATGCTTGATTCTCAAAGACGAGATCTATACAAGTGCCTCGCGAGGTTGTCACAGCCGTGGGACGCGTTACGAGCGAGAGGAACGGGATGTTCTCCCGCATAAGTGTTAGGAAATTGCTGTTTGTCTTTATGTCAAGCCGCCACCGATCTGGCTCTCTGATTGCCACCGCACAGGGCGAACGGCAGCGGCAATTTCGGCTCGGGCGGTGCACATATACAGATCCGCCGCCACCGATCTGGCTCTCTGATTGCCACCGCACAGGGGTTGCATTGGAGGAGGAGCGAAGAAAGGAATTAAGTTCGAGCCGGCGCTTTGACAACCGGAGACTCGCAGGAAGAGGGGGGAGGGGGGCGGCGTGTACACCCAGCGGCAAACGATGGGGGCAGAAGCGCGCGCAGCAAGCGGACAACACGATAAAGGGAGGAGGGAAGAGATAGCAGCGACTGACTGATGCCGCTGACGCCGATAGTGAGTCAACCCCAGCTGCGGAGTTGGTTTCAGGGACAACGCCGCCGATGCCGACACAAACAATATGATACCCTCGCTTCCGCAGCGCTAAGAACCAGGTCTAGCCGTGGGAAGGTGGTCACGTATTCGTCGACGTGCCGGGGCCTACGTGAAATAACCGGCGCGTCGGCAACTGAAGAGCACCCTATCCGCCACACAAGAACAGGGGGGGGGGGACCCTTTCCTCCTCTTTCTGCATGGCGGCTACGGTGTTCTATGCAGTCACGTTATCTTGACTCTCTAGCGGCGTCAGCGGCATCCAGCGGTATCAGTCGGTCGCTGCTAGCGCTGGGGGGATGAAAGGGGGGCGGAGCTGGTTACGAGGCCGACGACAACGCCGACGACGACGCGAAACCCAGGAACGGACGCCAAAGAGCTGCGCTCTAAAAGAAACTAGGGTACTTCAGGGGTAAAATCGTGACTACTACTTGCTTCCTTCTTTCTGTTCCGTGCGTGGACTTCCTGCAAGCCTCCTTCCGCTTCTCCTATACGGAGTCACTGTCCGCGGGTTGAGCGCCAACGGGGCTCCGAGCAGCTATTCACGCAGCACAACTCGTGAATCGTCAGAACTGCCTGTATACCCCAATGAAGAGTTTGCGTGGTGTACAGTGCACTTGGTAGTTCGGTTCGGAGCTGTCCTTAATTGTAACGGGTCGAGAAAGTGACGGAAAAACGAATTTCACGTATGACTCTATACTGCACGTTATTGTCCATCAAGCCGTAGTACATACATGATATTGACCCGCGGACTTGTCCATCTTCTGCGGGTGAGCGCTTTTCACCGCCTAACAAATGTTATCGCTCAGCGCGGGACGCGCACGCATGTTATCTAGAATGTTATCGATGGTTCTGTTGTCACCGAAGCTTGCGTAATCTGATTGCATATATAATCTGATTGCGCATGCGACGCGAATAGTGTAGAACTTTCTGGAAGACACGCGGGCATCAGCGATTACTCTGGAACCTTCGATAACTGACGTATAAAAGCCAACGCGCTTGACCCGCTGATCAGATTTCGACGATCGCCGACCGTGTTCACCGCTATTGCTGTGCTTTGAGTGCAACTGGCTTTTGTGGGCACAAGTGATCGCCCAATAAAAAGTAAGCTTTGTCATTCACAGTTTTACAGCTGTATTATTCACCGTCACTACTACGTGACACGAGGTATCGCCTCTACTCATCGATTGAATGACTGGCTGGCTGACTGGCTGAATCACAGACCTATTGATTGATTAATAGGTTCAATCACTGATATTGCGCTTGCAATTCTGCCTCGGGTTCCGACTGGGGCCTTGACTTTCATTAGAAAAGAAGGGGGGGGGGGGGAATGCAACAGATTCAACGAGTTGGTATCTGTATAAAGAGAAGCATTGTGTGAGTGCATGAGGAGTCGAAACACAGGTTTGTGTTTATTGAATGTCCGCACAGAGTGACACGGAAGGCTTTATTCAGGCATTGTAGAGAGGCTAATGCAATGCCGCCGCAGCTGCCGCGGATGCACGAAGGCGAGCTTTCTGGTTCTTTTTTTCCTTAGCCGCGCACGGCCGGCGCCACCGCTGCCGCGAATGATGATGACGATGATGATTATGATGATGATGATGATTTATTGGAACTTACTTTGAAACGGGGCGCTGAAAAATAGTCACCTAGAGTGTTTAATTTACTCAGGTATGCGGTACGTGTTTTTCATCCTACCATTTTTTTACAAATCCCCTTAATATTTTATCCCCTGAAATCTTGTCTATCCACCTTGTATACCTATGCCTACAACGCATATGGTCTTATCAACCTCTTCCCTGATTTTTTCCCCATTAATACTATAAGCGTCCCTGGCTTAATTATCTCGACTGTCGACCACTTGCTGCTTTCGTGCACCTGAAATCCAAGCGCTTCAGGAAGGTGTGCGTTCCTACGGTTCTCACTGGGTGACTCCCTTCGCCTTCCATTAGGATGTGCTCAGTGATCTCCGGATTTTTGCTGCAGTATACTCATGTCTCATCTTGTTGCAAATATTTGCTCCAGTATGTTTTGTCCTAAGGCAACAAGCTCGAATCTCAAATAGCAAGGCACTGCCCTTTGTGTTACCGTACAGATTTCCCCTTCTATAGCTTCGTTCTTCCTATTCTTGTAGATATCCTTGGTTTTTGTTTCCATCCTTTGCATCCATTTCGTTGTCTCTGTTTCACTATCCTTCTGATCATTCCTGGTTCCCTGTACTTGGTTGCCAACTTTTACAGCGAATCTGTTTATGGATAGGTTCTGGTGGATCTAGTCTCCGTGGACATAGACCAACAATTTTTCGTACGCGTGGGCCGATCTTGAAGATAGTGCGATGCCAGGCTGACCCGCGGTGGAGGTGAAACAGGCGTTAAGCACTCGCCATATATACGTGGGCCGATTCCGAAGGTAGTGCAATACCGGGCCGACCCGCGGCGAAGGTGCAGTTCGCCATTAAGGGGCCCACATTCAGAGCTTCGCTGGTCATCCTTCCTTACATAGTGGAAGGGCACTGAATTTTTGACCTCTTCCTCCATTCTGTGTCCACCTTTCCAAGTACTGATACTTGCGCACTTGAGCCGCCCACTTATTCTGATCCATGTTCCCGAGTCTTTCTTCAAAACTAATTTTGCTCTGCGCTTCTCTGACTTCGAAAGAGACCCAACCCATGTCACCTACCACAGCCTCAGTTGTGATTATCTCAATTCACAAATTGATTTATTGTCGCAATTGTCTGTAAATCCCTTGCATTTTCAGCTAGTAGCACTATGACGTCCGCATACATCAGTAGGATAAATCAAACCCTAATTCACTGTTTTCCTGTCGTCTTTCTATGCTCTAAACATAAAGCGGGAACAGCAATGGAGACAAAGGACATCCTTGGTGAATTTCCGCCACTGCATTACATTTTCATATTTCCCATACAATTTGTACTCGGTCAGTTGTCTCTCTCTCTCTCTCCCTCCCTCCCCCCTCTCTCTCTCTCTCTCTCTCTCTCTCTCTATATATATATATATATATATATATATATATATATATATATATATATATATATATATATATATATATATATATATATCAGCAGCAGCTCCACGGAATCGCCACCTATGCATTCATGCTTGAGAATATCTCATAACAATTCCCTGTCTACGTTATCGTAGGCTTCTTTAATATCTAGAAATGCTATCCATAAATGCATATTCTGAACTATTAAAATCTCTATGCACTGAGTTAGTACAAACATATTCTCTAAGCGCCTGCATGGTCCGAATCTATTCTGTAGTTCCCCCAGTACATCATTTTTTTCTTCACCCACTTCAACAGTTCTCATTTTACGCCTTGCATTGTCCTTATATGCTTATGTCGCCGACGTTACTGTAATTGGCCTGTGTGCGCTCGTCTTATCCTTATCACCTTTGCCTTTGTAGATGAGGCTCACCTTGCTTTCACGCCATCCAACCAGAATTTTCTTTGTTCTAATCACTATGTTATGCTATGTTATTAGTCAGCAGTGCCTCGCTCTGTGGACCGAGGTTCCTGATTAACTGTATCGGGATTTTATCGGGTCCTGCGGCCGTGTTATTAGGGAGATTTTCTTCTACCTTTCTCCAGCAAAAGTCTTCTATGCTCAATTTTCATCTCTCATGCTGCTCTCTTGTCGCTAGATCTTTGATCTGGATGTTTGAGTCTGAACTACGCTTTCTTTTGTGCCGAAGTTACCACTCACAACGTCTCTGATGTACCGCAGCGCATCGTCTCCTTCGAAATGTTACGGTCTTCATCCCTTATAGCCGTTTGCGAATTTTCAATTGGAGCTCCGAGTGCCCCTACATGGTTGCGGGGATGCGCGGATGCGAGCGCCATCTGGTGGTGGTGCAAGAAACCCAGGGGCGCGCGTGACGGCGCCTCCTCCGCTGTGATTGGCTGGCCTATTCGCCTAGAGAACAGCCACGCAGCACCCACGGTCACGAAAACACGGTGATGTTCGCGAAGAGTCGCTTTTAAAAGTCTCGTGGCACCCGCATTGAGTGACACCTCCACTACTGTTGGGCCATTCGGCCCACTCGTCGAAGGTGTGAGCGAGAAGCGGGAAAACGCATATGCTACACTTTAGTGTAAA